>NW_019213972.1:0-409534 GCF_002532875.2 Varroa jacobsoni | reverse complement strand
TTACGCAGAACATTAGTTGACAATTGTTTTTTACGCATCGGAACAATTAGTTTCACACATCGCCTTCGAACGTCGCTTCCATGTTTCCTTTTTTTATCGAAGCATGACTTTGACCCTAATGAAATGTGCCTTCATACCTCAATAAGCAGAAATGAATGCACAGATACTCATTTCAGTTTGAACTCCGGTAACTTCGGTTTCCGATCGACGTGAGTCAGCAAGCATCAGAGCTCAATATGCCTAACTATGAAAACACTTTGAGATGAGTTAATGTTGTGGGACGATGTTTTATCGTTAAGTATGAAAAACAACAGTAGCACTTTGCCATGCTTGGCTACCGTACAGATCATACAGGCAACTGATATGTAAAACACAATACCTCAACCCAGGTTCCGGATACCACTTTTTGTCCTGGACAAGGTTTGAAATCGAAGAATAAACATATATATATATATATATATCCGGCTCGAAGCTTTAAAAGAAAATTTGAACGTGGCTTAACGACACTCTCAAAATGACTAACAAGATCTCCGCAAGGCGCTCAGTCGGTATATACAAGCCAGATTCGGTCACCAATACTTCCATGTCATATAATCCTGGAATATTCCCGAAATACTTGCTTTTTGTCATAACATTTTGAATCGTTCTATTTACTTATTATATACTTACATTAATTTGCTGCTACCAGCGTTGTCCGAGTATTCTATAGCGCAATGGCGACAAGTATACTAGAAAGGATAGAAACTATTTTGGAGATGTTCAGATTCAAAATCACAGAAAGTCAAAGACTTGAGATCACGTTTTTGAAGCTGTTAACCAAAACGAAGGGTGCATTATTTTATGAATCGTTTTTTTCTGAGAATTACTGGGGCTTTTACTAGAGGATTATAAGATGTCAGCATCGACAGACGAACCTACCTATACCCATTTCCGTATTCCCTTAATTAGTATACAAACGTTCTAGAATTTTGCCATTAAACTCGCACCTTCTATTCAGCTAAGCGTAAGCAAAAATCGTACAAAAGGGGTACGATTTTTGCTTACACTTAGCTGAATAGAAGTCTCAATAGACCCACCCTCTGTGTTTTATTTAAAATGCATTGTGTACTCCTGACAAGCTTACCACTTTTAAAAAATTTGCTTGCCACCTTCCTGAGTCTTCTCATTACTTGTTTTTAATCTGTTTGCCAATTTTTCTCAACCTGGTTAGCATTTGCTTTCAAAATGAAGTCGTTCGACAATATGTTTAGACGAAGGCCACACTTTAGAGTTTAGGGATATTAGGTCTTCAATGGTTCATTTCAACGCTGAACTGCCTGCAAGTTCCCATTATCATGTTTCAGCGTTTCGCTCAAGCTGACGAAGTTGTGCTCGAGTAAAGAATCAAGCCAGACTTCGCTGTGGACTTATCAGTACTGACCTGTACAACCTTTATGTCGTTTACATAACATTAAAGCGCACCCGCGATGCGATGGGGCGCACTAGTAGCTACTGGACCTACGGATACTACACCAAGCATGATTTGTTCTACACTGAATTCCTAAGTAAAAATGACATCATATCTACATTTGACCGTGGTTCACCGTGTTCATCCAGCCATCATGCTAGCGATATACCTCATTGCAGTACTGTAGCACGAAGAATAATAGCGTCGACCCAGAAACCCAGAAAACGGATGGCTTTGTTACCCTTGCGTTCGACATTCAGATAACGGGACAGTGGCTTGTATACTAAGCATATGCTATCCTTGCTTTGTATATTCATTTCGCACCTAACTAAGGATGGCACTCAAGCAGTATACATACTGCGGTGACGATGCATATTTGCCGCCACAGTGTACAAATGCAATCTAGCCGCTCTATATCACGTTTCTAAATAGCAATAGTAATAAAAACGCCTAGGACTTCCAGGACGCGTTTGACCACTCGGTTACAATTCCACGCATGTGTCCTAATGCATGACCTACGATAATCTACGAAACCTAGCCCAGGGCTAGGTTTTGTAGATGACTGTCAAATCTTTGAGCCCGCCATGACACCCGCTTGAAAATTAGGTAGGGTGTACTGCAGCGGGATTGTCTCAATCGACAGCATATTGGTATCATTCTTATATTATTGGAAATGAGGCAAACTCTCGACTACTTGTGTTTAAGCTACCCGGAATGACCGCGACTTCAGCTTGGGCTCCGCGATCTGTAACTGCGCAGTGCTTTTTTCGACTCGGCACAACAGTTTGTTAACGAATACGAACCCAGGAACGCCTCTACCTAATCTGCGTCAAATCTAAAAATAGGCCTAACGATGACGTCGCTCAAGCAAAAGTCTGCCCGTTGCATTCCCCGCCACTAGCCACCTCATGAGTTCCACAATGGGCACCAGAAAGTGCTTCGTATCCTACACAGGGTCGTTCTTCCGCGGCACACGAATAGGCCGGTCTCCACGGTGAGGCACTTAGCTTGCAGGTGACCGAATCGACACCATTATCGAAACGAAGTGCGTCTATACCCGGATTTGAAACTAAATCACGACGCGTCCCTAAGACTATTGGGCAAATACATCTCCCACTAAGATATCACAGGGCAGGGGACTGGCGCATCGTAAAAATCTGTATTAGTTTTCTGATACATTTAGTCATAGGCCTTATTTCAAGAATAATGACGGTACACTTATGTTCTTACACTCATGTATATTTTATCCACATGCCTCAACCTTGATAGACACGTTTATTCAACGTGACCACCACTCGCTTACAACGACGTCGACCCAGAACCTAAACCTGTGTTAGAAAAATTTTCGAAATAGTGTAGAAATATTTTCGGCCGCCTTCTTAATAGCGACAGTAAAAAGGTCGATGTCATTATGTCGAGATTCGTTAAATTGTTGTTTGCTGAAGGTCGGACAAAGTCCATTCGGGGCTCCACTACCGTATTTAAAGACAGTCGCAACTTACCGAAAAATGATTTCTCACCTTTACTGTTGGAGAAATTGTTTGCCTCATCTCCTTTGAGACAAATTTGCTATAATACTGAGCCTGTATTGCCAAGACGTAAGCTTGGCCCAAATCAAACCGTTAGTTTTTCTCAAAAATTCCCAAGGCACCAAAAAGATCCCCAGCTCCAGAAATTAACCTGATGTGATCTTTCCGTGATGTGTCATAAAGATACTTAAGTAACTACAGATAATCTCTTGCAAAAAAGTCCCGTCGTTTATGGACTAATGCATGAACGGCTAAACGCTTTCAAGGGAAAGGCCTTACGTTGCAATCGTTCTACCCGTCTACTATAGAAACGAGGTGTGACAATGGCTACAACACCTAGAGACTATGAACCAAACCTAATACAACACCTTAATATATATGTGTATATATTAAGGTGTTGTGAGGAGCAAAGTAGCCGATTTGGCCTAATTAGAACACAAGAAGCAAAGACGAAGTTGAAGAAAATAAGAAGTAATATTTTATGTACGTCAGTCCACAAAGGTTGTACCGCATGACGCAATTCTATAGCGGATCTATATAACACCTCGTACACAGTCAATGTCCGTCAGGATTCAGACCAACAAAGTACGAAGTTTGTATTATTATTCCAATGTTATGACACACTTATGGCAGCGCTCTATCAGAACCATTTAGTATATCTATAAAATAGATAGCAACAATGTAGTATAGACCTCCTGTTCCCTTGTTCACGGCGAAAGGCATCGATGAGATGTATCCATATTCCTATCTTTCCAATGTAGTTTTTAATGTTTTTTAAATTATTATTAGTTAAATAAGTGATCGCTAGAAAATAAATACTTATATTTGAGATATGTATTTATTAAGAAAATAAATAATCACTTTTTATAATGCATAGTTCATAGTACAATGTGCACTATTCTATTTAGTGGTTTTGACAATCTTACAGAATTTCGAATAATTTTTACATTATTACGTCCAGCGTAACCATCAATACATTTATGGCCCACCTGTTCCTTAATACAAAGTATACACGACGGCTGGCCGGATCAGTGCTGATCAACCTTACAATAAAATTTTCCGAAAAAAAATAATGTTATCTTCAGCAATAAAGTCAAGCTATACTCAGTTCTTCGCTAATTTAGGAATTTACTTGAAAATTCAGATAGAAACATATATAGTCAACGTAGTACGGCTTAAATTGTTGTTGTAGACAAAAATATCTCACTCACATCTGCGCTACGATCACTGGCCTGTTTGCGGATAGGTCACCGGCATAGTAACACACAAATAGTAATCCTGGGTAATATATAAATGTCAATAAGTCTATCAGTTAGTTAGCTTACGACTCTCAATATATATATTATTTTGAATTTGGTCTTGTTGTGAGTGGCCGATAATCTAGTGACGCGAGCAATAGTCGAAAACTTCGAATTTGTACGCAATAAAAATGTTAGATACGTTCGGTCCGTAGGTAAGATACGCTACTATCGCCTTTCGACCACTGTTTGTTTATTAATAACAATAGAAACAACAAAAGAAAGTCATTGAGTTCGCAATAGAAAGAGAGGGACGAATGGTCTCTCTACGTTCGCTGTTGGTTCCAATCAGGTTACTAATCAGATTAAAGAAACAATTAAATTACGACCTTCTGACATGATGAACCGAGGTCCTTAGCCAGTTGGTAAAAAGAGGCCAATTTATGATCTACCAGTGTATCTAATATTGGTAAAAAGAAACGAGTCTACAGTCAGTCAACGTGCAGTGTGTGCTGAAGAAGCCTAAACAAGGCCTATTTATTTGTCTTCGTCATGTGCTGCGGCGGGGTGGGGAACGGAAGTGGTGGGGGGTGAAAATGAAAACGCAACTTCGGACGGATAAAATAGCGCAAATAGTTTCGTTTGCAGAATATACTAGCATCATGGAAATGAGCAGTTCTTTTGAGTCAAAACACAAACATAGCCTTGTAACGGTGCGAGAACTTGCAGGGAAACGTAACTTGTCAAGAATTTATTAGTACAACAGCGTTTCACGTAGCGACTCACTCTATTTTGGCCTAAGCAATAACGTCAATAACCGCGCCAATTTGGATAAAACACACTTCTTCACCCGTATGTGCTTCCGCTACATGTTACGCATGAATATTTTCTAGCATTTAAGCCGCAGGAGATGGGCGGCGGCCTATAGCCGGCATACGATTGTCCGTAGGTAAAACCCGGATTTCTTCCAGGCGCACTCCGTTGAATAATATGTCATATGATCCATACTTTGTGCCATATTTTACTAGTCGTGAGTCTGCTGTCATGTGTCCGACATTAATTCGCAGACAAATGTATTTACGATGTTGTACAGAATTGCTGAACAGTGCTCCACTGGTGGGTAGGTGGGCCGCACCTGTTCAAGCGTCACTCTGAATTTGTGTATAGACACAGATTCGACGCCACGGTTGGTGCAACGAGGACGCCCAACTTAAATTGAGCGTAACAATATATATTAATACGTCTTTTTTAAGGTCATCTAAGACATTGAAAGAATACGCATGCGCCCTAGCGCATCAAACAAAACGAATCCACAAAATCCAATTCGATATTGTATCCACTTTCTATTAATAGATGCTACTTGCCGTCAGTGGCTACCGACGGTTCTAAATCATCAACTGGAAAAGACAACCGTGTATTGATGAAAGCCTGTTTAGATAAAGGAGGCCTCGAAAACATGACTGTTTTCGAGGCCTGCCTTCGATTGATAATGAACGGCAAGGGATTGAAAGGTAGAATTGTATCTATACATATGGTCAAACTTTCATGCTCATCGATTTGCTCACTAAATGACAACAGACTTGCTGTTGAAATAAATTTTATCGTGTCTCGCTAGAATTGAGACCTTTATAATTCAGCGTCTTCTAGACGATTGATTTCGAATCTATGAGAGTCGCAAGTGAAGAACGCTTGGTGTATCTCTAGTTGTAGTAATCTAACCAATATACCAGATGCTTGTTGAGCGTTCCTCGGTGAGAAAGTGATTTACCGTTCACTCGTAGTGGAAAATTTCGTACTCATAATAAACTTGATTACCGCTAAGGAAGACAACCTCCTTTTGCGAAGATACATTTTGTCGTTGTCGCCGTTCGTTCCTACAACGTACCTGCGGTTGCGACTTTTAAACAGGCCAGTTTTGTGTCAAATATTAGGCTGCCGCTGTTGTTTACCTCTGCGAGTGCGTGGGGCAAATCCAATGTGCTACTGAGGACTCCTTGAGTACTGTTATAGAATACAGTTAAACTCATCCATTATAGAGCGTCTTAACAAGAAACCATACTTTGCTTTTGCCACAGCTTGTGCTTATCGTTTCAACGATTCCGGCAATGGAACCCAGTCACGAAGAACTTGCGTACAATGAGATGATGCGAATGTGCCAGATTTGTATCTTTATATATCTCCTTGCCGTACCCACATCAGTATATCACCGACGGTTTGTCAAGCCGCGTATAGTAAGATGTTCGAACAATAGGATTTCTGCGCGCGGAAATAGGTATAAACAGACAAAATTCAATGCACCGTTATCACCTTATCCGTTCAGGGCCTTAACGTTCGTCAATATGCTTTGAAGATAGGTGTGGCCTATCGCCGATCTAAACCATGATCGAGTTGTGTTAAATCGTATTTTCGAACGAAGTTTCGCAGAGGTCCGAAAGCGCTCTATGTTTCTAATAAACGCCGCTTCTATCACAAGCTTCCACCCATGGCACACTACAATAAATGTACGATACCGTAGCAATGCACGCAAAACGATCACACAATGAATTACTAGTCGATTCGTTCAACCCAATTGTCGCAGGCGATTCTCGCAGCCACTATGAGCGCTCTAGATGATTCATTCGATCTATTCCTCTTTGAAATGAGGCTTTTTAACGCTTCGTGCAGCTCCATTGATCGACGTCATGTGATCCTATTTCGAAAAAAAAAACATCGCATGCTAAGCTTTACAGACAGGAGCCCCGCGCTTTTCAACAAGGTAGATATCAAACGACGCGTGGAAAACTATTGAAATATCGAGATAAAAAAACATCTCGAAAGACCATATGCGTACATGCCCAGAAGTTTAAAGCCGTGCTCATTCCTCCGAACTGTTAACCTAAATGGTGAGTCAACCTCACAGTGGCCTGCAGGATTTGATCGCTCACCTGTCTGTTCGAATACAATCAAAGACCATCGTCGGCAGATGCTTCGTTTTTTAACCTTTTCCATTTGTTTGAAACATACATGAATTTCCGTTCCTAGAGATCGCATTGGCAGGCAAGAGTCGAGGAGAGTCAGCCGGTTTTGCATGGACCTCATGCCAGACCCTGATGCAAAGGCTTTGTGGTCTGCCATAGCTTCTGTCGTATTATCGCTGTGGAAATAATGTAAAATCTCTATGAAGTGAATGTTTTTTTACGGAGACTGACCAATAACTCTCAAGATTCAGCTGTTAAAACTTTTTTACAAAAGAACTATTCTACGAACGGTCGTAAATTTGACGCTAGATGGCGTAAGAGTTTACATGTTTATATGCTATATTATACAATAAATTACGGACGATTCAAACACACAGTGTCTTAATACAGGTGTTTACCCTACTAATAGTAATACTTTTGATACCCGCACCTTCAGCAGTGTCGATCCACTAGCTGCTAACTAGGACTGCACTAAATCAAATTGAGAATGGGGGCCTGGAAGATCGTGCAATCCTATTTTACCTAATGTAGTACGTATTGCGTCCTAATGCATTTCGGATCTAGAACATACGGCTGCATCAATAGTCGGCACAAACAACGCGCATATATGTAAGTACTCGAAAGAGCAAAAGTGTAAAGTCGCTTTCCGACTAAAACGGCCCGTACCACTTATTTAAAATGCATAGTTCGCAATCGTTACCCACACTGCAGTTTTCGATGTATATAGTTGAAAAGTACCGCAGCGGCCTCACACGCCGCCTCGATACCTGAGCGGTCGCACCAAGGCGATCCAAAACAATGCGACTGATATGCGATTATGTCCGTATACTCACAAAGACCGTCTTCGCTAACACGTTACGACCCCGATTATCGGATCCGCTTGCACAGAAGTAGATACTAAACTCAAAATGAGACCTCGTCGCTAACTACTTTGGAAATGTTCTCGAATCTAACAGGAACTTCGTTTAAAGATAAAAGTTGTCCGCGGAATAGATTTCTGCATTTACAGCTGTAAAATATAAGGGGGGATTCATCATATAGAAGTGCTCCTTATCGAAATTTTTTTCGCTAATGTCATGATCACTCACCGGCAACCTTGTCGACCTGCGACACTGTTACCCCGATGGCGTCTGGCCTCCTGAGGGTAGGACATCTCTGCAGAACTATCTGCTCGGGCAGCGTCTGCGGCCAGCATAGAAAGCCGTCCCAGTCACGCGGGCAGGATCGCGCTGTCAGACTATTTCCTTCACCGTTAGCATCGATGGGATACGGAGTAAAGTTTACATTGCTTTGTCGCTCCGTTGAGTTCAGACAAAGGCTCATTGACTGAACCTCCGGTAGAGGGACTACCACCACCGTTGAGTTGCTCCACTCATCCAAATCCTTATTGGCCTGAAAGCGACCATTCACCTTGTTATTATTATTATTATTATTACTACTGCTACTGAAATAGTAAAAGTATAAGAAAGAATTTTCATTGATCTACTCTTGCGGTTCGTTGATATTATACACTTCATTACAAGAACGTTGCACGGCCAAGTTTTATTCAGCAACTACCTTTCAGGAAAAGCGGCCCATCTCTCAAAAAAACGATAGCATTAATACAATCTATTACCCTATCCTAATAGAATGAGTTCCTAAACAATCAGAACAAATATGCAAATCGTCTATTTGTACACCTTAAATTAAGCCGAGTGCAACTAAGTAGTTGAGATGGGCCCTAATGAGTGAGATATCCTAAGGAATATTATCGAAAGTTACTCAAGCTCACTTGCTTCTTGTCCCAAGTTCCAGCGGAGCAGGCGCAAGTTCAAAATTAGTCAGACAGTTCGGAGGGATAAACAAGGGTCGAAGGCCCTCCGTTGGCTGTTCAACTGCTTTTTGGTTTTATCCTGACCTGTGCGGGCTAATATCATAAGTGGCTCGGCTTGAGACATTGGGCTTTTACCTATTTTGTAATGATGCGTTTACCACAATAACGTTTAGCGGGCTGAGCTATTTACCAGTTCTGCGATAACCCTCAGTGGGCCTTAAACAGACAAGCACCTACGACATCCGATTGGTTTATGAGAGTTAGTTAGCACATAGGTCTGCGAGCATGTTTGTACTAACAATGGCCTCATCGAATTAAATAGTTGCATAGTAAAGTATATAAACATGATAGATTTAAAAGATGTTAAATGCATGTTGGAAGATGGTCGGAAGTGGTAGTTGTTGAGAAAGATTTTTAGTTCAGTTTGCTGCTGTGCTTTTCTTCAAGTATTTTTAACTTGTTTTAGGTAGCAAAATTTTATCGGTATCGCTTTAGTGTATAGGCGCTCGGACAATAAGAAGATGTTGCTTGGCATACCCGCCAATGGAACCAACTCCGAGACAATCACCCTAAGGCTAAATAAATTACACTTTACAATATTCCTATTTATCTACTCTTTCGTTTCGATATTCTCCGGATAAACTATCTTCCACGTAGCTGGTTACTTACAATTCGATAATGAGTTTTGATATATTAATTTCAGCGAGAGTCGACCTGTTCAAACTTATATAGACCGACATTTATCTACTGGGGCTATGTTATTAAACAAGCCAGATCAGAGTGGGTCGCACTCTTTGGATCGCTATATATCTGTCATTTTGGAATAACTTGTCTCAATAACAACACGTTGAGTTTTAAATTAGATAGTTGCTAAGGGCTCTTGCATTCAACGGACGTAGTACCGCGTACGTGCCCAAGTCAATAGCAAGGTGCTCAGCTTGCTAAATAAATAGCTCGTAACGTGTCATTCCGTACCGACATTTTGATAACAGTCATCAAGACTAAGGAGGATTTCTATAAGAGTGCCGACCATTTTACCGTATAAACGGTTCTAGAAAGCTATTTCGTAGGTACGAATTGTGTCTATTTTATCCAGTTCAAAACGACAACGGGTATTTGGCAAGGGACGCTTATTTGGCAGCTCGTCCTTCCTCAAACACTATTGCACGTATGGGTAGGCGAATTTTCCATATAAGAAATCCAGTTTTAACTATAAGTATAATCATTTTTGATTGGCATCGCCACATCAATATAAAATAAAAACTCTGCTACGTATGATCACTTAGGTTGGCACCGGTGACCAAACAAACATTGGCGAGGCGTAGAACGTGTGAAAACGAAAGAAGTATACATATGGTTCTATCTGATATTTCAGGAAAGTCTGATTATGCTGTAGACAAATTTCGATAGTAATTCGTAGGCTGTTGCTTGTGTTAGTTACAGTTATTATAGCAACAGGTTCAGACATAAAAAAAGGCTGTATTTTTATGTGTAAAGGCTTTATTTAGTTACGTTTTCCGACTGGCGTTAAGCATTGCTTGACACTTAATGATCATTTAATAATGCTTGTCGTGTAAGATATATCATTATCTATATAAGTGTCGAACGACCCTGTAAAATAAGCTCCCCGATATTACTGTGATGTATCATACCCCGTCGTATAAAACAAGGGGTAGTGACGGATTTACGCAAAAAGCTAAATTTATGCAACTCGCATCCAGTAGTTGAGTCAGAAATCTTTGTATTTATTTGATGACACTTGTAGTGACAAGTCCTTCATCAAGTTCCACGCGACTGTTAACGCACCTACATATAAACTGAACCGGAGAGAAGACCCAGTGAAGTTATTGACGAGGGAGGTGTTCGTTTACTGTTTTGCCCGCTGGCGCTCGTTGCCGATAGATTGAGCTGCTGTTATTTGTCCGAGGCCGACAGACTCAGCGTTCAGAATGAAAATTAGATACGTTAAGATAGATTAAAGATCACTCAATCAATAATGTTTGTGTAGAAGATATCATGTGGCACGTTTCGCTTGATCGAGCTTATTTAAGCCCACAGCAGTTAACTATATACAATATAAAACGGGCAGTTCTTAAAACAACATTCTGAAAACTAATTGGCGCTCATTGTTAGAAGTATACGATCTGTCCAAATATAATGAATACAGGCACTACACGAGCGACTTGCAAAAAAAAATTTCTTAACATCTAATGGTTATAGATAGCAACGAAAGTTGTTGCTCCGAGCAGAGTAGCACAAGTTCTAAGTTCTTGTAAGTTTAGCTGGTAACGTATTTGCCTGCTAATTCGCGTATTGAGGACACGGTATGGTCTGGATTCGAACCCGGGCCTAGACACACGGTTTGCTTCGTGCCAAAAGCCAGCCATATGATTGTTTGCCTGATAGTGATGCCGATCGTCAAACTCGAAACATAAAGGCGCAGATTAGGATATGCAGGAGAAAATGTTAGATGAAATAAACCGCGTAAAAGTTCGCGAGATAGTTCTAAAGACATACAATCGTTCATTGAGCCAAAATACGATGGGGTATCGATGCGAATTCTGGAGACAACGCGTTCGATATGGCCAACATAACAAAGGCAGCGTCTATGCATGGGTAGTTATCGTCAATGTGCTTCTACGCACATTTAAAGGATTGATATGGTAAAGAAGCTATGAAGTAGTTAAATCATGTTGGTATTTCGTTATCTGGTTTGATATCTGCGTGTCGCTCATCACCCGAATCAATCATTCAGCTTCCTCAACAGACTTAGCCTCGGCAACAGCTCTCCTGCCGGATGACTGAATAGAGTCCTCGACGTGCCCAAGTAATCGAGCACTTCGAGCATTCGCTGAACTCGTCATTGCAAAAATTACTTCCTTCTGTGTTTGCAGTAACTTCGGCTAGAGGGCGGACCACACTACGTGCTGCGATATGCAGAAAGTAACAAAAAATAATCTATTACGTTTTGTAAAACGTGATCCAAGCAACGAGGGGGGCTGAAATCTCAGACGGCGCTCGCCCTGTTATTGCCGCACTTTTCTTTTGCATCTCGTATTCTACGCATTTTGCTTTTAAGCTGATTGAATTCATTGCCTTACTCACAACGGATAAGTGGCACATCGCGAGCTGGTATAACTTTAGTCAATTGGACCCCATTAGTCCAAAAATGGTAAGCGTTTGCTACCCATGACATAGCTAACGAAGAGGGTCTACTATGTATTAAAGATGCATTTGTACAAGTAGTTCCGTCTCGACCGCCGTATTTACACAATGACTGAAAAGGTACTGACTTAGAACCCTCAAATCAGCTTTCCTATCTGTGGGGCAGAAAATAATTATCATCGTTTTGTAGATCAAGACGAATCTGGTTTCCATGTCCTTCGGTAGAGCAGTCTCAAGTTGCAAAAAAAATCACTTTAAATGGGAGCTATATGAAGACAGATGCGTTGTAAAGACTGACAATATCACTAGTAATACTGGGAACTTAGGGCGATACCTCTACTTTCGAGCGATTAAGCAAAACGTATTAGACTGGTACTGGAATACTCTGGATAACTTATGTCGTGACAATTTCCAACAACAGCAAAATCTTTATAAAACTAGGTATAGACTTTTAAAAAACAATTAGAGGGACAGATTGGAAAATTCGTTTGTTTCTACATATCAGTATGGATATCGTAAGGATCACGTATGTCACGACTCTGACGTAAGAGTCGTATGTAAAATGCGCGGCTCATTGCGTTACCTGATATCAGGAAAAGCCATTTTACATGATAAGATTATCACAGGACGATATCGAATGAAAGGACGCTTTAACAAAGAGTGCAGCCGCTGCTGTTGCAGTTAATAGAATTTACCCGGCAAACATAAGACGCAACAATGCAGCATGACGACATGACTTCGTAAAGCAAACCTCTTTTTGGTTTTTGGTTTGGCCGATTTTCCGAAACGTACCTATATATATATATATATATATATATATATAGATATATAACACTTATATATATATATATAAGTGTTAAACCGTGGCTGGCCTATTTGAAACTGCCCATAACATTCAAATGCTGATCAGAAGAAATAAAACATTAAATATTAATGTTATTTTTCTGTCCTGTTTTGGTTTGCGTCCGATGGCATCGTAGATACTACATATGATGTACGTACGCTCATGTATACGCGCTTTATACACATACACTTATCAGTGAGTGCTAAAACTGATTGGACGGCCAGTGAGTATTGCGCCTTATGCGCCTTCAGCCGTATACGTACCAACTGTTTGTGTCTCGTGCAATCCACGCGTTTCATTACAGGTACAAACGTACATCTGACCCATGTTATTCTTAGAGGCAGTCTAGGCAGAGCAATCACTAGCCGAGAACAGAGTTTCTGGTAACACCAACCACCTCGGGCTAATCCGATCAGGGCGTGTTACGAAAGCCCTAAGGCGTGCTTTATCTATTTGTTATTATTAGTTGAACATGTACAGTTAGATCTAGACAGCATTAGACCGGTGTTATGGCTTGTATTAGTTGCCTGCCCTTTCTAGCAGTAGCTGCGCTCTGTTTGCAACGAGTTACATTATATGCCTATGTAACCTTAACAATAGAATTTTATCATCATTTACAGAGATATGAAGTGCTTTTTAGCCAATAGTTACCGCCCTAGGCTAACGAGAACCGTACTTTGTACATCGACTACCTTGCACAGTGTACAAGTCGTCTCCGACGCTGGCAGTTAAGCCGGTATCATAATACTATAAATAGCGAAGTACATTTCTGTTTGGCTCGGTAAAAGATGCTAGGCTGTTGTAGCAATGATTTAGACGGTACGAATCAACCGTAGCATGGTATGCTACTGGAGCCTATACACAAAATAGTTGCATGCACAATTATAGAAATGATGGCTTTTCTGAACAAGTGGACGTAAATACTGAATAAATTTCTATACGAGTTTCAGATCCGAAAGGCTCGTTCTGAATTCTGCAGGTATTTCATCGAATTTCCTCTCTGCCGTTTCCGTTACCGCGTCTAATACTGCTGTCCTCTCAGATCTAAATATAGAATTTTAAGAATATGGTACGTCTAGCATTTTTTCGTAATTTCATTCACTGCAATGTAATAAACCAAGGTTAATTAAGCTAAGAGCATTTCACAGCTTGATTAACAGTACGCAAACAAGACATCTTTATTATATTATCAGTTGGCGAGGTACTTCAAAGTACAGGTGGACCGTGCACCGCACTTCGTTTGTCAGCATCACCTGTCGCCTTACGTCATCAGATATCTGCCTGGGTAACACCGTTCAAATGGCTACCATAAGCGTACTTAGTGATAGAACGTAAAGCAATCTCGTTACTTCTGCTGCATAGGTCACTCATTACTACAAGTTGCCAATGAAGGGTGAAAATTTTTGCCGGCGACCGTGTAACCGCATGTTTATCCATGTTTCTGGCAACCGCGTAATTACGATAGGCTACGTAGACGCTCAACTTAAGCGATTAAGTTAGGTATATTTCTTGCCCAATCCTTCCTTTTCATTTCGTTTAACAATCTTACTATTGCATATATAGTCTTTTACGTTCAGAAATTTCCCCAATGATTAAGGCTATGCCTACAACACAAATATATATCAGTTCTTTAATCCAGCTGGTATTGAAGGCCTTAACGTGTTGTCAAACGATGACGAGAGACTAATCACATCCGTCATGTTTACGTTATTAAAGCTTGTTTATATGTTTTACATTAGGCATCTATTCTAAATCATTACTAGGAACAGCGTACAGATATACTTCAAATGAAAAATGAAGATAGTAGTAGTGAAACTGCAAATCTACTGGTGACATCCCGTTAAGCGTTGAAAATACCTGATCAAGAATTAAAAAAGGTGCCGGTACCAATCATTTACAATCGATGCAATGGAATTGTTGCTTTCTAAAGATTTTCTGTTGTTTATCCATAATGCGTATATATAAGTGGTAAGCTTGCACTAATAACTCCCCAGATTCGGTAGCCGAAGTCACACGTCTCTGCCGATCGACACGCCGTCGCTCGCACATAACAGATCACGTATATTAGCAGAGGCAGAAGAGACGACTTAGTCTGGTTCAACGCAAGCATCGAAATTTAGAACTTGTATTTGTATGCATATTACAGTCCATCGTTTGGCCGTATGCGAACACGTTTTTTTTTGTTTTTTTTGTTTTTTTTTTAATCTACAATATAAATGTCCAAATTCACTTCTGACTAAAGAGGATCTATAACAAAGATTTGCACGTTGGCCTCGATTATGTGATACATTTACGTCGACTCTATTATATTTCAAGCATAACACACCTCGTATTTAGCAGGGAGTCATGTGAATCTTTGAATTAAAGTATGGGTAAGGTGAACTAGAAGTTATATTCCCTATCTTTCAGGCCAACGGCTTCCCACAAATAGAATTAGTCGGAACCAACAGGTTCGACCTGATCATTATCTATTCTAATCGTCGTGTTTGTTTCGTGGCTTAGTAAGACAATGTACGCACCCCTATTAAGAGTGTTCATTCCAGATGAAAGCCGGATAAAATTATGCAGAGTTTCCCCTCTGTCGATTTCAGTCGCCTGATATTCAGGCGATACTAGCCGAAAACAGGCTGCACCGGCGTTTGAGATGAGTCATGTGCAGAGCATTCCGGAAGACGAAGCTACAGAAAGACAGGCTTCGTTGCTAGGGTTATCTGTATCACTATTGATGTTTGTTGTAAAGGACACGGCGATAAGTGGCGCGTTGAAGGCACGCATACGAGTGAGTAACGATGCCCTCTTATCCTTTAAACTTCAGCGCAGCCTCAGCCACATTAAGTAGAATTTAATTTACTTGGAAGTTTACAACAACAGTCCAACCGAGCAAAGTTGGATCAAATCACTAGACCTGCTTTTTTAATTGTAGGAATATTCATTGCAACGGTAAACATATATAATTGATTAGCTTGTCACTTCGGGAGTGCAGGATTGCGATCGATTAACCTACTTAACGTTTTCATTAGCTAGCACCGTTCCAAGACCATAGTTTAAAAAATAAAAATTGTTTTTATGCATTTTATATTTTAAGCTTTAATCAGGCGGGGAAAGAAGCGCTGGTCAATATACACCCAGTGTTACTGCACCCTCTTATTCGTGGCTGTTCACGATTTCCATCACGTACAGAAGCTCTGTTGCCCGCCGTTTGGAGTTAACACGGCCCACTGTTGTCGTATAATTTATTTGCTTAAATAAACATTTCCGGTTTTTACATTTGATACTGCTGTTATGCATTGCCTAAGACGGCTGGCTGCAAATGCAGAACAATGTAAATCTGCGCGCAATGCAAAAATCTATACCACCTAAAATTTTCTAAAAATTAGCAAGCAAACCCATTACTATTGCATCATGGCGGATACACCATTTATATGCCTGTTCTCATCACACATTGCTATGCATCGGTTGAAAGTTAAATGTGCCCCTTAGAACAAAAGATACACAAACCCATCATAGAATTGCTACTGCGTTATGTTATTATTACTACCTATATATGATGCATTTGAACAAAGTAAATTGGCCTATCTATATTATCGTTTAATAATCTCTGATGTTGTTCTATGTAGCTATACACAACTCTTGTTAGGGCCGTTAGTTCATGCTAGTTTCGACAGAGTCTGTTTGTACATCTCCTAGACCTGGTCAAATTGACAGATAATCGTAGAAAGAAAAGATAGCGAGGATTTCGATAGATACAAATCAGGACTCACTATTAGCTTAACTATTAATACACATTAGCGTATGGGTACCGTACCTAGCAATTAGGATCACGGATATACCGCGCTAGAAGTAGGCTCGAGTAGGTTGTCTCGTGCAATGAATAGGACTTAATGTTTACGAAAGAAAACACACATATAATATGCTTTATAATTAGTAACATCATAATATAAGCAGTACAGATAAACATGCTTATAGGTTGCTGAACCAATTTAGCCAGTCACCAAACATATATTAATTAATAGGTATCCATCACCGATCGTGTATCACAGAAAAGGCTACTCTCTATTAGAAATAGAAAATGTTTATGACAGGCAGATACGATAACAAAACGAATTGGAAATAAATTGCACCCGGCTATAGGTTTTTAATCATCTAACAAGCCTCCAAAAGCATCAGTTCATTTTGACACCGTTTTAAAGCTAACTTAAACCGTTTTACTAATGTGATTCAGAAGAAAAATGGCGAACAAGTTAAACAGCGGAGTCGGTGATCCGATTACCGAGAAGTACAGCCGTGCCTATAACCCTTATTATTAAGTTGTACAAGGACACAAACCTGCGATACAAAAACAAAACGCTTTCTTTGCAAAAAAAGATGCTTTTGTTGTTGCCAACGCACCACTGTAATGCCGAAGGGATCATCTACCTAGACATAAAACATGAATGTCTTTTCTAGAAGTTAAACTTTGCGGGAGAGCGGTTGTGGGCCTTGTTGGCCGCCGACGGTTTGCGCATGTTTCAACGTAGAAGATAGCTGAGTTGGATTCCCTGTCGGTCCTACCTTTGCCTTCTCGGGCCCACGTCCGTTAAATCCACCCTCTTATCGTTTACTTCGAGTCTTCCCGCCTTCTTTCTCCGCCTTTTCCAATGATCCCCTTTCAAATGTTGACTTTTCTCACTTGTCCCTATAGAGATTTGGTGACGCCGCAGCTATTATATTCCAGTCCTGCGGAAGTTATAGTTGCTATTGTTGCTTCTGCCTCTTGTCGCTCACATTCTGTTCCTCAGCATCTCAGCGCCTTTAAGATTTCATTGCAGCAAAAAAAATTCGGGTATCCTTTGGAAGACTTTAGGAGCTCTATGCAGACGCAGTATTCGGATCGTAAGATTGCGTATGATTTACACGCCCTGAGCCCCTATCCTGAGCCGCTTGAAAATGAGCTGTAATTACGTATGCCTATAATCGATATAGTTTAATCGGACCCTGATTACGCGTGCTGTTTACACAGCCTGCGCGCCTCTCCTGGCTGCCCCTGGCGTAAGCTACATCTACGTATGTATATATTCTGTACCTTTTAATGTGATACTGATAATCATAAGCCCTCAAAGGTCGAGATCCCGTACACTATAAAATCTGTAGAAATTGAAATTTGTTTAAAGCGCTTGTTTAGAAAACTTGCTAAAATATGACGAAATAAACAAATAAAATTCTGAAACACATATACTGCTCTCCTGAAAAGATTTGTTTATCTCTATTGTTCTTTTTACTTGGACCCAAGTTGCAGCATTGCTCCTAGTTATTCCAAGACAGGGTTTTGAGAGAAACAATAAAGCTATTAAAGTTCGCCCATGCGATGTAGGCCAATTTTAATTAGTTTTTGAATAGCCAAATCTTCCCGCAGGCAAGAAAATATCCAATGTAGATGCTTAGCCGATTGCACAACCTCCCGAAGTACGCTGGGTCACCGGTGGACAAAATCGATGGAAGATTAGTGGACTGCTTTACGGCAAATAGAGTGAATTTTGTTGAAATCCTCAAAGTATCAAAAGCATTCATTAGCGTCCCAGCTACGTTAACCAGGTACGTGCAATATTATTTTATCATATTGATACATGTAACTTGCTTGTTTCTTGCTAGTTTGCGTATCGTTTTGTTTTCGGTCTAGAAAATCAGCCTGCGATTGGACTCTTTAAATGTTCCATCCAAGGCAACAAATGAAGTTCCTTCTGCCACAACTCAGACGGATCGACCTCTTACTGACGAGTACAGTTCAAGCCGAAAAATTTGCTTGGCTAGAAGGTCAACCATCAGGCGCGCCAGGCTCTGTCGGGAATACACTAAGCCAGGCTGAGGTAGATCAATGCACACATACACTGCGTACATGTAAAATATACTTCAGGGCAGGCACAGTTTTCTAGTATGCCCTTCGGTTTGCTAGTCCAGACAAGTCTCGTGTTGAGTTACCTTTTTTAATGCGTGTAAGGTCATTGGTAAAAGCAAAAATGTGAATCTTTCTTCGTTTACACTCACTGGCAGATCCTTGATCGTACGTCTACGTATGCGGATAATATGTCGACTAGGTCACCTTTGAGCCCATATATCGTAGATAAAATGGTTCGCAAGCGTACCTTAAGCAAACCATGCTATAGGTAAGGCAGATGTATAAATATGCTTTAATTAAGAATTAGGCCGAAGACAGGGACCATATCGGCTAGCGGTAACCGCTAGCTGGGTCCGAAGAAACGCTTATTTATTATTTATTTTGTTAGCCACTACACTCAGCCATTGTTACTGCACCTATGCAGTACAAGCGTATCTACCATGAGGTTACTGCCGTCGTACTCAGGATATCCTATCAGATTCGTATCCTACTCACCATATTTCCCGCCTGGTCCTTGGTGTAGACGCGGTCGTGTTTTTGTCTGTTCATAGTACGTCTCCAACATCTTCCCTCTATGGAATATTTACGGTCCAGACCTAGCGACTTTATACGGTATATAGTCGCTTCCATTCACCTAACCTTTTACTTGAATGTTGACGATCTGGCCTGGGATCGTGAGTTTCACGTCTGATGCCTGCTCCCATTTCCCACAACCAAGAGTTAAAAGGACAACTATCGACTGAATTATTATTTATTTTCATGGCCGTTACAATATGTCTCCATATTGTACGAGGGTGTGGCGCCCAAGATGGGATTTCGACGTATGCTTTCTAAATAAATAGAGATATTTCAAGGAAAGTTGCATACATGAGAGAAGTTATTCCTTACGATTGTAGTTATACAGTGTGTAGATCGCTGCTGTATCTGGTCAGTTCGATTACTAAACAACTCAGTAATCATTTTAAGACTATGCCTTCTTTGAGCCTCGAATAACTTTCTAATGATAACCGTATAAATAATATTGATAGGTATAAACTTGTTAAATTGTTGCATAAATACGCCACAAACGAAAAATTCTAACTGGAGTAAATGTTAGGCTGACAGCAGGAGAAAAAGCTTTCAAATGATTAACGGTTGCAACGTTGCTAGACAACAATTGGCTATTTTGCCTTTTTTTTTTTTTTTTTGCCAAAACAGTTATGATTTTCTGTATAAATATTTCAAAACTGGCAACTTGAAGTATTTTGGTCAATTTTGAGTCTCATAAACCAAAAGTCTATAGAGCATCTTCTGGTTTACCTCATGGAAATCCTCTTCGAACTTTTCAGAAGCCGCATAAAACTGGCAATAATGTACACCGTTGGATTCGGCTTAAAAAAAGGTAAGTTATTGATCATAATCGACGTTTGTTTACCACGTACAAATTGGACAGTCACTTCCGTTCGTGATGCCAAAACGATCCATTGTTTTCCACCACAATAAACTTGTGGCGTTGTCCTAGAAACAAAAAAAAAAACAGGCTTTTCTCATATATCAAAAATGCTCGATGAGCGGATCTCCGTCTCGACAAACAGCCTATCAAAGCTTGTCCCAATTCGGGTGCAATACATATGTATATATGCACAGAATGAGCCAAACCTCTTCTAACAGGTGGTAATAGAAGATACGCAAATGAATACAATAAAGAGTTGACATATCTGCGTAGCACACTTGTTATCAGTTAGATCGGGTATTTTTTGCAATAATATGCACACCTCCTATTGATTTAATAAGTGCGAGATGGAGACTCTCCATCACCAACAAACTTTCGACATCCCGTAATTATAGATATGGCATGCTTTCACTGAAGGAAATCGCAAAATGTTTATAGAAAATGAAGTATCAGTTTGAAAACGCATTATCGTTACCCATCACTGATACATGCACGTACCCTGTACATGATAGGTATGCATTATGGTTCTGTCTCCCGAAACGCCGTTGGCCCACTGTTAGAAACAGAACAATCGCTTAAGTACTATAACTATCATTATAGCAACGGGCAAGTGAAAACCCAACAACTAGGTTTGATTCCTGAAAGAATTAACGAGACGGATAGGGCTATTACCGATAACGTACAAAACAAAAACATTACGAAGTGTGTATGTCCTGACAGCTTTACTATTATATGAGATTGACTCAAACAAAAACAATTCTAGAAGAAGACAGAATCAAATTATTCATTAACGGAACATGGGTGCTAGTTCTGGCCACTTTAGGATAGATTGTGCCAAAGGGCTGACAAGTATTAAATGAGAATTGATCTCCTATTTGTTTGTCTTCCTATAGGACGGCTATAACTATTATTTGTTGAATACGATATTAACATCTACCGATACTCAATGTCTCTAAAGAGCAATCGGTGCTGCGATAGAAACAATATATATATATATATGTGTAGCTACATCCGTTAAGGTGCGACTCGCTTTAGACATCGTATTCTTATTCTGAATATCCAGCTAGATTCTCTAAAGAAAAAACATATAATCTATTTTAGAAAAAAAGATTATATTAATTTTCTGTCAGTTTCCAATAAGTTTTGTCGCTTTCAATCTTCTACTGCCCGAGCGGAGCGGCGTCTTTGGTACAATACGGTATGTTGGTGTTGAGAGGCGTCGACGTGCGCACTCCACTTTCGTCCTAAGTGAGAGTTTGTTCGGTGGAATAGAGCTGCTTACCGAACGCCTAGTTTGTTTTTAAAGTGATGATTGGTCGTATGCCACTCGTTAAAAACATTATTTGAAAGTTTCAACTTTTAGTTCTTCGGCGCACATAACATAAACGTGGCATCGAGAGCACTGACAGCTTTGCAGACTCATTTTCTCAGTTGTAGGGCTGAAGCGACGCGGAGCGTGTTGCGAAAGGCACATGGCCTGCAGTTATTTTCCATCTACAAGACGGAAAGCTGCCTTGGCGCGCTAATTCTTTCGACGTAGAAGTTACTGTCCCGTATGCGCCGATACCGTTCGTCGAGTTCATACGCGTTCGGCTGTGAGTTGTACTACAACTTATACAGTTTTCTTTCCGTTTTGCGGCAATGCTTGATTTGCGATTGCTCAAATAGCGATGCACACTAGATGGACCGGAACTATGCCAATTAACACAAAAAAAACACGATATTTGTGTGAAGCGAAAATACATAAGTCGATTTTTGCTTCATTTTATCCCTCACTCTTGAAAAGCTTGTAACCTAATTCGATCCGACAAATAGCCCTATGAGTGGAGTCGTTTCTTTCGTATGCATAAAGTACAATACTTTTAAGTCTAATGTGTTTTTGATTGTTTCATGCTTGATACTGTGTAGCATTTTTATAAAATTTGTCAATTCAATCTGTATCTTGGCCCAAACTGATTTTATAGCCCCAAACTAAGCATATACGTCACTAAAACGGCTTATATTTTTCATAAATATCTATACAGGCAACATAGAAATAAAGCATTCGTTGCAATGTTTAATCAAGTTTTTTTGATAAAATTTTTTAAAATTTTTTTCAAAAATACTGCCACCTACTACTTCGCATTTTTCTCATAGTGCGACATCCACTGTTGTGTAAATAATATGAGATGTTAAACATAATTTACGTATCGTTAGATATCTAAGATTTAAAAAATATTTTAAAATATTTTTTTTTTTTTTTTTTTTTTTTTCGCATAGTATAGTTGAACAAGACATATTAGATCAGCGTATTTGGAATCGCAATCAAACAATGGCCCAGATTATCACACGTAAATATCTACTATAGTGCAAACAAATGGGCTTGTGGTTGATCCATGTGTAGGATATTACGTTCTATGCTGTGCATCCTTCAATTGAAAGCCACCGTTGAGGCTCGAACGAGGCTGAGACTTTTGAGACAGGCTTTATTTTTAGTACGGTTTTTCCATTACGCTTTTCCCACAATTTAAATCTCTCAGGGATACGATGCATATATTGAGTAATCTTCTCGACTCGTAGAACAAAGGTTCTTGCATAATGACCTCCTGGCCAAGCGTAATGTTGAGCAAAGGTCCAGGAGTGTCTGCAGAGATGAAACTTCGCCTTTATCATAACATGTTATGTTCTAATATTTTAGTATTCCAGTGGATTCCAGTACGACGTTATGTTTCCGAGTTATTTTGGACGATCAAAAAATCTAAACATACATCCATGTCATTAAATACTAGGACATGCTATCGCTAATTCCTTAGCCTCTAAAGAGTACTTGAAGTTTCCAATGATGCACACTCTGAATTTTTTCGTAACTTAAGCACATTTGCTCACGGCAAAAATTAAACAGAGAGAAAACAGCTGAGAAAAAGGTCCATGGAGAAGAGATCTCTCTATATTGCGTATTAAAACACACAGCTCAACATAAGTACAAGGTTTTGGTTCAATCATTTGAATCGAGCAAAAGTGCGCGTCTTTTTTCTAACCTTACTACAGTAATTGATGTCTCGGAATTAGGATGTTTAGCGACATTATCTTTTGTGGGATTGCCCCAGCTCAGAATGAGAATTTGGGCTATTGTGTTATGTGTTACCTTATATGTTTTGATATGAGTCGAGCTGGGCTTTCTTCATATGCAAATATCACTGTTTCTTTTTTTTATAAATCGCAATATTAGGCTTCATAATACCCCCAACTATGTTCATAGATTGCAAAGGAAACGTGTTAGGCTACGCTTAGAAGACAGCCATGTACGGATTAAGCTGAAGCACGATAGTGAATACAATCCTAAACGCATATAAAATGATAGAAGAAGTAATTTTAAATTAAAAAGAAAAAAATTCCATTTTACAAATGCTACATAAAAACACTCAATTTTAAGTAAAATATACTTGTGTTAGTCAATTAAACGTCAGGCTGAAGGTGCGACACAAAGCGTCAGGTTTTGTGATAGCTACTTCTAACTTATTGCAAATAATTGATTTATTTCAAAATACTAAACTTGACCGTTTCGTTGACAAATAGGCACATTACGAACATTATAATACCTAGGGCTCAAATTGTACCTATTTTGAAATTCGAATATTTTATTATTTAGCCATCGGAACATTTAATAAATTAAGAAATAATATCGAGTGCTTCAGTACTATTGTTTGCATCACGTTAATCTTGGCCTATTAGGTGATTACAAATAAGGACAGTGAAGTCCAATGGTGCCTGTCGCTCGGATATAAAACAATATTCAAACTATATTAGATAATCGCGGTATTTGTCTAACTGAACCATAGATTGACTGATGCGACTTACTGCGTAGAATAAACTATCTAAGTATAGCGGTTGGATAAACGGGGTGGACGGCGCATATAATTGCCAAAGCATTGATAGCCCATCATGACAATAGCAACTACGGCGTGGAGCAAGCACAGTTGCCCGTTGCTGTCACAGTAATGCTGAGGGCCCTTCAAGAAACACAAATCCAGATTTGCCATGTTATTCTTTACCGTTAACGTCGATACCGTTCATCAATGGCCAGTTCGGTTGTTCTTTGTCTTGATTGTGCGCTGATGAGCATGTATATTTCAAGCTAAGAACAATTTCATTGGTGTATATATGTATATATATATATAAAGCTATCATAATCTTAGAAACTCAGAGAGTAATTGTCATATAAATAGATATTTATTACCTTTATCCATTAACAAGCTGTTCGCAGCTGTTGGAATTATTTAGGTCAATACTATCCGCAATAGCAAAGTTGATGATTCACCACCTTTACTGACAAAGGAACAATATAATAAGACAATTGTGGGGGCTATACGAGTAGCTCATACATTAAACAAAGGCGTAATTTGCATCAACAGGGTGATCAGAGGCTCGGAAGATGGATGAAGATGCCATTCTTCGAATGACTTTGTCCGACAACTATATATTGAGTCAGTTACGATATTTTCCATTCATAAGTATCCATTCCGTACCAATTTACACAGATGAAAGGTTCTTGTCGGTTTGAATGATGGCTTTATTCCATATAGTTTGAATTGGGAATCTGGAACGATCACCGAAATATCGCTAGGCAAATTCTTGAACGTCTTCTCAGTAGTGAGAGTCGAAACGCGTTACGAGAGTAGAAATCGACCACGCTAGCAGACTCCAATTAGATCTATGAGAAACCGTAAGGCCTTACTCCAATATTTGCTCACGTACTGCCACTGTGTGGCACGTACTAACCTGCTCCTATAAGCAATACGCCACCTAGTGGCCGTGCACAATTGTTTAGAATATTTGAAAAAACCCTTTTTTTTTTTTTAGTGGACATGCCCTTCCGTAGGAAATATAGCGGTACGATGTCCCCTTCACTAGATACAACACTCAAATCATAGTCACCACCTGTAGCTTTGGGATTTTCCACGACGACTGTCCTTCTGGGTCAATGATTGTTCCTGGTGTTGATTTTTGCGTAAATCGTAGCTATTCACGAAACGTTCGTACACAATTCGACTATAATTCAATGGTGTTATACGCTGAATTTAGCCTCGAGTCGACGAATCAAGAAGCCAAACGTACATGTATTTAGGTCGGTTTATTGAGGTCAGATTCTCTAGATTGGTTACAGGCGGTTTGTGACTTCGTTGTAGCAATATTAGCGAATCAACGCTTGTTCGTGAAGGCAAGCCTTCGTCAGCTTATAAAAGCCTCGGAATTGGTTGGAGCTGACAACAAGCATGACGCGAATAATCAGCAACGCTAGCGAGAACCGTCCAGCCAGGTACCCAATCAAGCGGAAATAGGTGTCTCTGTATTAAAAAGAATATACACAGTTTGGATTTCGCCGATATAACACGTATCTATTATATGAGCATAGTTGTTATTTCAGCAGTACTTGTCAGTATCCATATTCATGCTGCATGATAGGTATTTTGCAGCTTCACAGGATAAGGCAAATCTTTCGCGAGACGAATAGTACTGAATTTGGACCGCTAAGACATGACAGCCTATTCCGTAAGCATCGCTATATTAGAAGCAGTCTGAAAATGACTGACTATCAGTAATCTTTGCCACTAGCGCCTCTCGCTATTCCGTCACGAATCGTCCATCTATGCACAACATAGGCCATAGATCCCTGTAATCTATAGTCAATTTTCCTAACCTAAACCTAACCTAAAGAAACCTAAGCATGAGTGAACCGCGCGCGCACGCGTAGCGTGGCAGTGCTTTGACAACAAGGCACGTCGTATAACAGCAAACGTCTTGTCTACACTTAACCACCTGGTGCTTGAAAAGATTGAAAATAATGACGAATATACAAGAAAAAAAAGCTATGAACTTCTTTGTTACTTATTGTAGTTTTTTATAATGATAATAATACGATAGCCTGCAATACATACAAAGCTCGTCTGGAAGATCGTCTCTGCTTACTGATACATGGTGATTTAAGTTTACCCTGCATTCTATAGCAGTTAAGCTTAAAGGAATAAACGACTTCGCCCTCATCCCTGCCTTTATTGTTACGTTGTCCGTGTTGCCGTTATTGTCAGTAGATATAAGAGGCAGTTCTATTATTGCAGGTACTCGATCTTCTCATAGTATTCGCAGGCGTCTCCTGCACAAATAGTGCCTTATCTGTTTATGACTTCTTTTTCGAAGACGTTCTCAAGTTTGTACACAGGCCACGTGGACCTTTTAATCCGGCCAAAAGTTTTTCTTGACTTCTTGATCGTTACGAGTGGCTGTTCTACTTTGCCAAACGTAACAGTTGTAGAGGGCTGGATCTGGTGCCACTCATTGTCCACTGTCTCCTATGTGGCACTGTACAAAACGAAGGTCACTGCACTTCGTATGAACACAAACTACATTAAATCTATAAACAGGCGCCTTCATCGGCAAGCGTCCGCATGCAATTGACAAGCCTCTATCGGGCTAATGAATTTATAAAATCTCCTACAGTTCGTTCTAGCGTGTTGTTGTGGGTTATGATCATAGCCCTTCTTTCAAGCTCCGATACACTGTGACGCCGGCAGGTGCGTGACAGCCCTTCAGGTACTGTTTCACGCCTTAAATAAGGGAGCTAGATATCACTGTTTTCGTAACATGAACTAGATCGTTCTAATCTATGAACTATCTTAATCATTTTCTTGTTTCATTACAGCAAAGGTGCCTCGAACAATTCAAATCAGGTAAGACGTATCTAAAATGTCCTACTCCAATACAACACCCTTTTTCGTTGTTGAAGTTATATCAGCTTCAAGGCTTGAATAGTGCGTGTCAAAAATTGTATTAGTTCAAATATTGAAAGCCTTATTATGTACACTGAGCGACGGATAAACATAAAGCACTGTGCAAAAAGGCTACTTCTACGTTGACGAAGATCGAATGAACGGATAATTAGTTTTGCTTTTGCCAAAACTACTATTTCGCGTTAAATTCATTTGTTGATAAACTTTATTCTCTCGAAATCCCTGAAGTAGCAATATAGGTTGAAGTCGACTTAAACTCTTTTGTACGAAAAGCATCTAAACACATCTTTTTTACATTTGTTGTTTAGTTTACTTACTTATTTAAAGTAGTGTTTACGTTAAGGATCTCTGCAAGCTGTTTGGCCAGATTGCGAAAAACATGAAGAGGACAAAGCAAGTCGTCTAGATCGAAGAGCTACGAAACAAGCACGGGAGTTTTGAACTCTATAGTTTTGATTGTGTCACGATATCAATAATGGCGTTTTAGAATTGAAGCACGCATCCCGCCTGGCTAGGCTACCTAGGATTGACGAGAAGTATCTGAAGGTACTTTTGAAGGGAGATGGACGGCAAGCGATCGTGCTAGGATATGCACAGCAGTCATATAACTATTGACTGTCATTTTAGATCTATGAAGCCCGTTATCTATTTCGAAATAAACTTCACTGTCTGAATATCGATATATAAGACAAAGAATGAGGATAAATTGTATGGAAAATTCTACCTGTGAAATCGGAAGGCTTAGCCAATTTGTCAGAGGTTCAAATTCGCTCTCGAGTACCCTTCCGCTCTCATAGTTCTGTGGAAAAAATCGCTTTGTAGAACGATTTACTTAGAGAACCATATATCAAGTCCTCTATACTGTACACAAAAGCTTTCGCGTGTTCAGTCGTACGTAAAGAGTCCAAAGACTATTTTGGGTGTACGCCCAACATTGATTCTAAACAAGCGAAACAACAGTCAGTTAGTTTTGTCTTCATGACGCTTTCATCCAGTTGTAGATGTTGAACTTCACAAAAGTTCTCTGCCTAACTGCCTATTGTTGTTTTAATTATCACCAGCCGAGTTGTTTGTGTTCTGCCCCTTCTTAGACAATGGATGACTTAGCCGCTATTGGTAGCGAAAAGATATTATATAACAGCCAAATATAGCGACGACGAAATATCATCTGTAACGCCTACTTTAAAACCTAACTTGGGCACAAACTGAACCATACCCCAATAAAGACTTTATATCAGCTGACAGCTATAGAAGAGCAAAAGTCGTACAATTGTTTACGGGAAGTACTTCAAATTTAGTAAGCTATTATAGCAAAAAAAAAGGCTATTATTAAAAAAAAAAAAAGAGTAATTTCAAAAGCTAGGAAGTGGTATATATTATTGTTCTCTTAAAATTTGCCACTAATGGCATCTGCTATAATTCTTAGTTCAGAATTACAAAAGTAAATCGAAATAAATTCTCATAGTTTACGGGACATTTGACTTAGATTGGTTGCTTACCATTAGACTACTTGTAAGAAGAAGGCCTTACATGGTCGTGTAGTTTAAAATATATAGGTTACTACTCCGCTCAGCCTGTCCGTGTGCGCGCACGAATTAGGAAGACTAGGTATCAAATAGGACATACATGCGTGGCACTGTATATCTTTATAGAAAATGTTAGCAGAATATAACTTTCAATCCTGGTCAACGTCGTAACATCGTTGAGTCCCGTGCGCTCAATAACAGCTGTCCATTATCTGGTGGCTTGTATGGGCTAAGTTAATGCCTGATCTTGACGTATAAACATCTATTCTGTACTCACCATCATATTACCTACCCGCCCCCTAGACCTTCATTTTTACAACCACGGAAAACAAATTGCTGTTGAATGTCCCAGAACGTATTCCGGAAACTATATTCCTCAATAGCCGGACAAGACCGCTGAGCGAATATTGATGGACCCGTGTTGCCATCATTCGGCAGGACAGTACCTCATATAGACAAATTAGGTTTAGTACCTGGTTAGTTTTGGGATGCCTGATGATCGTCGTCAGCTCAATTAGGGTCTGTAAACATCTTCAGAGGACGTTTATCAAATTCAAATCAAAAATCAAAATCAAAAAAGAAAATCTAGCATAGGTTAAATGTGAAAATAAATTCATTTTGGTTGTCTATGTTGGCATAGCTGTCAGCTTTTGGGGATGGCTTTAATTCAGCTAGTACGAGGCTGTGTGAACGAAGCATAACTTTCGCGCCGGTGTAGTATCTGCTTTCGCACCGCATTCTGTTATTACGTAACTATGCTCGTGCGGACTTACCTGGAATATAGATAGATCTATAGCTAGAAATTTACCCGTATAGTACACCCGTCAACACATACATATAAAAAAATAGTATTAAAACATTGCAGTAGACGAATATATTGTTGTTTAACTTAACGTCGATAGAAAAGTTGGCATCTATATTTTGTACAAAAATATACGCATGGAAGGTTTTCCGAACGACATAATAAAAATAATAGCACTGCCATTATAATTCAATAAACAATTGACGCCGACACTTAAATCACGCATCGTTTACGCTATAGAAATGAAAAAGCCTCTGCAAATATAGAAGTCAACTTGTATGAGTTAGGTGACAAAACTACACAGAACCTATGGGCTTCAATATTTCTCTATCCTCTTATCAGTTCAGTCGTTAATTAAGAATACTAGTACACGCTTCAATCTGATGGCGACACTCCGTTATTTGTGTTCTTTAAAACAATATAGACAATTGCTGAGACATGGTGCTGACCTGCACCAGCTTGTGCTTTGTCAAATGTCTCAGATAAATCATATTATAAGCAATTAAAATTAAATACCAGCTCTATGTACCAGTCGTGGGGCCTTACCGGCCATCATAGAAAAATCTTTTTTGAGGATTCAAGTACACAATGTGATGATGGCAGAAATAGTGACAAAGATAATGGCTAACAAATTCTTTAAAAAACCCTTCCATACATTTTGTGTAAAACAGCCTTCGCTATTTTTTGTTTTGGTACCGAGTTGTATCGGTTTTTTTAAATTTTTTTTAGCAGGAAGTTGATGATGTTCTGTAACTTGCTGACGTATCACTCGTTCTGTACAGTAAAGAGTTACTAAGAACTTCACTTTCACCGTATTAAGTATCGTTGATTTGTTCTAGCTAAAGATTGATTGTAATTTTTGTCGTAGTGAGTAAAAGTAGCATTTTTACTTCCTTCATTTTTGAGTACTAGTCTTTGAACGATCTATTAGTTCGTATTCGTCGCTATTTCATATAACAGACTTTAAACTTACTGTTTTTTGATTCACTTCATTATTTTTGTGTTTTTGTTTTTTAGTATAACATTAGTTTTATTTTGCATTCTTTAAGATACTCTATTATAATTTTCTCCTCTTAGTTTTTTGTGGCAATCTTAGATTTCGCTACCTGTCTGTCAAAATAGGCTCATGTTGCTTAATTAGATTTATTCTATTAACTATACTAGCTCCTTTATTTGTGTACCCAAAAAGTTTTTTAGAGTTGTTAGACAAAAGCCGAAGCGAGCTTGGAACTCGGGAGAAGGCCATCTTATACCAATTTATCAATATACTTTTTGACCCGCTGACATTTCAAATCCTCGTAGTGATATAAACAGAACAAGGAATAACGTAAAGGTTTTAAAATTGGTAAGCGTGCGGGCACAAACGCTGCCGCAACAAGACGCCTTTCAATAATTGCTTTACTATCTTAGTCAACATTAGGTAAGTTGAGGTTTCTAAAATTGCTATGGAAGCTGCGCTGAAAAACGAGTCAGAAACGGCTTAGTCCCTGCGAATGCCATTGTTAGAATAAATAAAATACAAAAACAACAAAAGAACTTCTCGGGCGTCACGCCTAGCTGCAGATCACTTTCAATGGATTTCATAGATGCCTGGATAGTACACAAGCAGGACTCGTTGAGCCTTTGTTATGAGTATCAAGATCTTCCTACCTATTGACTTCTGTCAGAGATACATGTTGTGATTATTTGGAGCAGTTCCCGATCATGAATTGAACCATCTAGTCATGTTCCCGAGATCATGGGCACTATACCAAAGCCGTTTAATACGTAAGGGGCAAACACCCTGTCTCTGTAGATAAAGTGGATCTTATAGAGATATTTAGGGCGATTTGAGGAGGCAGGAAAAGGCTAACCGAGAGTGAACACAATACTTATGGCGGAGTCCCATTTGTTGATTCTCATAGGTCTGATTCCGTACGTGCACCTGACCGAAACAATCAGTTGTTTCGTACTCGTAATCAGACGTACGAGACAGTTCCTGTGGGTACGTCCACAGCGCGCGACTATACATAAGGAAGTGACGCCAAACACACCGAACGAACACCGACATTTAACAGGTATGATGCCCGAAACTGGTTAAGAATTAAAGCAGCTGGCGCAGTGTCGAGCTACTTGACAACCTTCGCGTTACACTCATCTAGCCGGTGGCACGGAATCAGCTTATTGACTTCAATGGGTGGAATAGAACAAACAGCGATACGAATATAGAGATTAGATCCGATCTAAGAGGGCGGATTCATTTAGATGACCATCGCTGGTCTTTTCCACCCCAAGCTCCGCACCCTCGTGAAGTAATTAACGCCGCCATGAAGCATAATGAGCTGCTTATATGATTAGGTTTTTTATTATTATTAACTACGCATGCGGCCGTCTTTGCTCGATAAGCAAGCAGATCGACCTAATTTGCTATCTATTTCAGTTGGGAGTTCGGCCTTCAAATGGTACACGTCGGAAGAGCCGAGCACCACAGTTGTCTCAAATGAGAGCTGTGCTAAGAAAATTTGCGCAGTACGCTTTATTATGCAGATCACTCATTCTTCACTTAAGCGTAAATAGTCGTTTAATAGCAAAACAAAAAGTCACGTCAAAAGATCTATCATTCCCAATGAGACCAATCTTAGGTGCATCACTTACATTTTCGCTTGCGTACTTAGTCACAAGCGGTGCGACCCCCCTGAATTTAGCTATTTTTTTTATATAATTCCTCAACACGACCTGCAATATCTCAGTTTAGCGATCTTCTCTAAAATTAAGCAATTGATTTTAATGTTGTAGGAGGACTTTTGCCTAATGTAGGCGGCATTTAATGACGCAGAGAATGACGTATCGCATTGACTGCATGTAGACGAAAAGTTCAAGTACGTTTCAGTAAGGCGCCATACCAATTCTCTTCAGTGTTGCGAAGATTGCATCAAAATATCGTTGACAACAGTCGCGTCGCAGGGATCCAATACGGATTAACTTTTTCAGGAATCGTTATTTTGGCTCCGCACATAGACTTCTTCGTTCAAAATGCCATCATTTAGAAGGGATGCTATAGCACGCGAAGGTTGCCGACGCCGTAACTCAATGCAACTGCAAATAAACACTGCGACAAGTTCAAGTTAAAAATACATCAAAATCAATCGAAATTGGCCTCTTCGAATTGATAGCAGTTTTCGAGAAATCCAGTTACTGGAACTAGATTCGAAGAGATCACACAACTAGCGGACAACCGTTCAATTTGCCTGGTGGGCGGACAGGAGTATTGAAAAATAAGTAGTATGCATACATGGTCAAGATCTAGCAATCTTCAGTTTACTCTAACTAAGCTTGGAGTACTCTAAGCCGCAGAGAGGATAAAGACACTACTAAATACGCAATTATAAAGGTGTATACGGATTTTGCAAATAGGCAAGTTGGCTGTGTCACTTTCGGCTACCAGCATTAGTCGATATACGTCGAATAAGTGATCCGACGGTAATAACCGAGTTCCTACTGGAACAACAAATGTTATTTGTATTGTATAACTCGATCGGCTAGACTATATCTGCATTGGATCATGGTTAGCCAGACAATGTTTTCCGACAAAGTATATGCCTTTTATTACACATGTCCTTCTTTCTACAAAGCAAATAATGTGCTACCGTGACAGCCACCATCTGGCGATAGTCGTCTACCGGTCACGCAATTAAACAACGGTGCTATTATTTAGTAAAGTCGTATCCCATACGTCATAAAAAACATACTCAAGTCTAATCTATTGCCACCGTTCGTAAAGGTCAGTTGGTCAGTTATCTTTGTGGCTACATACAACAACGGCTGTATAACACCAGCTCGTACGAAAGCTGAAATGACATTAGGAGACGCTGTATTTGATCCTGTAGTCTGAAATGGTACAACGTCTTCCTTTCGTAGCCTTAAATAATCGACCATGATAGCATGTTTCATACTAGATTCTGTATATCTCGCCCTATGACATGAACGCTACAGTCGTATTATTAGACACATACGTTATTACCTTACGGTGAAATATTCTTCCACGTTGTTGCCCCCGCTCATATTAGTTATGAGATAAAATTCTCGCAACTCGAGATAAAGGCTGGGCGCGGTGGATGTCAACTGTTCCACTGCTGGAAGCGCGGATGATCAAAAGCGACTTCGCAGTAGGATGAACCTAAGAAATAAAATAGTAGTTTTGATGTAATCAGCGGGTTTCAGCGAAGTATCAAGCCAACGACTTCATGGCCGCGATTCCGTCACGCCATTTACCACCCGACTACGACAATGACACTGCCTTCATAGGGTCCCCCACTTCATAAATCATTTCCGCATGCGACTAAAAATTACTCCTCTGTATCTAATCTTTCTCATTTGTACGGAACCTGATTTCAAGAGCCTCATGGAAAGATTAACAAATGGTAGTGGGTTTGGCGTTGATTATCAGAATAATGTTTTCGAAATAGGATTTCCTTATCTGAGAAGCCAACATAGTAAGGGGCAAGGATGCTGGTAATCGTCAAATATGCATTTCATTCAGTAGCATTTGGCGCACCAGTGCTTTGCCACGGTTGTCGTTGTCGTTAGTTCACGTATATTTTAAACAAAACTTCAAAGGCAAACGTAGTTAAACTTACTTTTAAACAATAAACTTTAATTTTCTGAGTACAGTATCCTATCAAGAAATCTTGTGCTGTGAATCAGTAATTGTACGGCTTATACTACAATTCGGATTATTGACAACTTATTGTGTGTAAGATTCAACGAAGATCATATAGAATACTGGGTTTCTAGATAAAATATTAAAGGAACAGTTCTAAACTTAGTAATAACATAAAGAGGTGTCATAATATGATCGGTTCATAAACGTTTTTCATTTTCATTCAGACATTACAATTATGTAGTGAATAATTTTTATTTTGCGTTTTAAACAAAGAGGAAGGGGCGTTGTCAACAGCTCGTTCAGAACGCTGGAGATCATCGCCCATCGGCGTACTTGCAACAGTCATCTGGCCTCCCAGTATTCGACCAAAGGCATTTCGAGGCGAAGGAGTTTGCCCTATCTTGTATAAGGTTATACGACGGAAAATACAAAACCGTAGAGGCGTTATATGTATTTCATCAACAATTTTGTTGTAGAAGCGAATGAGAAAGACATCTAGCATTTATGAAGCATGTTTTGGATTTTGCTGGAACAGAAGAAGTGCAGTCGAATCTAACTGCTAAACGTACCACCGTACGGGGCTCATTTAGTATACAGCCATTAGCGACAATTATTTAAATTACTGACACGGTCTAATAATAAAGATTTGTAATCCATATTTACTAAGCTTTTTCCTAAGAATCTGTATTTGACTAAATGGAACAATTTTTTTTCCTTTGAATCGTATACATTGCATGTAGGTCAGAAGATGGGTCTCCGTCTACCATCGACAGATATCTTATATCAATATATCATTTGTCCAGTAGTAGGCATACGCTTCCCAAGGAAAAGCGTTTCCTTCTGAACTTATCAACTTCCTTTCATTGTCTTTTACTTGACCCACCTATGTCATAAGCGTACTTTTAATTGATATATATGACTTCATAGGACAACTTGTAATAGAATGCTTCAAAAGGAGATGATGATTCTTTAATAGTCCTCCAGTCTTGTACGTTAAAACACGCCACCATCTTACCCGATACCAGATGCCAGCACTGCGTGTCGGCTTGATTCTCGGACGCAATCAGATAGATGACGATATGTAGCGTCTGATCTGGTTAACTCAACTAGTTATTGCTAGAGGCACAACGCATATTTCCACTTTTTTGATTAGGGATGGAAGCTTCACGCGCTTAGTCAAAATGAAGTGCACTGCCTTCAAAAACCCAGTATATTGGCGAAGTGACATACTGTATATCTATATTCTGATTCTACCCCTGTAGATAGAATCCTATGGCACATTTAAGGACCCGTTGATTTAATCCGTTGGCGCTTTTAACTCATCGCATCAGTATTCCGAAATATTGTTGATATTGTATTATGTACGAAAAAACATTCCCATAGATTTTCCTTTTTCAGTTTCAGATTTTTTTCAGAGGCTTTTCAGTTCAAACCCTGTAATAGGCCACACGAATAATCTGATTTCGCACTTTGGAGGTAAATATTTGCCTCGAAAAACAAATACCCCAATTGTCGCACTTGTCATGAAACAAAAATTGATGTGCTTTTACTACGGAATAGATTGAAAATTTCAAGAGATTTCATCTCACTTATCTACATTTGGTATCATTATTTTTGTAACGTATCAGTGATCTATACACGATCGAAACCAACTTTGTTTCGTCACGCAGCAGTGAGCAAAGCAGGTATATTTTGTCATCCATCTGAACGTTTTAGGACTGAAAAAATAATTCACATTTTATACTACGCGTCCTGCTTGAAAATCAGTAACATTGCGCTACTTTGTTTCTATTGTGATAGTGAAACTAATAAATGCAGGAACTTTGAATATTTGGGACTTTCAGGCGCCTTTTGCATTTCTTATTCTCATTGGCTTTTAAATTGTTGAGCCTGAGCCACTGAGAACCCAGAAGTGCAGTGCTTTCATGCATTCCTTAATGAAATGTTTTAAGTAGTACGTCTGCTGTTTAGAGCGTTAAATATAGTTTTAGACGGCTTGCCCTTGGCAGGAAACGCCCGAATTTTCACCTTGACGATTACGCCTCCCGAAATTTCGTAGGCGACTACGGAAAAACAAACTGATCAATACATCAATCAGTATGCTTAAACGTACCCTTTGTTAATTTAAGAGCGTGTCATTTACTCGTAGCGGTTCCGAAATTTCGGCTTCCCGTGGAAATGTCTGACTTACTGAGATACGGAGTATCAATCTTTATTGTTGCGTGTCCCTGGCTTAGTTCGTGCTCCTTTGAGGAAAAGGTACCACAGCTGTGTTCTCCACATCTCGATGGTCCTTCAGTTTACCCGTCAAATGTCTATTTATGTCCGATATCGCCGTCAGGCGTTCGATCGAAGACTGGCTCCCAGCACGAAACGTAATCTGTCTATGATCTAGTTTAAAACTAGACCACCACATGTCGCTAAAATTACCCTTCACGCCTGATCGATCCGTTTCGCTTGAGACTATCGTTTTCTACGTATTCGGTAGCAAGGTTTTCAGAAGTGACCAGCTAGAACAGGCGAGCTGCTATATCTTCAGCGAGGCTACCCAACGCAGAGTCCGTTGCGCCTTGTAGAAAACAATTTTGGCCTGTTCTTGGCACGCTCTTTGGTTGGTAAATGGTCACGAAATCCGATCTGTTCGTTGCTGTCACCTGCTAAAACTGTACTAAAGATACTCTCGGCACGCTCCTATGGACGCGATCCAATAGCTCGTCAGGCAGCCATCTCTCTGCGAATCATTTAACGCTTTCCACTTTTGACGAACATTTTGGTAAGACTCGTGACCACTATTCTTACGCTTTGTATGTCACTTAAATTTGTAGGCGCTTTGCAGACTATCGCTTGAAGACCAGACAAATATCCAAAGGTACTCCCCCTCTTTTTACGTAGCAGAAGCCTATTTTAAAATGTTACTATATTTTATCGATATATTTAATGGCTTGTAGAGAACTAAGTTCGCGCCAGCGAGGAAGCACGTGGCCGAACGAACCTGTGAATGCGACGAGGCCCAAGCGACCACGCGGTGCCGGGAATACATCAGTCACCAGCCAGTTCGCCACAGAGGCAAGCTTGCTGGGGGCCAGATTGTCGCAGGAAGTAAGAGTAAGGCAGCCATTAGTACTATGACGCCATCGGGCCGTAAGCTACGTGATCGACGTGGCGAGGAATCGAAGGGGGTCTTGCGCGAAGGACTCGTGTCGAAGTATAAAGGCGTGGTCAATGAGCCATATATAGTACGAAATCGCCAGACTTAGACCATAATGGCTCCACAAAGGGAAGGCATCGAGTATATATAACGATAATGGACAGAAGTGCGAGGGCGCCAGGATCGTTCAAAGTGCAACCACTGGTTAGGTGACCAGATTAAAGGTGTTACACGATGCGAAAACACTGACCATTATTAGGTAGGGCCCGGCTCCTTGGGGGTAGTAAATCTAAACGAAGCTGTGAAACGGCAAAAAATAGGTTAAGTAAGATAAATATATCTAAGATAGATATTTCATAAAAAAAAATTGTATTTTTTTTTATTCCGTTGTGATATGCATTCTAGGCAGGTGATATTATAATTTAAAGTTCAAAAATAAGTGTAAATCCAGTAGTTTACGACGAAATATCTGGTTTGTGCGCGAAACGCCCGCGAGGATGCAAAAAGCGAATGCCAGATGAAGTCACTACCGTGCTCCTAGCCGCATAGACCTGGCCAATTACTCACCTAAATACATAAAGTTAGTAGTTACACTCGCTTGATGACGGGCTTCCATTAACTTCACCACAAACGTGCCACATCAGTAATGACACAGCACGTTTGTTATACTCGGTACGGACTTAAGTTCGCACGTGCGCATTTTCGAGGTAATACCACAGGGGTAAAGTAGGGCTTTCGGATATATTTCCCTAGAATTGATTGTTCGTTCGTTATCTAATCATTGTCGCCATTACCTGTTACCCTTAGACTTAGCTTCGAATATTTTAGATTTTAAACACCATCGTGCCAATCCGTTCTGCTAAAAGGCTAACAAGTTAACAGAGGTTAAGTATCAGGAAATTAACAGAGAAAATTCGGGCGGAACCCATGACTCTGTCGACAACTCAGTAGTTTGTTTTCGCAAATGTTGTACTGAAGTCTAGTTACGTACCTTCGGAGCACTTCTAAAAACTACCTCAGATGGTTGGTTGCACAGAACGTAAGCACAATCCACAAATCGACTCTAGACTAATATCCTCGCTGAGTAGTACGGACGACAAAGGCTTCGATAGTAATACCTTATGCACAGAAGGCAGTGAAAATTCAACAAGTTCTTAAAATTATCCTAATTATCTACATATACCCCAAAGTGATCAAAGGAAAAACTAGTTTTCGTTATTTTCATTACGTAATCACACTCTAATTGCATGCAAATTGGAGTCTCCTTCGTACACTTGTATCAGCCATACTACAGCTTTTTGTCTTGTGTGAATAAATTGTTCGGACCCGATATCACAAACGCAACGTCATGATTGCTCAAATTTACGGCAGCATGCGTACGATACGTATTAACTGTCGGAACGATAATAGGCCACAGGCTACAGTTGGTTAGCGCATGAGTGACTTGATAATGGCATGAAAAGTACAAAAGAAGAAGAAAAATGTTTCCAACTTAACCAAAGAATACCTAAATTTCCAAAAAAATTAAAAAACATTTTGTTCTCGAAGACTCTTCAGATTACTTTGTTACTTTTCAGATTCCGTCACCTCTTTGTGTAAGCTCCGATACCTTTCTCAGTTTTTGCTGTCATGGTTTTCCAATAGTTAGACGCTGCTTTAATAGTGGGTAAATTGCGCGTTGTCTCTACGAGCGCATGAACAGCAAGCACCCCTACCGCCGCTCAGATGCCAAGTGCGACCATAATGAGGAAAGCTTCTAACGAAAGCGTTCCTTTGCTGATGGGCCTCTCCTTGTGTCGCATAGCAAAACAGATTTCGCAGTCCTAGTTCGGCAACGACGAATCCAGCTGCAGCAGCCAATACGGCGGGGATGAATAACTCGACGTCCCTGTAGGCTCTTTTTAACTTATAGTTAAACATCCTATTAACGCCTCGTGGCGTACAAGTTGACAACAAGTAGAATTTGGCTACAAGCTAAACCTTCCACGTGTGTAGAAACGTCTCCAGCAAACGGCGAGTCTTGAAGTAAATTGTATATGAAGAGCGACCCCGAATCCGATCATAAGATAGTCACCGCACTCGAGAATAAATAAGTTAACAACGATTTTCAAGAAATATTTATATGTGACAACGTTTTCCCAAACCAATGATGGATAACCGATGAATTCGTCACGTAGATATAAACCGCTAGACGATTTGAGGATAGCTTGAATTTTTTGATCGGATCTGTATATTGTATGTTGAATCTAGGAGTCAACTTCCTGCAGGAGGCAGAAAAGCGAGGCGAAGATTCCTATCATATGAAATATGTTGTCAATTCATTGAATAGAGGTCATTGCTTGATTTGATGCCTTTATTCTGACAAATAAAAAATAAGTTGGATTTGTATCAGTTGGCGGAAAACAGCCAGGCTCGCTCATTTCTGACGCAACTTGTTATCGGAATAGAAGCGCAAACGCGTCAGAGACAAATCGCGTCCGCTTAACGGGTTTAGCGTGAATATAGCTACGTATACAACTACATAGATAGGCGTAGATAGATTAACCCATCTAATGTGTTTTAGTTGTTTACCTGATGCTGGCAGAATCCCTTGTGACATCAATTCAAATTGCTTGCCAAAAGAAAAAGGAGACACCTCGTATCCGTTTGCTATTGCGTAATTTAAACGAACAGATTATATCCCAGATCACACAGAACCTACAATATGTACCTAAAAATTCACATTGTCATCTATTCCGGAGTCCTTCGGTTACATGTCAGGAAATTTATTGGGACGCGCGTCGCGATGTATAAAACCCTCTCCCTAAAAATTATGAAATCGCAAGTATAATTTCTCGGTAGCTGTGGAAACCAATAAGCGATCTGACCTTCCTATTACTTTAGAGAGTTTAGACTACAAAAAAAAAAATGGCGCAAGCATATATCCTCCTGCCATTGATAGCCTCAAGAATTCGCCCATTTGTGGATAAGGCTGTTATTGTATGGCACATTTTTTGAGTTCTGCTGTCAAAGTCCAGCGCAGGGCGAAGGCTGAACGCAGGCTGATCTCGAACGTGAAAAGGAATTCCAGCTGTACTTTAAGTTGGGCATAGCGGATCAATTCGATGAAAAACTGTTAACTATCACATACAGTGTTTCAAGGCAGATGTCGATTTGTTTGTCACTTGGGACATAATAGCAAGGTCGGCCATAGATCTAATCCAGCTCTTAAAATATAAATTAGTGTCTTAAAGCATACAACAGAACAGAAATAGTGAGGTAAAGTTTTAGCCTTTGCTTCGAAAGCATGAAGAGTTTTGAATATAAGGTTGACAGGACGTATGCACAGGACACTAAATATCCTATCTATTACGTAGGTTGTCTAATTTCGAAAATGAGGTGTTATCACAATCCTCATTATCATTCATCGAATAGAAATGTCAACAATGTTACGCTAGCCAAACACAGCCATTCGTACAGAACATCATCGCTTAAGCTAAGTTGGCGGATATTCGGCAAATTCCACGTTTGGAAACCTTTTCTCTTCTTTTTTTTTTTCTTTTATATATTTACGAAGAAAATAAAAGCAGGCTGATGCAGTGTTTGTGTAGCCTTAAGGTAGGTTGTTTAACTGTTTTAAGGACACTGTTCCGCGCAGCTGGTTATAACTTTTAATTAGGTGAATATGTACTCGAATAACGCTTTATTGTATAAAGGAATCGTATTCATAGAACCTAATCTATTTTTCATTAGGGACTGCACAGATAATAGAAATTAAAAATACTTTTCGGGTCGGTTTTACTTGAAGACAGTGATTTATTTTCTGTAACAAGTACCTTGTCGTGTATCGAAGTGGTGTATCTCAATTAAATAATTATGTAATGCCTCCTTCTTCTAAATTCAATAAAAAAGGGATACTTGACTAGTTGAATTCAATTAAAAAATGAAGCAAAATAATGTGAAAAATCTAATTTTGGAAAACGATTCCAACATTCCTCTAATATAGTGACCCAAAACTTGATATTTTTTGAAATATTTATTCAAAGAAGAGTTTTTTTTTTTTTGTTATTTTTGAATATGGAGATATGAAAATAATTTTGTCCTTCGAAAGATTTTTTTAAGGATGGCTGCTTAGAAATGAGCCTTAAATATTCGCAACATAATAAATGAACTCTTGCAATTAAAAATAGTGTATTAGGGTTCCAAATTCATTCCTACATCAGCCGTCTTGTTCGGACGAACCGTTAAATTCTGGTAATCACCTCACTTGACTAGGTCATACAGAAGATGGCCACTCATAAGAAAATAGGTTCAATTAATCAAATATTAGGATCGCTGAATGGTGGACCGCAATAACATGATTAAGTTTGTTATATCAGCAGGAAATCTAGCAATAATTATATTGATCTTCGACACGGAGGAGACGTTAATTTTATGAGACGATTCTACAAGCAAGAATCGCCATATGAGGCAGTTCGGTTGCAGCTCCTGCTAACTCAACGATACCGTCATCAAAAGACTTTTAATTTAAAAAGAACTTCTATTTAAGTTCGCTTCGTTCGAAGCAGACGTCGCATAAGAAATATAGAAAAAAAAAATCGCAAAATTTCCCCGTTTGCTTCCAGCTTGCTTTATATTGAAAACTGTTTGTTGTTATAATAAATACGGTTACCTTAATTTTCGCAATACTCATCATTCTTTAAAAGTAAACGTTACGATTAGGGAACGCAAGTCGTATATTGAACAATAAAAAGTAACTCTGCATTTTAATACAGCGAACCTATGTTCAAAACTATTATTTAAAAAATCTTTCCTGCCACAACTTACTTATATTTAGATATTAAATACATCGATATTTATACACATATTTGACCAGTTTCAAAGTTCCTTAATATTTATTATCGTATTATTATTTGTACGTAAGATTTCTCTGTTGGCAAGAGTCTCTAGTTAAATGTTCTCCTATCGATTGTAGTAAAAAAAAAAAAAAAATAAATAAATATCTAATATCAATATTAGGCATACTGACGAGGACACGTGTATTTATTTGAATTTTGTTAGCGAGGAATGAATATTATAAAATAATAGGAAATGATGGTAATGGTAGTGTTTGCGCTAATACGGCTGTAACCCGTACTTTATTGTTAACAATAGGTAAGTAAACAGACTAATCCATAGAAGCAGTTGATTACAGAAAACGAGTAACCGAACATATACAGAAACTAGTAATTTATGACATTCAATAATATAAGCCTATAATTTATGCCCGTCCGACCTGCAGACATTGTCTTTTGTTATGTGTACATGATGTTAGCCTGTACGTCCCCGCGTCTCGCTGCTATATTTTGCGACGTCTCGAGAATATTTGTTTCGACAACTTTGAAATACGACGATCCGTGACGGCCGTATAAACAAGCTCTGTCTTTATAGGATATGATGACCCTCTATAGGATACAGGACACGTGGAGGTGTATAAAAATCTAGGAAAGACATTTCCTACATGCGCAATGTCTTAAGTTATATGTTAGCCGACTGTTAATAAAAACGTACTGATCAGGTACTTTAAAATAATGTCGTTGCCAGGGGCCTCTTAGAAAAAAAGGCTCACTCTTTCTAGCATCTGCGTGCAGTACCTTCTTATCACGTCGTGCACGTTCCGGTGTTACTAACTTTACAAAAATATAAAGAGCACTACAGGGCCGTACGCTACTACACAATCTCATGGTCCATAACCCATTCTCACCGAAAGGGTTCTGCCGAGATCACTTAGTTGAATGCAGTAATCACTTTTGATTCTACAGCTCTATCGAATCTCACCTATGTGGTAAACCAGAAGAAATATCATTACCAACGACGCAGACCATTTAGGTCGGTCATTAGGAAATGTGGCAAAAGCTAATTCCATATTTCAAAATGGCGTTACCTTATTACAGTACGACACTCCTCGACCCTTTTTTGTCTTCCAGGTGTAGCCTTTTAGATCCGGGACTGACCACTCTAATACCACCACTCGGGCTTTTGGCAGGCGAGTTGTAATGATCTATAGACAATTCGAGTGCCGCATAAACTTCATATTTAGCGAAGAATCACCTTCTAAAAGTACTGCAAGCCGCTGACCTAGCAACAACTTCAGGGAGGAAACGAGTTCCACGAAAAGCTGTACGACAAAGTGAGTAATAAAACATCAACGCTGTTATGGAAGTCTACCTATCTCAGTGTTCAGAGATGGTAGCACTTAGGTGTACACCCACCTGACAATACCATACCTATTTGCCTAAGCCAAAATAATCAGACAAATGGATATTCCACGATTTGAATGAGTATCGAAAAGCAAAAGTTACTTGCTTCCATATTGTAACAATGACCCATTTTTTCAGTTAGTTTTAACTTGTGACGAATTCGATTTTTTTTTTTTGCTGCAAATAGTTACTTCAGTAGGTGGATGCAATCAACCCAGTGAGACATTATTTTAAGGCTTCAATAGCTTACAGTATCTATCTAATCGCTTAGCGCAAGTGTTATCGGTGACAGTTTCACGACAAGATTCCCTCTTATTGAAGCTGATGACGATCAAATTCAGCATTAAGAAATGAAAAATGTTTGATCTCGAGGTGGAAAAAATTCTACGGCCAGCTAGAGTCCGTCACCCGCTATAGTCACCATTATTATCGTAATAGTATAATGTTTAATAATAATTTCGTAATAGGAAAATTGGCAATTCGTTAATAAAACAATTTCTTAATAAAATCACAACATCATATCGAGATTGTTCTTCAAGATTTCGTGGACTTCCGTGTCTCAGACCTTTATAGCAGCTCCGGTAAATTCACCATCTGTGCTAGCAGCCTTTTGTAGAACTTTTTTGTAATACACGCTGTCACTAACTGGCCACCCGGTCCACTTCTTATTCTAATCCTGATCATCTCTTGGTGCGTAAACTCAGCAGATCTACTACGCTTAGCGTATTCTTTGGCATACTTTATACATAGCAGCACCCTGTTGCATATAGAGTCATATTTTCAGATTATCATATCGCCTGCCTTACAAATTTTAGGACAATTTACCATGAACCTGGTTTAAAAACATCCCTTCATTATACAAGCCTGCGTATGTATAATTAAATGGTCGCAATTAGATCGGCTCTGTGCATCCATCAACGCGTATAACGAAGGCTTTATCGTAGTCTTGTTTTGCCCGTTCCGCCGGCCCGTCATTGAACGCGGGGCGACACTTCTATGATCAATTTCATTAGCGTCAACGTGCTGAACACTTAAGCTGATAGCGAATGAAAGAAGCTGTGCAGGCTTTGGTTAAATATTGTAATTTGAAGGGGCGCATTTGGCAGAAAATATGGATTTGCCAAGATAGGATATGTTCTCTGTATTTTGCCTGTTATTATAGCTACATCGAATATCGGCTACCCGTATAACTGCACGACCTAAAGTTGTACGCTGTTACACTCGGCTTCTTCCTGTTGCGATGTTATTGGTTGTCGTTAGGTAGGCATGACGGCAATGTTTTAACTGTTTTGTGAAAAACGGTCATCGGTAAGCCATGAAGCGGCACAAATTGTCGATGTGTGATGTTCCTCTGCGACCATCTATAGCCTTACTGCTAAAACAATTTTTTCTCCTGCTTTAGGCTTCCGAGTTGTGCGAAATTTTTGACGTATGCTTCTGTCGACTAAACATATCTCTCTGAGCTCGTATAGGTACAAAGCTAGTAATTCGCTCAACTACCAATGAGCGGCGTTGACAAGCGCACAATCGCATATGAGTGACGTTTTTTTCGACGAAAAATCCACGACACAATGATCAAGCCGCTCCACCTATCCCCACGGCGTATAAGTTCTCCACAAGATCTACTAACTTCTGGAATTTCTACCTTCATAGACGCATCTGCGATTTTAAATAGTTGCTCATCTATCCTAGTAACGTCAACAGCATTCAGCCACTTTCTCGATTAGGCACCCGATTTCGAGTTTAACTTATTCTCTTAGAGAAGCGCTACTGGCATGGCTCAAGATCCGAATTTAATAATTAAGGATAAATTGGCGCCGGTGATTACAAAAAACGCAGGAACATATGAGCTACAGAATAATATTAACGACGAAAACGTAGAGAAACAAGTCATTAACGCACTATCAGATATAGTTTAAGGGTACACTAGGGATTCTAGTTCCAGAAATATTGAAGAAATGAAACTCCAAAGTCTAGGGTTTATTGCGGATAGAGGTTTTACTTATATCAATAATCACTTTACTACTTGCAAGTATGAATACTTTGAGAAGTTAGAAGTTTCAGCAGTTACAGAAAGAGGTATGAAAGACCTCAACATACTTGATAGGAATAAACCAGTTTGGGTTGTGACTAGCAGAACGATTCGGTGAATGGTACTAGCTATTGTAATTGGTACTTTTAGAAGCTCAAGTGAATCGCCGATAACATAAAAGGCTCAAAGAATTAAGTCAACAGCAGATGAGTCGTGACATGGCGCTATGTAAGATGCTTTGAAGAAGCGAAAATAAGAAACTACCACTAAAATAGATACGATAAAATATATTATCAAAGGACTAAGGATACGCGTACGAGCCCTGGGACCTAAGGTTGCAGCTTCAAGTCCAATGTTACAAAAACAGCTAAATAAATATCAGCAAAAAGGCCCACCTATCGAAAGAAGCACAGCTATTACTTAAGCTAAGCTACTAAACTTTGAAGATGCCAAACCTCTTAAGTTAGCCTTAAGATAATTACGTACCTGCTGGCAGTTTTGGGCTTAGCCAATATGTGGAGAAGACAATATTGTTTGGTAAGCGATTCGAATGGAGGACAATATACATCGCAAACAACTTATATAGTGCTAATTAAATAATTCTGCGGGTGCGACATTGTATACAGAATATTCTATAAAAGCCATTCTATAAAGACGTTCAAAACGAAGTCATTAAAATATCGATGTGTCGAACCATTCACAAGGATGCTAACGCATTACGCGAAGGAATAGCAAGACAGTACCTGGAATATTAACCGCCAGTCCGTGGCATCGTTAGAAACAGTAGCCTTCTCTTGGATCGTGGTAATCTGTTGTCTGACAATAAAGATGATAGAATCTGTGTCTTGCGCGCTGCGTCACGATCTGTTGAGTGGTTCTTCTTTTCCCTTCGTATCAAACGGGCTATCGCATATATAACCGTATTGCATATAATATACCGTAGAAATCTGAACTAATGCCACCTATTTTTAATGCGTCTTCGCGGATGAATTGCTTAGAGGTATCGGTTTTTTTTATAACCCACTGTAGTCTCAGTTCCTTAACAACTGGCAGCGAACGAGCAGACGAACCGGTTTAGAGCCTGCAGACACAGGGCGTGCCTAAGGTAGGCTGACATTATAGAGTGCAACCTGAGTGGCCGATTCACTATGAAACTTCCCGGCAGTACGCATGACGAATTCAGCTCTCGAGTAAAAAAAATTGCCAACGTGACTTTTGGTGAGCGCTCACGTGAATCCTCTATAGTTGTGATGATTAGCAAAGCATCTCTTGACTGATATTTTCGTCACTTCGTGTACATGTTGCCCTTAGGTAGGTCATTAATTCGTCGTTCAATCAATAGATTACGATGCCCCCAAATGCCTTTAAAAAAATGTTTGACCATGCCGCCCGGCTACGTAAAGCATACATTTGCAGATTGCAGAGAACGGTATGCTACTAAAGGGGCAGTGGTCTTAGATGAAAGAGATTCGACCGGGCATACTGTCTTCGCGCGCCGTATCTTTTCTAGCATTTGTTTTTTTTTTGTGTATTTTTGGCTTTTTATGCATCAATTACAGTTAAGCCGAGAGCCTTTCTAAGAACATATGGCATACGCCCAGGGCACCGATCCAAAAAACGAATTTTCTAGCGGCCTGGTACTGGCGTTTTATGGTTCTACAGTAGTTGTCGAACCTGTTATAACGAGGTTGGGACAGTACTGCCGAAGAAACCAAAATCTTTTCAACTATATATGTATATACATAAAGCAACAGGCATTTTCGAAACAGCTCTTCCCTATGGGCTTACCTTACGGTCCCCCGTCTTTCAGGGACGCCATTTTTTTCTGAATGTCGAAAAACCTGTCGTTAAGACAACACTACACTTTTCTCTGAAGTACAGGCTCTAACACATAGTCAGTTTACAATCTTTCTAGGATCGTGCAAGCTGTCAATACGTTGCGTGGTTCGAGGTTTACGTCCGGTAGCATCGTCCAGCATTCTTTCAGACGGCTGGCCCTCAGCAGGAAACGAAGTGTGTCACGCCTAGTTTCGAACCCAGATCACTAGCTGTCCTTCAAATTTAGCATACAAACACGCACCCCACCATATTACCCTTCGATATGTTGTGCCACTTGTACTGGCATAGAAAAAGAATGGAGGCTACCGTAATCGAGGTGAAAGTATAATGCAGGAATTGCGGTCATTTAGAATCAGGATCAGTAACAACTGTATTTGAAGAATGTTCCTTTGAGGTGCGTCCCGTCGAGGCTTCAATGTAAACAGACTTCAAGAACTCAAATGCCAAAATTGAAAAGAGAGACATACACCTGGATAATTGCTATGCCTTGTGAGCACCTGTTTACGTTTTCCTATTTAATTGATATCAACAATGAGCTGCTTGCCCTACTTTCTGGCAAACCCTCCTTTAATGTTGCTAAGCAAAACGGAGTGGAAGCATAAAGCGGGGTCTCTAAAGCCAACTCCAGTTGTTGTGAAGTTATCGGGATAAGGCTGGAATAAAAATACAGGAGGAAGCGTAAGCGAGACTGCCAGAAAAGCGTCGGCGAACGCCTTTCGACTTTGTCAGACCCTGTTTACGAACAGGTGGCCTTGAATTCTTACATCTTCGCTGTGTCGATCCTGCGATAAGAAGATAACTAGAGACATGGCACAATGGCCGGATAAGTCTACTGTGTTCGTATGTCGTTTATCTTAGTTATCCGTTATAAATACAAATTGGACAAATCGGCATTACAGAGCCGAATTCAGTTCTACATGTATTTCTTGATTGAAAGAGATCAGGGATCGCTGCTTCAAATTCTACAGTGGCCCTGTAACACTGCATAACGTGTGTGAATAAGGAACGTTATTTTTATGTTTATATAGATAAAGCGCAAGGCAAAATTGCATATGCTGTCTGCTTGTTTCATACGAGTTTATTTCATGGAAAGGAGATACATAAAAAAATAGAATTTCTGCATCCAATATTTTTTAAGGACTTCGGAAACAATTCTACACAATTGCAAATTCGCTGCCAAGGATCCGTTGTGAGCACCTGGATACCTATCTGCCGAGCACTGCTAGCCTCGTTATTAATCAATGCAAGCATAGTTGCTACGAGTATGTTTATTTCGTGTGAGATGGCTAGTCATCTACCAAAATTTACTCATTTTTCCAATTAGTACCGATTAGCCGATGTATTAATGCGTTTCTTTTTAAGTGTGACATTGGCAAAGGTCCAGATTAAGGTCTACGAAATAAAAAGTTAGCCTGATCTAATGGGCTCTAAGAGGGCCTGCTCTAAGAGCCCCTCCTTTCTCAAATCGCCATAGAAAACAAATTACCTCTAGTCGCGCATATCTAATTTTCTGGAGACGCTCCTAACATCACTTTGTCGGCCATGGGGGCGGCTAGAGAAATAAATCTTCTGTGTTATTTTTGGCTATTTCAACTCGATTATATTATAGACATGGACAACTTTATCGCCGACGACTCGCAGTTCCTGCGCAGACCAAATTTGAGTTGTATCATTAAACCTCTACATACATACTGCACTCTGACCTTTTTTTGTTCGTCCGTCCGTACCTACTAACTCTAACCTCGTCAAAACATTCAGTCGAATAACGAGCGTCTTGCTAGTCAGCTACCACCAGCTAACCAGTAGTTATGATAACAGTATAGTAACTGCAGGTTGAAAATGGCCAGGTATATCGTTATAAAATGGTCACATCAATGATATCCAACCAAATTAGATACAAGGATCATATTAAAGACTGACGACATTGTAATTTAGCCGGTAGCAACGTGGTGTTTATATGATAACTCTGAGATCTGTCGTACCCAGGTGTCTTGGTTTACTATCGTCGTAGCCCCTTATCTCAATGAAAAAGTTATCAAGTTTAATGATGAGCGTTAACAGCTTGTAGTAGAAATTAAAAACAAAAAATGTAAAAATTAGATTATTCTTAGATTCTCGTCAAGGTAATTTTAGCAATCACTTTTTAGAATTATTAGAAATTAAAGATCTTAAGACGTTTTTTTTTTCTTCTTTCAGTTTGTCTGAAACGCGCTTTTCTTCTGTGCTTCTTTGTGCTTGTCCACAAATTAGTGAACACGGCCCCACAACTGTAAAGTTTAATCGTCGTACAAATCATATTTACTTAATAACATTGTTCAAACGAGTGGCTTCTGCTCTTGACATTGAGGCCATTACAAATGAGCTCTCTTTCTTTTTCGGTAGACAGACTAGATTCAAATTTATGTAACCTTGTAAAGGGAGAAAGTACTATATCAGATACATTAGGCATTTTATGCTTTCTGTTCTTTTTGCAAATTGCCATGTATCCAAGAATTTTTAATTTTTCAGTGTATTTTTCTGTTAGTGCAACGTATCAGAAGTTTTGGTGATTACGCACAGGCACCTCGTGGTAATTCAGTGGTACAACGTTTAACAAGTGTCTATGGTATTAGTGTTACCTACCAAGCGATGTTCAAGTATTATATTTTATAGCATTGGTATATAGAAGAACAACCTCTAAGACTTGATTATTGGTTGGCTGACTGCGGGTCTTTTGCGTGTTTTCCGGCCGTCAGGTATCGTACGCTGTTTTCATGTCTGTGGTTAACTCTAGCTAAAGCAATTATTGTCGGTCAAGAAACAATATCTTTTATAGTTGCCTCATGAAACAGCTGGCACACATTCGGTACATGTTTATGTACCGTTGCAGCACAGAGCGCATCACAGTTGGGGCAAACGCAAATTAGGGCAAACCGAATGGTGGGGGCTACGTTGTCCTCGGTCGTCTTGTTTTTGTAAATCAACAAATTAAAAAGAAAGGGCAAACATTGTACGAGGGCGACGGGATTAGCGACACACCAGTACACCGCGATACGATGTAGGTATTATAGGATAAGGTTTAGGCGTTGATAAAGAGATGCCTTATCTATGCTTACTATATGAAAGATATAAGATAAAGCTGCTTTGTTGAATTGTCACCAGGCCGTGAGAGGTCCCAATATGTTACATGGGCAATATTACATAATCATAACCGACTTTTTAGTTTCTATTTACGATAGTTGAAGCGCGATCGGTTTTGCTCGATAATTTTTCGCCTTATTATACTCTTCTTCAAACTAAATAGAAAAATATTTTACGAATTTTCTGTATTTCACCACCTAAGCTTCGTTGGATCGAACATCGTTCGATAGCCACGAAAGTATATCAAAGCAGATGTATGGAAAATAGCAGCGTGAGTTACGATTGTATATATAAAGAGAGCAGGAAGTTTTCCTTCGGAGACCTTACACCCGTCGAAACTGAACAACGATACAACTACGATGCCCACCTGTTAGCAGCCCACAATGCTACTTTTCTAAGTTTGTCTCTATATCAGAGAGCTAAGTTAAAAAGGCATCTAAAAGCAACAGAACCACGTATCTTAGCGGAACTGCTTGCGTCAATCAAGCTTGCGTCTGATGTTGTTTTGTAAATTTTTTATCAATACTTCCTGATTTTTGAAGACAAACCCCCAGAATAAAACAAGAAATTTGTAAACCCACAACGACAGCTCGTTACCGTTACCAAGATGAGTTGCTACGCAAAGGTAGCCCTTACATTGGGTACTTCATCGTCGTTATTGAACGGCCGTCCATGATAACAAACGTCGTCATCATCGTGTACGGTGTGTATATATATGAGATTGTTCAGTATCCAGCATAAAATAGTGAATTTCAATTTTCCGAATGTTTTTTACAATAGTTTACGAAGTATGCATCGTTGTTATCTGTGGCTTTCCGCATCTAGTAGATAGTAATTTATCCATTTGGCTACTGTAGAAGTTTGAGGTACAATAGTCTACGAAGTTTCGAAAGGTAATTTCGATATCACGTTGAGCTATTATTAAATTTCCTATTGAACTTATTACGATTAAAAAAATGATAAGTTATAGAAAAGGCAGCTCAAAGAGTCAGTTCTATCGCGCGACTTTTAGAAAGGCTCCATTATGCCCATGTTTTTGTTTTTAGCCAACTTTTGGAGTGTTCAAGTTATGAATCTCCCCAAGATATTTTATTAGGTAGTCGGAAAACAACAAGAACAACGATGAAATATATTACTCAAAATCGACAAAAAATTAAGGTAAATCACCTTGCACGAAAACCTTTGGTATATAAACAGCTGGCTCTCGTCTGTTCCTTGTACGACAGGCCTTGGTACTGCTTTTTAGCATCCCATCAGGAACTCATCAGGCTGAAGACCCAATGCGAGCTACCTCGAGTTATCTAGCAGGTTATGTACTATAATGATTAATGACTACCTTCATTGCATGTCCTACTACGCATACATTTGCTGGAGCATTAAGGCGTTTTTACAAGGACCACCTTTGTCTTCTCAGTCCAGTTAGTAGGTAAGCATGTGCCACCGCATTGCGCTACTATAGCAAAGACATGGTGTAGTTTATTAATGAAGCCGGGTTTGCTTCTGACTGATGTCAATCGGAACTTCAATGAATCGGAATCTTTTCAGCATCCTTTGTAATAAGAATTATATTAAGGAAGAAAATGAGCGGAATCTAGCTGCTTTCGTTTCCGCCAAGCAATAGCTCAGACATGTCATATCAGGTAGTGGTCCTTTCACTCCCTTTTTTTCGACAACTAATGGCAAACACTCCCACAGGTCGCTAGAACCTGACTCCAAAATAGGCAGCGTAAGGCCGCAACTCTGATTCGTTGTGTCACCTTTTCTTACGTGCTACGTTTTTATCAAAGCCCTGAGAACCAGACATTCACCCTCGCCACGTTCGACCATAGAAAGCGAGGGGTGGTTGTAGAGCAGTCGTAACCATGCTAACACTCGACTATCGTACGCAGTAGTGCTGAAAGCAATAACGTACTGTACCTATTTGATGAAAAATAGCAGGAAGGCCTTCCATATGCAATATGGATCAAGCACATTGTTTGTCTCTCGCAACAGATCTGTCTTCTTCTTTTGACAGTAACGGAGCATAAGCATCTGGACAAGATTTTCCGAATGGGTTACAGAAGACCGATCTGCGGCGGCAGCAAGTGACAGATCGAATATTTAGAGACTTCTATGGCCTCCGTTTTATGTGGCGTACATGTGATCCACTTGTCATTGTACTAGGCATAATAAAAGTCGCAGCGGGAACCTCCAGTGCTTCGGGTCGATTTTTCTGGGCCTACTTGTACGTAGTATTTAATATCCAACAAAGCACAAAGTGGAAAGTGTATCCAGATTTCTTTAGCCATTTGTGTGTTGTTAGCACTGCGGAGATTTTGATTTTTTTTTAAATACTACAGCCGCGTAAGATAGAGCGAAGGGACAACGAGTGTCGTCGAACTACTCGGTGGCAGCTGCCGTGTTTGAATATAAAATGGCGAGTTGTTTTTAGCTACCCTCTTTCGCTGTTTCGCCCACCCTTGACAGCCTCGTTACTAAGCTTGCCTGGAAAAAGGCGTGTCACAATATGCGTATACGAATAAGATCGTGAATCCAATCAGATACACTGATTTCGTCTATATAAATTAGCTGTATTTGTTATCTAAAGTATTTACGCGGCTGATATTAGGATCTACGTACCTGTGTAGGAAGAAATCTAACAGAACTAAAGGCCCCCCTGACGTCAAAGTGTTCGTAAGGCATCTTTATCGGAACTCACATCCTATGAGTGGCATGAAGCTATCTTTAACAATCTGGAAGAACCCTTAGAGCATTTCGTTATAGAAGCTTTAGAGTGTGTCCCTTTACAGTAACTATATGCACGCCTATTCCCCCTTTTGAGAAAGCGCCGCAACTGCCTAATGTTAAACGTGTCGTGGGCCGTGGGCAAGCATTTTCATTCTATGGGTTTTACTCAAGCACTTGCAAAACCTAACTGAAGAGCACTAGGAAATACAACTACTCATTGCCAAGCACTGAACAACGCCGAATCGCAATGATAGGTTCCCGCAGACAATTGTTACAGGTAACGGGAAGTCATGTCACTATGTTTATACGTAGCAAAGAAGGGAAGGAATAGCTCCGGGAGATATGCCCGAGCCCAGAACTCCATCCGAAGAAAGCATTATTTGCGATGGCGAAGTTGGAAGGATCATTAACGTTGAGCGTTGCTTGAAAAGAACAAGAAGGTTAACAAAGATCTGTATATAGCCTCTTTGCGTCAAGTAAATAAGGCTGGCCATCATAAAAGACCCAATAGATAATAAAGTAATTTTGACTCTTGACAATGCCAAATCTAACACTAGAAAAGTTGTTAAAACCGATCTGTAGGAGTTTGAATAGGGACTTTGTTCTCGCCGACGGGCTACAACCTTTTTGTGTCCACTGACAAATCAAATTAGTAATCGTACATTTGACAGTAAAGCGAGTCCTAAGAATCGGCTGTACGATTTCTCCAACGTCATGCCTAAACATTTCTGGCGGAATGGGACACGTAAATTCATTGAAAGATGCGATAAAGTTGTTAGAAGTGACGGCTAATACATGATAAAATCATCTTTACAACTTAATAATGCTGTAAAAAATAGCAAATAGATAATGAAGGTACTTGGGCCTGATACATTTAACGCACTTCGAGCCCTGGCGCCAGTCATCCTATACTGGTAACAGTCCTTGCGATGAAAATGCTGCAAATATAGTTAGTTGATAGACATTGCTTAAAGCTGAAAATATTTTCTTGGCTGAGCGTGTTACGCCGCGGTTAATAAGGCGTAAAGATGGTTCAAAAATCTACAAAAGTAGAAAAAAAAAAAAGAAAAAACAATACTGGCAACGAGCTCTCTGTGTCCTTCTGGGGCCTCTTTCGGTCTCTCAGCTCATCATTAGCTATTTTTGAATGGGCCTCGTATAGAATGGCACAGTGCATGGTTGATTAAGTATATCATATTTCGTTCCCTCTATATGGGAATCACCTCTTACTACAATCCGAGTGCCGCACTTTGGCTCGAAAGTAACTACTATATAATGAGTGTTTCCCTTTTTTTTTTAGAAAAATAATACGCGAGTATCGTTACACTTACCTCGTGCGATGCCATCAAAGGTTCCTTGTTGTGGAGCTAGTTACAGCGACTGGGTATGCTTAAAAACCTAATTGACGCTATGTACCGCTGACATGCTTCAAACAAGATGGGTAGAACAAAATGACGTTTATGGCACCAGGATTAGTTTTCCTTATTGTATCATTAACTCCACTCTAACTTCACTAAGCAATTTCATTTTTTGCTATACACACACAAAGGTCACTATCCTAATACACGAACCACTTTATGGACGACAGGAACAATATCAACTATATAAGAGTCAGTGTACCTTTTATAATATACCAAATCATTTGCTAAAAAGTGCTCTCATTAAATCCACATGTCGAATTAGATAGAACATAACTTTATCGCATCAGGTTTAGAGGGTCGTTTCGCTCTATAGAGTATTTGCTCAGTATTCCAGTAATAACACATAGCACCTTGTTTGTTAGCCATTTCTTAAGTTAAACTTGCCATGACATAAAGATAAACTGTATCGTGTTTCTTTCGGCGGGTCGTCACCGCACGATAGGTAACTTTCGTACCAGTCACAACAGCAACTCCGGCGATCTGCAGTAACTTTAAAGTCTCTTCGCCAATGGCGGCGCGACTACAGTGTATCGCGCACGCTAGCCGGCCTGCGTGTTCTGTCCATTCGTAGTAGTTATAATAAAAACCGCCGCCCTTTCAGAAAAGAGAGGGGACATAGGATCAACCTCGCCTGCTGTAGCTGCCTACCAAAAGCGCGTCCTATGTACCATACAGACCGTGCTAACCAATTGCTATGACGCACCAATGCTACGACTACGACTACCGCTACAGCAGCGGCTATGACTGGAAACCCTCCCTCTCAATGTGTGCCCTCCCTTTTCCAGAAGATGGGATAGGCAAGCACGCAACGTACCTCCGGATCCTTTGGGCAGCAGGCACACAGCTTCTTTCTGAGCCGCCTGTTACGGCGTTCAGTCGGGTCTGAATAGCAAGCGTTTTGCCAAACGTTGCTACAGTTACTATAACAACCAGTACTACCGTTGGGTACGGCCCAGGTTCCAGTTGCGCCGTTTGCTTCTCCGCTACCCGATGGGCGTTTTTTTCGTTGGGCGCCAAGCAGCCCATTGCCGAAATTTTGTGTCTGGCAATAAATATTTTTCTACACACAAATTCTATCTCAATAGAGTTGTTTAGCTTTCTGCGTTACATAGCTTACATAACTGTATGGGTCAGAGTATCGGAAAAGCCGAAGTGAACACGGCTAGAAGCGATGCATTGAGTTAACTTGGAGTTACCTTACACCCTTTATAACATCAAGTATATTGGCACACATAGAACAGAAGCTGATTTATTTGACAGTTAAAGTACGAATATTGAAAAAAGTGTAGCATGGCCCCGTAAGTTCAATACGTATCGTCCAGGGCTTCCCTTAGACGCAAGAAAATAGTGCTATAGCAGTGACGTGTTGAGTAGTAATCTAAAGTCCATTTCATGCTAGGGGAGGTTGGGAACGCACGTCTTAAGCACTGTCTACCAGCATCACCGAATGTCATATAAGTTATGATTTAAAAGGTGACCTGACGGTTGGTTAACCCATGAGTCTGCCTCATTAATCTGCGAAAATTAAAGACCGATCGTGAATAATTATTACATCCTCCAGCCGTGTAGACCCAGATCGCGAATATATTAGTTTCATAAACGATCACAGGTGGATCAACAAAGGTAAAATGATCAACGTAAATTGATAGAATAAAGCTGTTGACAACGGCGCTTACCCTGATACGGATCGAGCCTGTCTGTTAGTTCTATTGGTGACAAGCTGACCGTAGACTATTGATAACCGGGCTATTTAGGAGACGTCCAAGCTAATGTAATCACCAGCTAAACTGGACCGCCAGCCATCATACTGCACATACTTAAAACATACGTAGAGCGCAGAAAGTTGCAACTGACATAAATGACAAGCCGTTTTAATTCGATGTGATATACTGCCTGTATGTAAAGGCACGTAGCTTATTTACTCTACGACATTCAGAATTCCAAAAAGGAACTTAAGGAAAGTTAAGCATTCATAAGTGTTCGATCGCCGAATTTTGCGCCATAAGCGACTTCTTTAGAACTAATGATGCCTTTAACTTCAATGTTAGTAACTTGTATCAGTGTTATATAATGTTGTCTACCCTAGGAACGCGGATCCGTCGGTTTCCGTGGTAGTTACAATTGAAAACGTGGGCCATTCACCTGGTGGAGCCGTCTTTTCTCATGAAACGGTTATAGGTACAGAGCACTAAACGGCTATTGATAATCATCATCAAAAGGAATCCGTGATATATACAAAATGAGCAGAAATCGAAATACCAAGAGCTCCGCCGTCAATAAATGACGCTGATCGCTTCGAGAAACGTTGTATTGCTCTTACCGATTACGTGCTGTAGGAAAAATTACCCATTCAAGTGACACAAATTACCCATTTCAGATTAATGTTTGTACTAGTCAAAAATTAAGTTATCGAATTCAAGTTACGTTTGCTAATGTCTAGCCAGAGTTACGGCTATGCACGCATATATGCAAGAATTCTATTAACTTCAATCCCGATTGCATAAAGTCCCTTGAGGGCTGTATAGATTGCGCTAATTTGTTTCGTCTTATTTTTGTGCTACAGTTGTATCGACAGAGCTTAACTGACAGCGTGCCGGACATCGGTTCTAGCAACGAATTAAAAAATGGGCTAATCGCTCTAGGCTTAGGTATCGCCGCATTGCTTCTATAGCCATTTCGTAGCTTTGCTCATCTAATGCAGCAGTCCTATTCTCCTATTCCGATGCGTGTACGAAGCGTATATATACTTGCTATAAAAGATATGTAAATCGAAGAGCGGCTCTCATGTCTTGAGAGGTAACAATGCGTGTCGTGTAGATGTTGCCACTTCATGAATCTACCTCGTTGGTCCGTAAAGCCCTCTTAATAGAGTGCAGAGATGAGCGTCTATGACGGAATGAATGTCTACAAATAATGCACCAGCCGGACGTTCAGCACGTGTGAGAGAATTCAGAGTTACATGTCTACAGGCTGTTTACGTTGCCCTTTACAACAAACAAGCTATAACGAAAAAAATGAAATAACTAGAGCCGTCGTACCGACCCGTAAAATAGATAAGAGATCAACGCAATAACGGAAGTATGCACGCAATTAATGGACTGTGGACAGACCAAGCAGGATTTTGTAGGATATTTGTGGCAAGACAGATTTGTGAACGTAATATGTATGTGAGCGTAAATGTCACCGCGGAGGAAACAGCTGAACAATATGGACCTTCCTGAATCGACCGAGGGCTCGACCAAAATGGAGAGCGAAATGCCAGGAAAAAATCAACGATCCTGCTGGTCTACTTACCGACAAGGTAAGTTGGATGCTGATTGCCTCTTGGTCCTAATAGTAACGATAACGCTAAGGACAAGTCTCCGAAAGAGATGTTCTCCCCCTCATACGTGTCGTTTTCAACGCTAGCACCAGAATTTCATGTGCAACGTTAACTTCGTCGTTGTTGCCATTCTATATTCCATCATTCTCTATTATACAGCAATCTTTTTAATAAGCGAAAGGAGGACAGGCACCTTTAAATACCGAATACTAGGTATAGAAAAATAGAGAAACCGTGGAGGAAAAATCTTGTTGTGTTTGTCTATAGTATATCACGCAAGGTTTGAGAGGAGCAAGCCGAAGCAGATGGCCTAAACTGCACAGAAGGTTCTAAAAGATACGAGAAACTTAACAGTATCATCAAGCAGTTCAGCGGAGAAGTCACAATTATTGAAGCTAATGAGGCGAAAGTTCTTCGATTGTCAATAGCCAGCGAAGTGCAAAAAGGAACAAGACATATCTATTGATACTTGGAAATTTGTCATTCTGTGTCTTAAGGTAGAAATTTCTCGCACTGAAAAGAGATACGCTCATATTGACATAAAAAATATTTTTTGCTTGGCGCATATTAGTAGGTAAGCGATTTCCTACATTTTGGCACTGATCCCAGGTTATTTAAAATCTTCTCTCACCTTTTGTTAATCGCGTTCAGTGTGTGTATTCCGATTCAGTTCATTAGTAATACAGACTTTGCTGATCGATTGTTTATAACTAAACCAAAAATTTTAACCTGTACTATTACAGATCAATACTCTGCAGGTTGCAGATACATCTAGGTAGCATAACCTTATAACCCACAAGTTTAATAGACGATTGGTATCTTTGTTCTGCTTTCGAAGTAATCATTACCTTTTATCAGAAAAAATATATGATGATTTAAATAGACAATTCAGTGTACTTACAATTTAGTACAAACAAGCTCAAACTCACCAAAAGTTATGGACTTAGGAAAACTGTGTCGATGCAAACAAATTCAAATCAATCTTATTAGACGCCATTATGGAAAATAACTACTGAACCACGTTTTATGCCTCTGTTTACAGGATCGGCTTGAAGGCTATTAACTTTTTAAGCCATTCCTTCCAAGTATAGTCAAAAACATCAAGAAGCTGCTCGGACTTGAGCTGAGGTAACCTGCAGGCATCGGTGCTTTCTTGTTATACTTTTTGTCATTAGATAACATCAAAAAGTCGTTACGTTTTAACACTACTTCAATTAAATGTGCACGAGATGGCTGTTGTGAGATACCTCGAAATTCTTCATCAGGCTATCTAGTATTCACGTGTATTGGAAACTTACTTTTTCTGACTAAAAATAATTGCAGAGAATGATGAAGTATTACCTTGTCTGCACTATTTGTTCAGGTCATTTTAATACCAATAAAGCTTGCATAATATTGAAATGTAAGAAGAAATTTATCCAAGCCTCCTTGTGTGTAAGGAGGAAGTCATTGAATTTAAACGACTGCCAACTGCCAACGCGATGGCTTAAACGGTTAAGGCTTTTGCTAAATAAATCCAGAATTGTCAGCCTCAGGCCCTGTAAAACGCACTCATGTCCTTTCAATCCTGCTCAAAAACAAACGGTAAGTGTAAACGAAGTCTATATAATTTTACATTGTTCTAAAGATATGATTATTTCAGGATAGGCGGTAGGTGCCACTGAAGTTTTTCAAATGATTCTCTCACATATCGAAGGCGATTGATTCTACGATATCGTATTTATTATTAGCTTACATTGTAAGTCTAAGTTGGATTAGTTTTTAGCGGCAATATGAATAATGCCGCCAAAAACTTACTGAGCGGGTAAAGTCGGCAACCTATAGACTAGGTGAATATGCTACTAGCTTTTAATTACGACCGGCAACCGTTTTACGTAACTCCGCTTCAGTGCCCTCTGTAGTAAAATAAATAGTAATTAAAGTAGACGTTTTACTAAACCTGCCCTGACTGTACGAGTGATATACCCCTGGAGCTGGGGCCGCCCACAGGTAATGGACGAATCTATTTCAATTGTAAGAGAATACGGCGTTTTCGGTAATATTCCTTCAAGACTGATCGACCCTTGATGCAGATAACGGCCCGAAATATTCTTGTGTTCGGAATGCTTGTACATCAATAATCTTGGGGAGGCGCACATTGTGGTCTAAGTTCGATTCTAGGCATAGACAGGTTTCGTTTCGTCTTGAGGGCCAGTCGTTTGGCGACGCTGGACGTCTGCGTAACTCGAAATAGAGAAAGGCCGGCCTCCGTTTCCCGTTCATCTACGCGGCTTTAATCGCTATAGCGAAGTTGGTGTTGTTCTGATTTCGTACGCTGCAGGCCTTGCTTAGCCTTCGGTTAGGCAGAAACTATATGTTGGGAAGAGGCCAATTTGTGGAAGCGTGTTAGAGGAAATGTGGACATCGAAAAATGACTGTTTGAGAATTGCCGGTAAACCGTGATGTAATTGCTATGCAATGGCGAACAAGCAGTGCTAAGGTCTAAATCGTAGGTCCGCATTGAAAGATGCTTGTTTCTACGATAATAGTAATAAGAAAATATTACCTAGACTAGAAACGAATGGTATTGTTAGCTGTTTTACCATGTAGAATTTGTTCAGACAAGTAAGACAGATTTGGTGATTATTATTTTAGGATTTGTTTAGTTCGGATGAATAAAAGTTTCTGATTGTCTCATTACGCTTGTTTAACATTAGCTAGTTGGGATCAAAGCTTCTTGGCGTTTTAAAGCGACGAAACAGACTCAAAATTCTACAATTCTTAGCACTGATCGTTGAAGTACATATCCTATATGTGGCATTCATACATATATTCTGGCACCTATATATACATGGGCTTCCGTGTTCGTTATATTATCTACCAATCCAAATCAAATACTCGTTCACAGATTTGTAGAGAAGAATGGGAAATAATCTGTCCCACGTATTCTTACCGAACTAGCTGCTTGCTAGCTCTATTCAGGGCGCTAACTAAAGACGGTTTATGCAAAAGATCAACAGGACTCCGATTAAGATATATCGATCAATGATTGTACCATTGGCATATCGAGTTTTTTTTTTCGGTAGCTTAAATTCAACAAATAACTAGGTTAACTACCGCGTCTGCTGACCACGGTCTCCAGTGAACGGACTTTGTCTAGATAGCCATCAAGCTATGCGCTCAAGGTGCGATAAATACATTAGCCGTGCTGAGATTGTACAATATGATAGATCTATAAACCAGAACACGATGTCTTCAGTCATTTCATAGGGTAGAATGCAGGAGTAGGTGGCGGAACTTGATATCCTTATTAAGGACGGCGCCATTTATAACTTAAATATGCCCTAATAAAGTAGAAATAGTTTGGAACTATATACGATTCGATTTTAAACCAGTGTTATTTATTCTAATCTATAGCACATTTAGGGTTAAAATACGGCCATCGCTTCTCCCCATATATATGTATATACGAGGAGGAGTCGAGGACGGCAATCGTATTGTAACGCGTAAATATTGTCCAGTGAAAGTATGGATTTTTTCTCCACACATCTGTTCCTACTGCTATCGGTACCAGGCAAGACACTTGAATAGTTTTTTTTTTTTTTTTTATCTTAACTGACTCTCTATCTGACTATCATTATCTGGTAATTATCTTGCCGAGGCCGGAGATTTGAACCATCACGGCAATAAGCTCGTTGGCTATAATCACCATAACATCTCATACGTATACAAACCACGTGGCGCTTTATGGCCATATCAGCATGGACGCTTTTTATCAAGTGTTAACATCTGAGAAATATAAAAAAAAAACTGACACTTTAACCTCCTGCCTGGCCGTTCGACGTCCCGTTTCTTTTTATACTAAGTATCCATAATTATCGACTGTATCAATAAACGCCAACTCTATAAGAAAGGCACATTTAATTTGTGTAATGTGTGGGTGAGTATACGGTCCCGCAGAACCTACAGGAGCCCTAGTACAACCTCTAATACAATACACGAAGAACAATAAATAAGTATATAATAATAAATAAATATGATCCGACAACTTTGTGATTTTTTGTGTTTTCGAAACTAAAACTGTACAGCGACAGTCTGAGAGGTCTACAACAGGATTCGTCATAGACATTCTAGTGATATAATTGTGCATAGCTTAACCAATACTCGTGAAAATTGCAGCCATCTTCGACGCTCGGTTTTTGCTTAAAAATTGGATAAGCCAATCGATGTTAGTGTTTATGTGAAGATAAAGAAATTGGCATTGAGCCGTTAATAAATTGTTATATTTGGAAAGTAATACGCCCACGCCAAATGAAGCCAACAACCTTTATCAGGAAAATCTCCAGATGAATTTAAACCTGGTCGTATTAGCTTGATTGATGATAAATGTGTGGGATGCTAAAAAGCTACCAATGACATCGGAGAAACTCACAAAATAGTGCTAGAGGAGGGTAGAATTAAAAAGAAGATAAGACTGTGTACATCTCAAACGAACACGTTTGTCGTACATCGACTGAAGATCTAGGCATGCGACAGCCAACCACATGCGCTTGTTCACTCAGAAACAGAAACACATTTGAATGAACGTTTTCCGTTCCGTACCGTGTTACCTTTCAGTAATCGTCGCAGCGAAAATCCTTACGAATCGATTAACTTCTCGTTGTATTCAGCAAACCTAATCCCCTATACCTTCTGCTCCCTAGACTGAAGGCTTCGCTTTGACTACAGATATTTTCATCAAATATGGAGACGATCACGCTCGCAGATTGCGTATTTCGCAAAATAAACGCCAGCTACTCAAGATAGCAGCTTTAAATAGTGAACCCGATATTAAACAAAGTCAACGTGTCTATCTGGTACGTCGAAGGGTGGTTAGCCTCAAAGAACAGCATGTTATTATGAAACTATCGTCTCTTGGCGCCCTACGTCTGCTATGAGAAATCTTAGATTTTCGGGCAGAGCAGACTGTGGACGTAGCAGACGGAATGATATGGGGACAGTCATAAAAACATCTTTTTACATTTTATTGCCTTCGATCCTAGAGACCCCGTTCGTTAAGAGATTTGAAGATGCTCCCCTCTTCACCGCTTTCACCCCATTTCCTTGCCGGTGTCACGTACGTCCATTAACGCAGTATCAGTGAAGACAAGACAAGGGAAAAAATGGCCACGTGTTCAGAATATGAATCTTCTACGCCTATACCCTAAATCCAAAAAAATATCCTTCTAGTAAACCGCCCTCAAAGAGCTTAAATTCGTTATCCTTCTCGCGGCAATTATACGGGGGAGTCAAATAAACGTTGACGACGGAGTGACTGAACTCTTGTTCTTCACAGAGATAACCGGCCTGGCTCAGGGGGACAACCTAAACTCATTTTGATCCTTTATCTCGCTGAAGGGCCCGGCCTCCCCGATCAGACAATGAATCAAGGGAATCAGTCAACTCAAACTTAGTTTATGTGTACGCAACTCAGTGATAGACGGGTCGAGCATGTGTCAAGTGCGACAAACTTGAGCCCGGAATTCCGCGGCAGTCACAAATTTGGTATCTACCGTAGAACTGACCCAAAACGGCTCAAAGCGGCTACTGGCACCTTATTACCTCGCCAAGTCGTCTCTTGCCTGTCTAATTTGGTTTCCGTACTCAGAATTGCTCTTCTCCACGAATAGCAGAAGTTTCCTTGGGCACGTTACTGACATATCCATAAGGGCAGCATTGGCCCCCTGAACAATTGAATCGCTTTATAGCTTGTCGCTCGCAACCGCTCTTAATTTATTCGACTTCAGTGTAATTCCCACTGCAATGTATGGGATATGCATCACTTAGTAAGACCTTAAATTAAATTGTGTTAGAGCTTTTTCCCTAAAAGAGGACTAGGATTACACGTATTGACCCGAAATCGCTTTACGTATTTCCCAGCCGACTCGTTACTATCGTCCGAGGATCTATCTATATTGCCGCCTTGAGCTCCTAGCAACAGAAGCCTTCAAAACCAACCTTGAGACTACCAGGAAATATTCATTGATGAGAATCTCTTTACTTCGGACACGATGAGGAATAACGAGCAGTAAGGGACGAACCGATTAAACATACATATCGTCACCCAATTTACCATACATGAATGCCAAGAAGGCTCTGCAGGAAACGAGGTTTCCACCACCTTGAGGATATATGTAGGTGCTTCAGATATGGGGAAAATGTATAGATGTCATGTCGCCCTTTGATATCCGGCCCTTTTTATGATATCCGGTAAATCCTTCAAATCAGCTTTATAAGTCTAACAATACTCGTATAAACCCATATGGCGTAAAGTGCTTAGATGTTTCCTAGTTTATTTTATTGCTAATTTGTTTATATGAAGTAGCTGGTAATAGCCAGCAAATAGGAAGAAATGAAATTTAGGCAGATGATTTAGATATACCTTCGAGTATAACGTACGGCGTCGACGTTGAACGCTACTTCGGAAGACAGGCCGCACCATATTTATATAGTTCATTTTTATCCGCTCACGTGGTCGTATGGCAAAGAGATATTAGAGGGCTACATCTTTGACCGCCATCTCTGTTCAGCTTATACGGTTCCAGAAAGCGAATAATCTTTCACGTATTAGGTGTATCCGGTTTACGGTATAAACATCTACAGTATACACATATGAACTACTGTATAGCGTTTTCCAATACACAACATAGATGTGTTTCACAGATAATTCAAATAAAACATTGCATACGCTTGAACATATTGATGATATATAAAAAAAAAAATAGAAAACGTTATTTTACTCGAATGAATGTGTTGTATCATCCAAGACTGACTTTGCGTTTAAAAGGGTGCTGGGTTAATTTCGTCGAATATGAGACCCGTCAAACAGAACGAAGGCTACTTTATCATTGATTTTTTTTTAATTCAAATGTGACATAATTTAAATTTAAGACGAGCTTAGGCATCGATGGGGTTTCCAAGTGAAGATTTATACCCCACTGCTTTGATCACGAGCAAATCCCCAAACGGTTATTGAAAGGCTCTGATATTACGCTCGACATAATGAAATGCACCTGAATATTTCTCGCGTAATTTCACTTGCGAAGGTGGTATGCCCTTATTGACGTTCGTATAGTTACTTCGTTCAAGCCAGTAGCATCGTTGTGTGTTTTTTGTCGTTGCTGTCGCTTGCGGCGCTGGAGTTTGGACGAAATAGACGAGAGACAAACGGCGCGAGTGACCACGTTACGGCAGAAGCTACTTCGAAAGGATTGTTTAGATGACCAGCATGACAATGGCGGCACTTATCGATTCAAGCAGAAACTGATCCAGAAATAAACTTAGAAAGGCAAAAGGGTAATGTTCTCCATGCCCACCATTTGTCAGCTAGTTTCCCAGCTATACCCTTGCTATAGTGACGATATTCTTAGTCAGCTGCAGCGAGCAAATAATTGATTGGAGACGAAGCTTCAGCACGATCTAACATGTCGCCCAGAAATGCACAGCCTAAGGAATAGTAACTACCAAGACAACCTTGTTCCTTACTCGCCAGTGTTAATATATTCGTTAGTTTTTTTGCGATAACATCTGTGTGGGAATAGTTGAACTATTATTAAATTGAGGTCAGATCTCATGAGATTCAGAAGAACCTATTGTAACCACTCCCTAGCTTCTACCTTCCGTTTAAACTTTTCCGAAGACTCCAAAACCAGTCTTTGGAGTCGCGAGTTAACCACTTGATAAAAGTTAACTCATGTGACGGCCACAGTTGAAGAGTAGGCCTGTCGATCCGAAAATAAAAATAACAATATTTGTGCAACTCAGTGGAAATACAAACCTTGGGGACTACCACTACAAACACTCACGGCTAAAAAGCACACCCGGGCCTTAACATTTCTAGGCGCCTTCAAGCGCTGCCTCAGAAGGTTAGAAGGTCAGAAGGTTAGAAGGTTAGGAAGAATAGTTGAACGACTCTCTGGTGATCTATACTTAACATGTTTGTGGAGCTTTGATCATTGATTTCAGGTAGATTATTAGAGTAAGAACCTATTTTAACGTAACTCGTGAGTATATTTATTGATGCAGAACCATTTACAGGCAGTATGAAATCTAGTATAATATAACGCCAGTGTAATTTATGACGCGTGCCTGTAAAGGCACAGTCTTGTAGTAATTGATGTGCTACTTGAGCCTGATTCTGTTATTTACTGTCATTGACTGATCGCTTAGTTGTAATCCTTTGAAATTAATCTTATCGAGAAAATACACATCGCACCTTGGTATCAAGCCAGCATCAGCATCTTATTCTGGGTATCCCAAAACTGGACATGGCGTCCTGTTACGGATTTTCGAATGTCAAACCTTTCGGTATCCTTCTGTGAAGGCCGCAATGTCTGTCAGGCTAGCCTGTCTGAGTTGGGCTTACTCATAGATGCTATAAGTAGTGTGCCATTGAATTAAAAATGAGCGAGCAAATAAATAGCGATTCCATTTACGCCGATGAGTACTAATACCTGCACCTGGATGGTCGTAACCGATAAAAAACTAATAATAAAACTGGTAAAAATGGCGCTAATAGCCAGAATGTTTTGCTCGCAAGCCATTTTCCTTCTCATTTAGAATATCATCAAACGTGTTTTTTTTTGACATTTTTTTTTTATTTCTTGACTTCTAAGTTTTACATTTTTAGTGGGCTTTTCTCATGCTAGCCGGTTATTGCTTCACAGCATACCTCATTCCACTCGTGTAGTGCCGCAATAGGTCTATCACCAGTAGCCCTAGATTCAGCTGGGTCCTTTTCGATAATGTTGATTCCAGTGTGATTGACCCACCCAAGAGGTAATTGCTGGAACTAATCTTTCAAGACAATCATAAGCAGTCGAGTTGAGGAAATGACAATATTTTCGCAACGAGTGATCCAAGCTATTTTTAAATCTATGCTACTAGTCCTAGGGGCATCTTAGTAAATTATTAAGATTGTCGAAGCCTTTTTCCAAGGCTTTGCTATACCTCTCTGCTCTGTTTACTTCTATTGCGTACACTGTACTACGAAATCGCTCTTTCCCTTTTTTACAGGCTTTTAGTAGTTTCGTTATAACGTAGTAAATAGAATTTTGGGAGCCTGCGTGGAACCAAACAAACATGGCTTCTCGATTTTTTTTTAATACATTTGCTAGCAGTGAGCAACACGCAGTTACAATAGCAAATCCCAACACGGGATCGTTATGGGTGTCTCGAGTCAAAGAAGGCGAAGATGGGTGGCTGCGGAAAGTGCCCCTGAGCTTAGAGAGTCTCATCTAGAAAATAGCATAATTCGTTCTGGAAAGAATAAAAAGGTCTCGAACGCTGAAGGGCGCTTAACGAATCATGCTAGAGCCTGACTGGAAAACTATTTGATGCTCCCCAAATTCTTCAAATCTCACGCCAGCGGATTTCCACATTTTTCAGTCACCGGCAAATGGAGCTCGCAGCAGTAGCACATTTGTCAACAGGGAAAGCCTCAAAAACCGATTCCATGAGTTCGTCAACAGCAGATCTAGAGGTTTCTGGCAAGACCTTGGTAAGGGACTAAGGGTCAATTGATTGAGACATGGAAGAGAATCTTCGAAGTGATTACGAATACATAATGAACTTGTTACTAAACTGTGAGTGAAACTCTACGCAATAATTGTTAGATAAATAAACCCAACTTGCTTTTCGACCAAAATGATCTCGAAAAACACCTTTTAATAATCACGCTGGGCAGTATTTTTCCTATAAATCCTACAGACCTCAAATTTTTGTCTTCTACTGACGGTCCTTTCTGTGTATGATTACATCATTGAGCGTTTCTATCCATATTAAAGTGATGCACATTAACGGCAAGAACCAGGTCAAGGAGATGCGTTCCAGTTCTAAATTGACCCGAAATAAGAAAAAATTGTCATTAATGGCTTCCATCAGTATACGGTAAAAATATTGCCCATAGTGCCGTATTGCTACTTCATAAGCTTCTGTCAAATTATCCACTTCATTGTACCTGACCAATTTTGCGGGCCTTGTGAAAAATTTGTCGACCACTTTGTCATAATTGATTCTAACAGATGAAACCATGTTTTTGTGGCAATATTGCCTACGTATCACCTGGTCTTACCAAGAGTGTCAAATACTAGAAAATAGAATATATGATGAATTATCATCGCTCGTAGCTATAGTAGCGCAGATAACCCATGTAACAGGCGATTAGAAGAGTCCGCAGAGACTCGCACGTCATCGGTCGTCACGCTTCTTAACGATACCGTATGCATCAGTCACTATGACAGACGCCACTTCAAATGACCTCAATAGGATCTCAATAGGTTACGCTGATAGGCCTTTAACATGAAAAAAAAAAGTATCATTTGTTGCTCTGCTTTTGAAGTGTCGTGAAGTGCAACGATTTAAATTCTTGAGATAAGAGTTGTTCATTCAGTCGCAATGATTACTGCCAGCATTTGATGCGTTTACGTCCACTATGTTTTACTACAAATAGCGCTAGTATGTGAAATTGGTCGAAGTCTACTACATAATTTATTTTTATATAGCCGACATCAAAATTAAGACAAAGTTCGTACGTTTCTATAACTTGTATCTAGTATGTACCAGTGGGTCCGGAATCGAGTAACGAAAATCGCATTGCTAAATAGCCTATCGCACCGTTGGGAAGAGGCCACGGTGAGTACTGCATTACTGTCTTACGTTGGTTAGTTATTTAAAAGGGATCTCGTTTGTGAGACTACATTAAAAAAAAAAAAAAAGGCCCGTAAATAATAATAAGTAACCTTAGTGTCAAACCATTATGTAACAGTAGCCTAGCTAGTCGGTTTTTGTAGTTCAATTAAAACGTTTTTAGGGAATCTGGTTCACGGGATACATTTTTTTGGAAAAGCTACAATTAGCAGAAAAACTAGTTACCATGCCATGGGTTATTCCGCGAGGAAAAGCTTTAGCGAACAATAAAAGTATCGAATAAAGTGGGCGTAATATAATAATAGTTGCAATATTAACGAAGGATTTATCTATTGTTACGGATTTCCTTACGAGAAATAAGACTTAATTCTTCCCGATATTTTTATTTCTGAACATGCTCATGGGTAGTCCAGGGAGGAAAAGCGTCGTGGGGTAGATGTGCTGAAAAATAAAGTCTAGACAATTATCCTTTGCCAACTTCCGTTATTGCTGATATTTCTCATCAATTCAGAGTTTTGTACGCTCTCTTTTTAATGTGTCCCGAACGATTTCACGCCTGAGGTTTGTATGATTTCCATGTATGTCAATTTGATTATTTGTTTCGAAGTTTAGCAATTTAAGCTGATCGCGTCAGCCTCCGCTGACCAATCGCTATGCCATCGCTTCAGTCTACTGTGTGTTAATTTTCAGACAAATGTTTGTGATGTGTGTTAATGTGGGCTAAAGTCGATAACATTTGTTGCAGACGAAATCGGGCGCTACTGCAAAGGAGAAGACCATAACATAATAATCTGTGCTGTAATACCTGTTTATTATTCATTATGGACAGTCGGAGACTAATAACACAAATAAAGATGTTTACGGTCGTCCTAGTAGGTAAAACCGTCTGTCTGAACGACAGGTCAGTCTTTGGCTTCTTTTTTCAATGTACTAAAAAAGGGAATGTCTGTATGAACCACCTCAAGGAAATGCAGACTATTTCAAGTTACGATTCCCCAGTTCCTTCTGATGTGTGAGACTCAGACGTAAATCTGTCCTACTATCAACTATGCCTCTAACCATGCTCTTTTGGCACGAAGCTATTATACAATTAGGTGCGTAAACCATAAGAACCTCATAGTTCTGCCATCTTAGCCTTCAAATACTATGTTTAAAGCCAGGAGCCCTACTTTTTTACTCTAATCACAGGATTCTCTTTAACTCGCTGTGTCTTTGCTCGTTTGCTTTAAACTCGTTATTTTCTTTGAGTACTTTGATCCCTGTTGTCAGTCCTCCTGTAATATAAATACCTTCTCCATATCCGTAACTGGCGTAAGTCCGCATAACTGTGCGTGTTCTAACCTTTTTTTGGCCAGACCGAGAGCATGGCAGCGTAATATAGTATGCTCCTGCTAGTCTGTCACACAGGGCACAAATATCCATTTAGGTTTTACATATACTATCTATATACGTCTGGAATTAATCGTACCGCACCCGAGTGATGTCGTACGTCAACTCGCCGTGCGGCTTATCGTACCAAATCAGTAGCCTGATGTAGCTGCTGACCTAATTGAGCTTGTGCCCGTTTGTTCTGCTATTTTAGAAATAGCACCCACTCGGCCAGTATGACCCAGGGAAACACTTTGGCATCAGGATTAGAACGGCAGCAGCGAAAATCACATTGTGAGAACAAATGACCCTGATGCCAACTGTGCTCGCAGCAGCCAGCAATGTCGCTTCGTTTTTCTCGGCACCCAGGGTTCCAGTGGGAAAGCGCGCAGAACAACTGCCTCAGTTACTGAGCCTAGTAGGCGTCTGGAACCTTTTGATGCTCCTCTTATTCTTGGCACTACACGTGCTAGGCTGGTCGTAATCTTTATTTCCTTCTCAGCCACATGTCTTCTGCATGGAGTTCCTCTTAGAACTGTAACTATCATAACTTTTAGGTACGTTACCTCTTTCTTCAGGTCTATTTTTCTACGTCCTTAGAGTTATCTTCACAGCTTAGCAATGCTTCCTGTCAGTTAGGTGTAGGAAGTTGCTCTTCTCGAGGGCAAGCTTCTGATAATACTCGTCCATGCATCTTTGCACCTATGCCAGGGCTTCGGTTGCTTATTTCTTAATACTGTTTTCTTCATTTGGGTCGTCATCGAAGTCACGAGGTCGTCGCTATACGCTACACATTTAACTCTTCCTAGGGCCGTCATGTCTTCGTCTCAGCTAATGTTCCAAAGAGTGAGCCCTAGAACCGAATTCTTGGGAATCCTAGCCATGACTGGTAGCCTCTCCTATATCAAGAATTTTGTCATATAAATGAGATGATTCTTCGAAAGCGAGAAACTTACTTTCTTTACATGCACTCATAACAGTTTCCCGGCTCATGATGTTAACTTACGTCTCTTACGTTTAGCTTCTAATTTTCGGAGACTTAGTTCTTTCATCGTAGGCCTTATTGATATCCGTTTCATCGACACGAGTGTCTATTTCCGCTTTTAAAAATCGAACTGACTCTTCCAGAGCGTTTCCTTCTCTATTTAATTTTCTGTAAAAAAACGTCCACCTGCGGCGTTCTCCATAGCTTTAGTAGTTGCATTCAGCGAGCACATAAGCTTGTGATCTAGTGGACTTATCCGTCTTTGGGCTCATTTACACGGACTAGGTTAACTTTTTCTGCCTAGGTCCGTAAAGAATTCGTGCCACCGAACAAGAAGCCTGACAGTTCCCGAAAGCATTCCGTTTGGGTTTGCTACTTTCTTTTTGAGACGAGATGTGCGTTTTCTATTTCCTCTGTAATCACCTCTGATATTCCCCTGTAAGCATAGATATTTGCCTAGAAATGCCTGTTCGTGAAACAGAACCGAATTCTCTCCTCGATAGTTTTCTTCGCGTTATTGTACAACATTTTCTTCACTGGTCTCTTAGGGTTTCAGCGATCTCTGCGCTTGACTGACATTTCTGGCGGTGATCTCTGTGATTGTTGAAAAGTACTTAATTTTCCTGTTCGCATGCCCTGACCGAGTAGTGGCTGAGCATGCGCTCATTCATCTGTTTTTGGACCTTACGGAAAAGTGTGCTAATCTCATTATCAAACGTCATAAAATTAAGTCACATCTCAGTATCACAGATCCTCCATTTCCTCTTAAGGTAACTTTAGTCCTTCGGCAACTGCAGTGAATGCAACGTATCAATGATAACTTGAGCTGATTTGTTTTTAGCCACTCTCCAACCTTTTATATGTGACAGGATCTTAGCATTGCCAACAATCGGTTTCTTTTGCGGTCAGTAACTCTATATTTCCTTATTGGTTGAATCTTGGTTGTCATTAATGATCATAAACCCTGGTTCTGCATCCAGTCCTGTAAGGATAAATATCCTTCTGCCATGTATATGCTGGCTTGGAAACCCATTTAAATCTTGTTTCCTATCTATTGCGTTTCTAATCTTTGGCCCAACACTTTTAGGAACCGATTAAATTTGTCTTTATTTAAAAAGACAGTGGCAGTGATAAACAAATGCCACCCGACCTATCTAGCTCTAGGTAAAAGTTTCTTCCGTACTTTCACCCCCTACTACTTCCGAAGTTTTGCTCCAATCAGCAGATAATCGTACCAGCCCTATACTCAGCTACTCCATCCTGGTGAGGTCACAGTTCTTGTTTTGTTCGACTCGCTTAGCAAACAAGTTCTAGCCTCTACGTTACCACACCAAATACATAATATGCTTCGTCGCTTCACTGTAACTTGGCTTGATCATTTTGTTGTCTTGCTATATAGGAAATCCACTACCGAAAGTCTCATGTCGATTGCGTTCTTCGTTCTTTTCTGCGGTTGGTGGTCCCTGTTGGGTCTTTCAGTTCAGCCTGTTCATGACTTGCCGGCTTTATACAACCTTTCTTGTTTCTTCTACAGTTTTCTGTCTTGGGCCTTCGGGCATCGTACAGAGATTGCTATGTGCCTATTTGTTTCACACGCACAGCAATGGAAAGTCGAGCCTTTGCAGTCCTGGAGTACGTGTCCATCAGAGCCGTACTTGCGGTAACGTTTCCCACCGACTTTGCTTTCTTAGCCCAGTATTTCCCTTTTTGGCAGATGTAACATATCAGCGGTTGGATCCACTCTTCCGGCGACTAGTACCTTCTTTCTTGCTTCACATTTCTGTATCAAGGAAAAAAATCTTCTGACCGGCCAAGGAAAGTATCGATACCAGGTTAGACCAGGACTTACCCTGGATTCCTATAAACGGACCTACATATTCTTTGGAAAGCCTAGTGCGAAGTTGTTACCTATTTGTTAGGCATCTAGGAAGCAGTCGATGTTCTTTAAAACGACAATCTTTGTAAAGCCAGCTTCCTGGAGATGTACTTGAGCTCCAGCCTTAATGATATCATGAAAAATTTGCTTTCTTTTACCTAAATTTTCTGCACTTTCATCACTAGGTCCTCATTCGGTGTTTTATTTAGATTTCCCTCTTATTTGCTTGCCCTATGTGGTTATACGCGAGCTCCTATATCTCTGAGGATTGTTTTAAATTGTTTACGTTTGCAGTTTTTGATCCAATGATATGGTCGTTCTGTTGCCTCCAGGCAAAAAAGCTCTGTCTCAACCTAATATCTGTTAAGTTTAAGACCGATATCATTTTCTCGATAGCATACCTCTCCTAGGCTCTTGTCCATAAATAAATATAGGTAAAAAAAAATATAGCCTTTTTTTTTTATCAGAGTTACTTTTTTTAAAGGACTTCAACGAAGCCTTCTGCAGGCCCGGTTGAGCCAACTATTGAAACCATCAGATATTTGGTGAATAGGACTGGTCCAGGATGTTAACGCCTGTTGGCCCTTCATGACCAACCGTTTTGAAACCCTCGCAGTTTTCTAGAACCGCTCGGGAGTCAACTCTGAGGGCAAAGGACTTAAAACCAGACTAAAATTGGCTTGCAAGTCATCTAAATATAGCCGCTTTCTTATCGGATTTTTTTGGTAACCAGCATAGCTTGGTCGCTCTAGAATGCCATGGCGCTTTTGTTGCTCAGACTCGATCGCAGGAAGAGCTCATTTGACCGTTCCTTAACTAGTGTCCTTGTTTAGTAGTCATAGCTTTTGCCAGAACTTTCTTATTTGCGGATGCTAACTTTTCCGTTTCGACTCCCTCCAGTTCTTTCAACTTTAATGTTTCATTTTGAGTATAGAAGGCTAGCTTTTTCCTCATGGTTTTCTCTTCTTTCTAGCGATTATCTAGGTCGTTCTTCACTCTTTCAATTTATTTTTTTGAGGAGCTTGTTTTTTCTTAGTTCTCATCCCGTATCTCCTTGAAAAGTCTTCCGACTGCTACCTTAATAACCCTCTGAATGTTTCCGTGTCTGTCGCGCCGTCTAGCTTGGTTGTTCAGTTCGAAAACTACGCTATTCACGGGCTGATACTGTCATGTTTTCAATACTGTTTTTAACCATTTTATTTGACCTTTGGTTCTAGGTAAATATGTGTTTCCTCCTTCTCAAGAACCCGTCATTCAACCATCTAGTACAATGCTATTGGATTGTAGTAAGCGACCTTGAGCAGCTGTAGTAGCTTCATTGGGTCTCCAGTTGTATTATGTCAACTATTCGAGTAACTGAATTAGTCGGCCGGAAATCAGAGAATTCGAAAATCTACGAAAGCACCGTCACTGCTCTGGCGGCCACCATGAATTTTCGCGCTTTTACACTTCGAAAACGAGCTCAAATTACAGCTTTATTGACCGAATCAAGTTAATACTTTGCGCAGGCGATTGTTATATATATATATATATATATATATATATATATAGTAACGCGTATTGAAAACAGACTTGTCTTTTTTGGGGCGACCTCAATGCCGCCCCATAATCGTGAACAGAAAAAAGAAGATAATGCAGGCTTAAGTCAAATGGAGAATTGCTAACTATCCATTTGTTGGTCGGAAGTCGAAATCGTAATGGAGTGGCGAGACGGCACAGAAAAAGCGACTGAGGAAGAGAGCAGGCACATCTGCTGCTGCTGTAAGTGACAATTTAATGGATATGGATAGTAAGTGAGCATTCTGAGTATATACGTAAAAAATGAGTTAATTATACAAACTTAATGTGTTTTTCTGTCCTAAGTTGACGCGAGAAGCAGTGAATCTACGTTCTTATTTGCAGCCTTATCGGGGAGATAAGGCAGATGCTACGGCATCAACCAAATTAAAAGGATATGAGTAGAATGCGTTCTGTTGAACCGTAATCAATCCAGTTGCGTACCTGTGGCGAGCCACGACCTTTTCTAGAGCATATCTACGATGTCCTTTAGGTACAAGGCCAACAGTGTTTCAACCGGTCAAATTAATTAGTACGCAAGTGTACACTTTAATCCCGGTGCATATTGTTTCTGCTGGCATCCATGGAGAAAGGTACTATAGAAAAGTGTTTATGAGCTAATATAGCATATTTACATTGCGACGTTATTCTTATTTGAATCAGAACAGAGACCATGCATAAGATCTGTTCAGGCCCAGGACGTAGTAGTCTCGAATGTGCATGAGGTAAACCACGTATCGGATGTGTGCAACTATTCAGCCAGCGAGCAGAACAAAGTAGACTAATTTCTGAACACATTCATTTTATTCGGTACATTTGGCCAGTCGGGTGTATAATAAAATGTTTTATTGAATAATATATCATTGTTAAATGTTGATTTTAATAATAAATGCACAAGTGTACATCTATAAATATTTACACAGCGGCATTATGCTGGCTCTACTTTATCTAGTGGAGTTAAACATTTACATATTTTCCCCTACGATGGTTGATGAGGTCAGACCAAATGCTGACATATAAGTTCTTCCCTTTATGCCCCCTCCATTGGGCTAATCAAACTGAAAAACATCATCATACAAATGCAGCTCCGACATAAGAAGATGCTCTGACTACTGATAATTAGATCGGCCATCATTTTCGACTAAAAACAATCCCAATCTGAAGTAGCGCAAAATATCGGGAGATACTTAATTGCCTAGTTAAACATTTGCATTTTATTAAACTTTGAAACTAGGTGTCACTGTTAAATGATATCGGGCGGGAAATAGTATACGATAAGTTGTATTTTTATTTGATTGGTATATCTAGTTTTACTACGGCGCGTAATTTTGTAGCCAAATATTAAAAATCTGCTTAGTAAAAACTCGGCGAAAATCAGGTAGAGATTTAAATTTTATGCAAAAAAAAAAAGAAAGAAACGATTAAAGAACCAATGAATAGTAAGTTATAGACGTGTTAGTTTTAATAAGTTAATTATAGAACAGCTTGAAGGTAGGTGCACAACTTACAAAAGGTAATGTGATATAGCTCATAAGTTACCTTAATAAAAGGATGCTACAAACAGATTTAATTAGGTTGGAAAAACGTATTTACTTCACAGTGTATTTCCTCAACGCGGACGCTTCATTTATTTGACTAAATTCAAACACAATGCTATTTCTACTATGAGCGGTACCAACGAGTGTTTGCACTGTATAGTGAGACTCGGCTATACACGTACCTATAGACACCCATTGTATAAATAACTAAAGGGCCTTCCGAAACGTTGAAGCTTCTCTGTGGGAATCAGAGCATGTAAAAAGAAAAAAGACAAGAAAGAGTCTTCTTTGGCCAAGTTGGCTGGCTAAGTGTTAGATTGGGTATTGCATTCGCTCAGGGTGAGTTGATTCTTAATCCGCATGCCTTCGTAGACATCAAATAAGATGCGGCTTTATCTAGAAAACGTTCTAAAAATAACTTCTATCTGCAAAAACGCGGCGATCGATTCGATTGCCCCCCACGCGTATGTTCATAAATGTAAAGTGTTTGGGTATGATATAGTTGGTAATTGATCAATGGGAGCTAGGGGAACGCGGGACTAATTAGGCCTACATTCGCGTAAGGAGGGCGTTAACAACAACCATTACTACAAGCTGAAGGAAAATAATGCCGATGTATTCACTGAGGACCCCTTTCTCCTGTGAGAAAACAAGAAAATAACTATTACAGGCACCTATATCACTGGTAGCTATGAAAGTTATATGGATCGGAGATCAGATGGTCTACTAATTTTTTTTTGTGAGCAGAAATTAAAGGAAGAGCAATCGTCGCTCTGTTTCCTAATCATGTAGTGCAACGTTATCTAAGTCATCTCGTACAGCGGAGATCCTCAGTGCATTGCTGAGCAGCGTGGGGCTGGACTTCGTTTGGCCAAGATGGCGGTACAAGCACGAGCTGGGTTTTCTTTGAAAACTGTGGAAAATTATAACAATGCGCACTCTGCTTTACAAAGCCAACCTGGCGCAAATAATAAGGTCGGTATGACCATCGTCATTATTCACGATTTTGTCATCTATCTGACTGGGTAATCATAATCGATTAAATAGAATTTGAGATGATTGACAGAAAGATCATTTTGAGCATAGCAACTGTTCAGCTGCGTCATGGCAATGCGACCTTAAATTTCTTGCAGACGAAACCTAGACGTGTGTGCATGAAGATGCACCACTTCGATGCGATGCTCTAGGGGCCTGATGTACAATGTTAAAAAACGGAGCTGAACTGTGCTCAGAGGCAGGCTGATCTTCGAAACGCTAAATGGCCGATAGCATTCGTTATTATTAGCAGAAATATATATATATATATATATATATATATATATATATATATATCCGTGTCTCTCCGTAGACGTTTATGTAGAGGACAACTAAAGTATGCCTATACCTCTCTATTTTTTTCAAAAGATTAATATAAAACGTTGATAATACAGTGCTAAACTCTGGTTTCATTTGCAGCTTCAATATGTCCCTTTGTTGAAACATGTTTCTGAAATAATAACGTGTCGACTTGCCGTCAATGTAGTAAACTACGACGGATGCGGCTTGTTATAGTGGTATAGTATGAGGAGACAAATGTGGCGCCTGTTCCCAATCAGCCGCAGAATTTCTAGCTTTAAACTTTTTCGTGTTTGACGTTCGCGCGTCAAAAAAAAATGATCATTTATAGGGTTGACTCTCTTGAATATCCGACTCGTTCGCCGCAGCAGTAGTAAGCGGACCCTTTGATTGAGCGTAAGTTGTAGGTAGAAAATGACAACGTTGAGCGTAAGTGATAAGCGGCGGAAGACCAATAGTTGTTGTATATCTATGTATCTATCTGGAAGGCGCATGGGAAATTGGCATTTGAACACCGTGACAAGCATAATTAATAATGGCCTATAGGTGGCTCACCTAAAGGCATGGTACGAAATTGGAATACCAATTATACGATATAGCTCGTGAAACTTTTGCAAGTTTTTATCCAAAGGGAAGACATCATTTTCAAACATTATCGTTCTTTGATCAGCCTTGCTATGCTTATTAAACGTTCGATTTGTTTGTGTTTGTGAATAAGGAAAATATACTAGGTAGAAAAGGCACAAGGGAAACATCGATACTTCAACTATGAGCCGGCGCGTTCCCTTCTGACAGGCAATTGTGTTATAATACAGTTGTTTTTGTTATTGGTTACTGTTCATACGAGCGTCGTTGTTTGAGTGGCTGTTTCTAAACGTCAATGACCAAGATGAGTCAATAAAACGAAACCCTAAAAAATAGAAGTCAGCAATTAATAACAATAGGTTATATAGCAGACGCACCTATGCCTGTGCTGTTTCTAATTAGAATTTATTAAATATGGGTATCATAAGTTTTTTTTTCAAAATACCGATCTCATACTTGTTCCTTTATGTCAATTTAAAGAGGATTTCCAATTTGTACACGCTGTCACGCTTCATAGGCTTTTGCCCTGTTCTTCAACGTCCACGAAAATCTCGATAAGCGGCATTTTTGTTTCGTAAAATATGAAAATAAAAAAATTGGACGCATAGCTTCGAAACAACGGAGCACTTTATGATAGAACGCACGATAAACCGCGTGGCGTAAAACATAAGTGTATCGTAAACATAACGACAGTCTCATTGAGAAACATCAATTACACATTTTCTGCAGTGGGCTGTTTTCGCTAGTTACACTTTTAACCTGTTGGGTTTGTCTTTTGTTAAGCCCGTTCTAATGTAGCGGGTTATGATCGCGCAATTGTACTAAATTCTGGCGCGATATTCCGCAATAAAAATCTACCTAACTTTTTTACCTTTATACGCTATTGCTGGTTATCAGGCCATGAGTATCTTCAGCCGCTGTAGAGACAGTGCCTGGATCAGGTATAACTAAAGGTGTCTTCTTTAAACTTACTAATATTATATCAAACAAAGGCTCGCTAAAAAATACCGGATACTTTATAAAGAAGTCACTCATTGTGGAAATACGTAGGTTTATTACTGTGTAGCAAAAGCGTAATCCTGGACCGTTAGTAATTTCGCCTCGGAATCACAGATCGACGCTGTTATGGGACTCCAGCCTTCGACAATAATATACTAAGAACATCTTCCAGTTGACATCTGTGAAAAACACTATTCAGAGCGTTCCGACTGTTGGTATATCGAAATAACGTTAGGTTTTGTTCCGGTATTAAGGGATTTCTAATAAAAGCGACTAGCAATCTGCTTGATTTTAACAACGAGGTGATCCAAAGCATATATCTGGATAAAAGACTGCTCAAAAACAATGTCACAACAGAGAACGAGAAAAGCAAAAGGTAATCCATATGCCATAAATAAAGGTTCAAGAGATTCTTAGAAACGATTTAAAAAGACGCATTATTATACTGGCTTACTTTCTATTGGCTCACACTGGATCTGTTACGTACGACACCCTGCATTTACGTTGTGCGTTCGATCTGTCGATATGTGTTACGCAGGTCTCCCACTAACATTTCTAAAGACTAGGACTCTAATCTTGACTGAGACACAACTCATGTTTAGAATTGATAGGCATTTCTATATACATTGCTTCTGAGTTCTGGTTTAAACGTAGCCAATATTCATCCAAAACAGCGATCTTCGAAAAAAAAAGTCTGACAGCTTTTAGTGTTTAAAACGAAAAAATCTGTTAAAGGAAAAGCACCCAATGCACCTTATAGATGCAGAGAAAGCTCGATGTCGATATATCAAAAACCGTATGTACCGTATAGAAAATTTAGGCACACCAGAAAATGTAGTTTCAGATTAATAACAAATCACGTTTTCACGCTTCTTCTCCACAAATATCATAGTTCACACGAGAAACCGTTTCAAATCGAAGCTTTGAGTCTATCTAAAAGGTGGTCAAATTTATGAGCAAGGGTTTAAGAAAAGGTTGTCGATAGTTTAACGGGGCGCCTTCTGGTGCACTTTAATACCAAAGCAAATTTAGCAGAAATGATTATAGCATAATTATTTAACATATGAATAACATCGAATTAAACAAAGATTATTTACCAAATAGGTAAAAATCAATAAATAAGGTAAATAATTCCGATAAGGTACTATCGACTTTATAGCAAAAGTCCGACAATGAGCGCGCTTCGAAATTATCATGCTCGAACATAGGGCAAAAAGTCTACAAGCAATAATACGTATCGCCTTTAGATTGCTATACAAGATCGAGAGATAAAATGTAGAGGTCAGTTTTTTTTCTTTGAATAATTCGGAAGCACTTACTAAGGGAACTTTAACCACAATTCAGCATTAGTCCTTACTGATGCAAATCAAGCAAAGGAAGATATAAGTAAAAACACGGTTCTATCTAATAAATTCATAAAAAAAAAAAAAAAAAAAAGAGGTTAGAACAAAACGCACGACTATCGTTGAGAGGTAAGTACCAAGGGAACGCGAGACAGCGAACAGCTTTAGTGTGTTGAACTTACAGAAGACGAACTACTTCTGCTCATAGAGCAGATATTAGTTATGTAAAAGATGATCGTTAACTGATACTCTTGAACCGACCATGCAGGGGAGGTGGCCAGAAAAATAAAATCATAAAAATATACAGGACTGACAAAAAATCAGGCAGTTATGGCAGCCATCGACGAAATTGATGCGTTCATACATACTCATAGGGACTTTAGAAGCATTACCTTAAGTGCAATGAAGCGGCCTAGAAAGGTGAAGAAGGCGGATACGAAATTCCCTGCAGCTGTTTGTCTTAGCTTACCTAACATTGTCAACATTGAAGCATTTGATTTTTGATCGTTTTTATAACTTGTATTTACAAATATCAAGCGTTTGAGTCAACGTCATTTAGTAATAGAAATTGACAGTGTTGAAAGTTTTATTTAGACCGGCATCCGTATTAATTAATGCTGCAAGTCCACAACCGTATTCGACAAAAAGGGACGATAGACTTCTCTATTGTTTTCCTACTGTTATACGAAAATATCAGAATCCTGCGTGTCAGCTTAAACTGTCGAATAGAATATTAGGTTTAAAAACAAACGATGGAAGTGTTTTTAGGTAAAGCGAACCAATTTTTTTCCCTTTCATTCACAACACCAACCAGTATTCTTGGACCATGACGGTCCAGTGGCTGACTCAAATTAATAAATTTGGACTTAGTTGAACCTTTGTCTGCTAATGACGATAAGCATGTGGTTGCAGTTAGGACGGGCCTACGAAGTAAACATCGATCCCATTCCGATACGGAAGGTAGGCCGTGGTAGATATGACCCCTTTTCCCTAAGTATTTCTGTACCGCAGAGGCATCAAGAATGCTATCTACGACATCTACACGTTGACCGTGCCTCAATGAGAATCAATCAGACAGGAGAATCGTTCTTTGTTGTCACCGCTTCGAAGAAATAGCATTTCTATCACAATGTGATACTCATTCTGCCGTGAGCTGTGCACGCCCTCCGTGTGCGTCGCTGGAGAAACTGTATTATATTCCCTGATGCACTCTGAGCAGCAGCGAACTACTGAGGTGGCACAAACAGTGCTAACACAAATCAAGCTATATTAACTAACATAACACTTATATGCGAAGACGAAAACCTTTGCACCTATCTGTACCGTACTTACTTATCTCGGGGCGGCTAGTAAATAAAAAATTGGTCTTCACGTCGTGCCAGAGTTACTCTGGCAGTACAGATAATGTCTAGAAGGACATTTCGCTTGGCGAAAGACATGATTATCATGAAGCATTAAACCACGTTTAAAAATTAATTGAACCCCAATATCCCAAAGACTTCTCGAAGTAAGGCAACACTTGTATGTATTACGCAAGTAATAAAACAAACCAGGCCGTGTTATAAAATCCGGTCATCTACTGATCTAACCGCTTCCAATGGCTCTTGAAAATAGTACACTATTTACAATAACAAAAGAGGTAGAGGTAACCTGAGTCCATGTGTTTTGCAAGGACTTTCTCTGAGCGATAAGCTACTGTATTTGTCAGGCTTCTATGTAACAAAACGTTGTATATGTATGTAAAATATGTAGGCAAAAATATATTGCTTACAGCCAACTGTGAAAATCAAGCAACCAAGTATTGCAAACGAGCCCGCTTTTTTGCCTAACGTACCTACGTGACGTAAAAACTATTAGCACGTAGTAAGTATATGCATCGCAAAAACGTTTACTTATTTAGCTCGATTGTGTGCTGTTTTCAAACCCGTTCCGACATAGGACATGGCTGTCAGCGTAGCCCCATCTCGTAACTAACTGCACGATCTGGCCGAATGGAACGGGCATTTATTATTTTCCACAGTTTTTATACCTTAGCTGTCAAGCTTATGGTTCCGATTTGCTTTGCTCATGGGGCTAAGCCATGTTCCTTATCGAACGTTAGACGTTTACTATACTGAAATAATATGCTGCATATGCGCATAATCATACGCATGTGTGACATGTAAAACATCTATCCACATGCTGAACCTTGACAATATTTAATATGTGCTTGGGGATCGCGCGAAGGTGCCCGCTTGTCACTCTGACTTTTCATGTTCGAAACTGCGTATTGTCACAAAGGCTTTTGGGTGAAGTGCTCATTACCAGTCAGTTGAGTCAGAAGGCTCAATTTGGATCGGTTCTGCGAATTGGGCCTTTTTAAACGTCTAGGTCGCTTCGATCTAGGTAGGTAAATCATCAGGAAATTTCTAATTATCAATGTCTCTGACCTAACTGTAAACGATGGAGTGACTTAACGAATTAAACGTTATATTCAATAATATTTTTTTATGTGATGGCAGTGATGGCAGCGGATGTCGAGATAAGATTTAGCATGAGCTATTTGTAATCGCATGCCTACCAAACAGCCAGCGCCATTGCCAAATATTGATATGGGTGTTCTAGCACCAAAGGAAAATTTTTGAAATCAACAAGGACAGCATTGATCGTTGATTTTCACAAACCTAAATATAGTTCTTCCTCTTTCCGTTCGATCCTCGGGCCCACGGTATCCACCAATTGGGCGCTCAAGCTTCCGGAATAAGCTGATTTTCGACAGATTCTTTGCCTGGTTTGCCATAAGTTTTTTGAAGTCGTACATCTATCATCGTGCTTACCTTCCGTATCGTTTATCGCGAGTGTAAATTGCACGTGTCAGAATGATCGATCAATTGTAAAGCTAGGGATTTGCGATTAGGTTGCCGCATGGTGTCTATCAGGCAAGCTTAGGCGCTTCTCTCTATCTCTTTCTGTTCTATTTTAGCTAGTCTTAGTTATTCGGCTTTTTGTAAACGAGGAAGCATCTCGTCCTGGGCCTAACAAAAAAAATACACTTACATATAAATTTATTTGCCCCATCAGAATTCAAACGGAGTTGGTTCTAGTTAGATTTATCTGGGATTTCTTCAGAAGACCCGAGAGACGGCATGCAAGCAACTATCAATCTTAATAATAATTCCTTAAGGCGGTTGTAAATGCTTCTACCGAATGAAGCTTTCATCGGAGCCATCTATTTTACTGGTACAGACTAGACCATAAACAGATTTATGCACATTAAGCAATAACGCGAATTGCTAAACTGTTATTATGACGCCTCGTATCCAATGAACACTAAGTTCTGCTGTCAAAAATCATACGACTATATAAAATCACCTTTGAACTTCCTTTCAGTGTACTGAAAAAAGACCAACGCTTGATTTGGGGTATCGGCGTTTCCAGAATAACGTCAAGTCCCAGGCTCGTAAATTTCAATTCGAAAGCAAACATTTACCAGCTTGCTTTGAAGCCCGACGCCATACCTTTCTGGAGGTACTGGGCTTAGGTTTATCTGCGAAAAATCTCAAATTTGGGTTCTTCTCGAACGACTAAATCTTTGTTAGATCCATTGTCTAGCTACAGAGTCGATGTGATGCTAACTAAAATATGCGTTTCGATGATCATACGACGTAAGTGAACGGTCTGAATATGAATGAAATATGAAATGGGCAAATTTGGTCTGATCCAATGAAAACCTCTCTCATGGATATATGGCCTGATTAAACCTGAAGACGCTGAAATGCGAGCTCCAGTTTTAAAACGTCTTAAGGAGGTTCTCGGTATGATCCCCAAAGGTCTTCAGTCCGCCGTCAGGAAAATATTAAAAGCAAAGAAACCGTTATAAACACGGAGAATTCTACATTTACAAATTGTCATTAGCATAAAACATCCTAAAAATTATCGCCGGGGAAAATAACTGACTAAAGGCTCTAGTAGCAATTCTGTAGAATTGAATCTTGAATATCGGCATGACATGTAAATAACAGCGGCATAAAACAAAAATGTTTCGAATTGTGCATTTGGTGTTACTACCTCAATTAGGGCATCGCCGCTTCCGACTCCAGCCGGCAGCATGTTCAACAATACGAGAGGAACTAAGGCAAACAGATGTTAGTACAAAAGTACTCCTATGTTTTTAATTGGAACTATATACGTGCTCTGAAATAATATGAAACGTACGTATGTTACTTTTCGATATAAATGGTAAAGACGTGAAGGGTCACTGGATCTGATTCGATAATAGTAGATTCAAAATCATCGATCGAAATATTTAGTCCTATAAATTTAAACTTGAACACCCGATGGAGCACCCTCGACTTATTCATAATATAGGCTCAAGTTAAAGCGAGTTACGCATAACGCAGTATTTAAGCTAATCACAGCTTGTAAATTTTCTATGGGCAGATTAGCTATTTAACGCTAATACAATTTAGCTAATAAAATTGATAAACGAACCTATATGAGGATATTTAGGTCCAGACTAAGTATATAATCACAAAATTATAACGTGATTTTCTTGAGATTCTCAAGATGGTGTTTGTGTGAAAAAGCTAGGCCAGTTGCTTTCAGAATGATCGATATACTGTCGTCGAAGGTTGATCACCTAGTTAAAACTTATCTTCTGTTCTTCCGTAGATCCCTATAACTTCCATAACCGTTATGCTTGCAAAAAGGCCGAATCAAACTTGGTGCTGGTTTTTCGACTATATTAAATTACGTTTTGCGTAACCACAATTAGCCAATGCCGAAACTGAAAGGGATCGTTACAAAGACATATTTTAGCCTGATAGACGTCCTAGAGGCCTATTGCCAGTCTCAAATAAATGATCGCTTCTCGCTAAATCCTCCAAAAGGCTTATTTCAGTACAACGACTTTATTGTAGTTTGCGGACGAAACAGTAAAAAGCGTATATTGACAAAAAGTACCCTTGTAATCAATAAGCTCCATATATATTTTTCCTGGCAGAGGCTCAAAATGCTAGCAGATCATAAAGTACTTCTAACAATGGTTGGTTCGAAAATATGAAATCAATATATGTATACACACACAATGCATACCGCTTATAGCGATAAGTCACGGTTCTGTTTCCATATAAATTTAATATATATAGCATAGGGCAGCTGAATTAGATCGAGCTCTACTAAAGCTATAGCAATATAAGCTAGTTATTTGCAGGTTGACAAAAGACGCAGTGGTAATAGCAATAAATGCGGAATTTTATGAGGCTATAATTGAAGTATATAAGCTCTACCCATGATGCTATTATCAAGAGTTATTTACCGTCCAACGAAGAACTCCATCAAACTTGAACTAAGAAGATGAATAAAGTCCACAAAGCTGGGAAGTCATAGACAGTTTATCTCATAAGTCCTCAGACTAGCACTTTCCGCTTGTTCGTGGTAGATGCTTTGGTTGTAACTCTAGGAAAAGCCGTGCCCATGTTCACAATAAGAGAACTAACACATTTTTTTCGAAAGATATAATTTCGAAAACAATAGTATCAAATAACTTCACACAACTGCAAAGACTTATATAGAAAAAATTAATGTAACAAACAATTCATATGTTTTTTAAAAATACAATGAAGCAAAAAAATGTTGCATTGCTGCTTTCGAAGGCTGATTTCTAGCGGAAGTCCTACTAGAAAAGTTAGAGCAGCGGTCTGAGTTGGCCACAGGAGTCAATTATGGAGTCGAAAACCGACCCCCAATGCCCCAATACGACCTATGCCGAGCACGACAAGTGAGCTGTTCTAGATACGTCTCCTATATAGAGCATTACGGACGTACGAATCACCTCAGCTAGAAAGGTAGCATCTATCGACAACAGGGGCTGGAACTGCATTAAATTCAAAATGATAACAGCAACAGGCGATATACCGCCTGCATTCTACTGACATATAAAAACAGCCACTTCCTTTATGGTAACTACCCGCCTGAAAAGAATAACGGCTGTACACGGTAAATATCGAAATATAGTTAATATACGCAAGACATTCGCTCTTTATGTGTGTTGCTCGAAATAAGGCAAAATGTTGCATGTGGCCTGTAAAACTAACGATGAGGCTAACGCAACGGCCGACCTAGCATGCAAATGGTGTTACTATGTATACTCACTGCTAGCATCAAGCTGATCAATAAAACAGTTTATGAAATGGGTGGGCACGTACACACTAGACAATGAATTAACTACTCTTGCGATTTCATAGAATGTTAGAAACTGCAAGACGAAGTGTCTACTTTGAAGACGAAACAAGCGCATGTGGCTGACTTAAGGATGCTTGACATCTCCGAAGGCTCACAGACACCCTCTTCCACGCCACGGAACATTCATGCAGCTAGGCAATATCGTGCAGCTCGTTGGATTTGCACTGAGAGAGCCTTTATTAGGCAAGGACAAAGGCTATTCGTCCGGCGCTAAAAATCGATATCAACAGTGTTCGGTGTGAAGCACATAAGTATATCGACAGCACTGACCGGCCACTAGCGGTATTCTTACAAGCCGGCGATTACAAACACGCGGAATTTGAAAGGGACACATATATCAGCAAAGTAGGGGATTACTCGGCGAATTTCGTCACTTCACTACCCAGATCCTAAATATGCGTACGGGAATCCATTCCCTTCGTCTGCCATAATTGCAAATCAAACATCAATGCGGAGAAAGCGAGTCAAGTTCCGTTCCCAGTGGTCGGGAGCTGGCGATTAAGTTATAAGGGTAAAATATTTGGAAAGATTGCTGTAAATATCGTTAGGGAGATAAAGGCTTTCCTAGGCTTGAGACTTATTACAGAAAGAGGCACAAAGCCATAACTTTTTCAGTCGAAGTCTAGCGACGATAATATTACGATAGGGCTTAAGCAACAGACCAATTCAACTCAAGCAGACTCTCAGGGTAGAATGTTCCAGTAGCCGGGTAAGCTCTACAAGGACGAGTCTCTGTCAAGGGGATGCATAGTTCAAGAACCGACGATGGGAAATGCAACACCTCGTTAGCAAAGAGCTACGGCCGACCGGTGCCATCCGCTCCCACGGTCGAGGATTTCGCGAAGCAGATCCTGGTGGCATTGTCACCAAGGCATCCGGTCGCAGTACGCGGAGCCTTCAATCACTACACGATCCCTGCTAGTGAAGATGATCACAGAGGGTACAGTGAAGCCGGACATGGGAAAGACGCTAAGAGTTGTCAACTCTAGCGCCCCTCGCTCTGGAAGACATGGATAGTACGGATAACCTCAAGGTTATCCGTAACGTTTTCGCTTTATTCATTTTTTCTAACCGAAGGGTAATGGAGAGGGCCACCCCAGTGGGGAGCATCTTTGTGTTCCGCAATCATAGGATAAATAATAACATAGCACGCATAGTAGAAAAGAGCCTCAACGTTTTACGTGGCGAATCAACATATGTCCTATCGGCTGGTTCGTTGCCAGGTTGAAATGGTGCCCTTCATTCTGTTCTTCCTTTAATGATCACCGGCGGTTTTAGCGCCCGCCCTAACCCAGTCGAATTGTGCCATGACCCGTCAACACGCCTGTAGACTACGGTGATTAGTAATCAATCCTATCTCAATATCGACATTCTTAGAACATTCAGGAAGTTCGATTAGTGATATAATTGCGACAGAGATGACTACGAATAAAATAATATTTAACTATGAGGATCAGGCAGTCCCCACATGCAACATACCCATGCAACTACAAGCCTACATACCTATGGCAATGCGCTTAATTATTCAAACTGCATCTGCACGGACTGCCAAACACTAAGTTTTGGATGTGCACAAGCAACGCGCCCAGTACTTGGTGTGGTACGCACTAAAGCTTATGCATAACATTTACTTAAAACCCTCCAATCGACTATACAGTTCCTGCGTCCCCGCAGCACAAACCGCCGTTTGATTATACTTACCGTCTTACCGCCCAGAAAGGCCGAATAGCTTTTGAACTTTTGGCTAACTTACGTCCGATTAATCACATTTTAGCCTTCGTTTCCAAGACGATTTGTCGAAAAGCATCGCAACACCAAAGGCATCTTGAACAAGGGGGTCCATCTGATAGTTGACGCACAGCGTCAGCCATACAAATGCCTAACCCACCACGGCAGCTCGGTGACTTACCGTATTAGCTTCTCACTATTCATGAGTTCCTTTTTAAGTATGTTTGGATTATGTGATTCAATATTGCTCATCAGGAGATCTTTTTCGGCACGGAGTGAAAAGAACGGCGCCGTGCTAGCTATTGTATATCATTATTATATGCAAATGCAACACAGTATTCTTTGACAGAAGCTCATCATACGGAAACCTACGTAAGGTCTCAGGAACGTATGTTGACGGGGAAAGTTTACAATAAGCATCTGAAGAGTGCTTTCTTTCTACAACCATTTCAGACGGCATTATTTAATGCAAACTTACGTACGTAAAGAAATACCATTCTACTAGTAATTTTTAAGGAAAGAGATGTACGAAGGCAGTTTCTACCGCATGGGCGATAAAGTCGCCTCACCGCCAAGTTTCGATAGCTCGGATCGCACCGCATGGGATATATTTTATGTGGAAAAACATTATAACTTAGAATATCGAATAAACAAGTAGCATCAAAGCGTCCTATCTCATGATAGTGCTAGGATTAGACACAACGACCTATCGTCGTCTCGCGTATCTTGAATCTGATTGGCCTCTGCTGACGCAGTACTTGCACCAGCGCCCCGACCTCATAGCAAAAGAGACCTTTATGACTAACCTGGCAGAAACTAGGGGCAAAAATTCACAGAGATTGATGGGACTTCTTGAATCCGGGTGATATAAAGAATGGAAAGGGATGAACTAGATTTATTATTTGTCTAAGATCTCACTTTTCCATACTCTACTATATATTCTGTGGAAATATGAGTGTCAAGAGAGGTGTAGATATCCTAGATGAGGCAAAAATCGTGACAGGTACCATACCGCCCTCTGGTACCTCGTTTACGATGACCGGTAAGACATTAAAATCATTTGGACTCGTAAAATCCACGTGATGCGAAATATCTTCACTGTTTTATATCACTCTAATATTGTGATTTTGTGTTTGTTAGCTTATATGTAAACTAATAGCAATTTGAATTAAATACAATGTGTATCTATTATCAAACCGTTTGTTCTTTTATTTAACCAAATAGAATATATCTAGATTAGGCTCTAAACTTTAATCATTATATGAAACGAAGCTAGCACTATGAAAAAGACCGATATAAATGTTCACTCGTTATCATATATATATAACAAACATTTATTAAAAAATCATATGCATATGAAGCGTCAGTCTTCTTTTAAGGAATGTACAATATGTTTCTTTAGAATGTCAGAAACCAAGGAGCTGACGATCTGGTGATATACTTAACATGCCTAGTAGATATGTCTGTTTTCGTCGCTTGTTAATAGCCATTTGAACAAACGGAAGCCCTAAACTGTAAAGCCTTCCAACGCCGTTTGTGTATGGCACTTTGTACCGCCGAACGGCTTTCCCAGTGACCAGTTCGCCCATATTTCCCTTAATCCTATAAAGGTAAACGGAATTGATGTTGCGGCCGATGAGGGTACCCTTAAAAGACTGCTGCATTGACAAAACCACTTAGGTAAAACGCAGTTAACCACTATCATTGTTCAAAGAAGTTTTTCGAGTCATGAATCTCAGTGTTACATTTTAAAGAAGTACACAACAAAGCAACGGCGCAGGAGTTTATCATAAATGCTCTATGCTCCCTTACGCCTATCTTCTCCCGATTAATATGTTTGTTAATAATATATGCATAATATAAATGTTGAAAGTCAGGTTTACCAATTACCGTATTCATAAAGTAATATAAATTTATTGTAAATAATTTATTTTACATAATCTATAAAGGCTTTGCCATTTAGAAACCAAAAAAACAATTGTAGATCATAGAAAAGCTGATCAGGAGAGAAACAGACTAATTTCGAAAAACTGCTATGCTCGAAGCTTCCTGTTTCTTTTTGTCAAAGCGTCCAATGTTGACATTGATCCATCCCACAGAAATACTATTTTTACATATTCTTTTAGTTTAAGGAACTCTCTTTTTATTACAACCACGTTCTTTAGTTTAAAAAGTTTTTCGAACATCAGTGAGGCACCACATAAAAGCGATGGGTGTGCGTTGTAACAGCGTGGTAGTTAAAATTGCATAGCCAACGATGAAGTTCTAAAATTGACTCTAGCTGATGATTAAATGACGGTTCAGACAATTCTTGTGTGCTTTTCACAAGACGCAGAGATACTTAAAGCTCGCACATAGTACTAGAAGCTGTGTGCGATAGCTTTCAAAGCTCAATTGTTTACCTACGTTATGAGACCGATAAGGGTCTCATAATGTAGGTAGCGTATCCTGATAAGGTCCACAACAGCTACGAAATCTAGCCCTCTCGGTACCTGTCTCGGTGCCTAGGTCTGACCTTTTTTAAGAAATAGACAGCAGAAAGAGCTTCAAAGGGACGAAGCAAAAAACCATTTAAGGACATTTTAACGGCAAAGCTGTGGATAACAACGTCTAACATAAGCCAGATGCAAGCGCTCGTAGCTGGGCTCCTGCAAGAAGAACGTGATGAGGATTAATAGCAACGGTTTGCTTGTTATAAACATCGAGACAAACGAGAAGAAAATGACAGAGGGGCTGACACCAGGGTGGAAAAGATACGAGGTTTGTTTGGTTGTCGATAGAGAAATCAGAACCTATGCATTAGGTCCACGCACCGAATCTGTCGAAGCGCTAGCAACGCCATAAGAAAGTCGAGTAGCTTAACAAGAGTCCACTACATCTCTTTCGGGTGTGGCAAGGTACCATACGGTTTTCTGGTTGCCACAAAACAGGGATAATAATGCCACGATGCTAGAGGGCAACAATGATTAGTACTGAACCCGAAGGCGTTATCATCTACGGTATAAAATGCAAGCTTTGGGCATGCTTATTGTTGCCTTTCGCTACTACCATTGCGCCCAACTAGTTAATGCATCGGTGAAAACCGGATAGTCTGGAACTTCAGGATATTTAACAATTCGTACACTTCAAAAATCAAATGCTTCTTCAAGTGTACTAAACTGTGTTTTTTTTTATTATTCCTGTCATGACTATGTGGCGTGCAGATAAGTTAGCAGCTTTCCCAATCGTCTAGACAGCGAACTGTTTCAATATCTGACGCAGAATCAGTACTTCTTGGCAAAATTATTTAGGTCTTTAGCTAAACTAGAGAACTTTCTATCCGACGTACAGACTGCTTCGTTACAATCCAGTTGAAAAGGACGAAAATTAGATGCATATAATAAAGATGTTTTGCATGTATATATATATAACAGCTATCTAATCGTTGGCAACTTCAAAATAATGCCAACAAAAGATAACTAAATGTGTTTAGATAACTTTTTACTTATTATAAAACATTCAAGGTTTGCCTTAAATACAACACTAATATGGTGGGCTTCTCAAACTTTTCCAGGGCACTTATTCGTTTTTTCCAGTTTTTAGCCACTTTTCCGTGTACATCTGACCCTAATTCTAAACGGGAGATATGGATATTTTTAGCAAATTGGTTTATCGCTCGTGGATTATCGTAGTACACCTTGCGAGAAAAGAAATGGGCAGGAGTTGCGTGACACGGTTCGGGATGCCATCCGACGTCACCTCGCCTGGAGATGAGCCACTCATCATCAGAACGGCTTTTTAATAATAACCTGATTGCGTTATTGGTTCGGTAAGGAAAAGAACCATCCCACTGGAACCACGAGTCTTGAAAATCTTTTCAGCGATTTGGGTTACAATAGCGCCTGAGATTATTTTCTGGTAGACAACACAATTGAGAATTCCGTCAAAAAAGGGTTTAAAATGCCCCTGGCCCGCAAGCTGCACCAGACAGAGGTTTTCTTCGAAATATAAAACCTTTTTGTTGATAATCCGGGAACTTTCCGCCTACGGCGATCCACGGGCGGCTGGTAAGAAAGAATATCTGTACCGATGGGGCCTGATGTATGTGAGAAATGGCCAAAAACAGAGTAAAGTGATTAACTATGACAAAAAAGTCAAGAGATCGTACCATATTCAATAAAATCTTAAATGTATAACAATCAAATTTTATTTATTCACTTTCGGCAATAATAATCGAAAACAATATATAAAGATCAACAACTCAACGTTTCAATATCAGAGATACTATACAGAACCATTTAAAACACTTCGCGTCATATGAGGTATACGGGTCTTGTCGAGTTTGGAAACTAATCTAAGAAATTTGCCAGATATTCTGAAAATGGTGCTAGGGGGGCAACAAATGGTATGATATCGATAATCTGGAGCATCTAGATGTATCGTTAGGTTCGTGGAAACCTGACTTTCTACGGAGCCTATAATAAAGCCGTGCATGGTAAAACGAGTGAATACATATCTTTTTGGTCCGCTCATCACTCTCCACTCGTTCTTCTTCACCGCGCCAAAATAATCCCTGTCAACCTTCACGAATTTCTGCTCCCAGTCCCTAAAGTTCGTCCCAAAGGCTTCTGTTGCTGGGAGCTTAAAGCGACGTAGATCTTTGGACAACAGTGGCTTATTCGGCTAGATACTCGAGGCGATTTCGGCTTACTACGTATAGCCCCAGCGCTCTTTTGAGGAAGGAAGATTTGATACAGTGCAATTGTTCAAGATACTGAAAAATTAACCCAAATAACACGTAGTTTATACGTTGCCATTGCAGCTGTTTTAAGGTCGAACAATGTGATAGCGGTTGCGACAAACAAACGATGAGGCGATCTGAAGCCCGCAGTGACGCTTGCCGCCGCTTGCGTAGAAAAGCAATCCCAAGACTTTACAAGGTACGAGATGTCAGTGGCAGTTGTCCTATTTCCTTTTTTAAATTTCATCTTGGTCAGATTTATGGTTAGTATCAGACCTGTAACCGCCGCGTAGAGCCAACCTCGGGCTCGTAGTGGAACCTGTTCGGCCCGCATATTATGAAGTTGGCTGCATATAAGATGATTTCAACTTATTTCCTTAATCCTCTTATATGATCAGAAGGGTCGTTTGGTAATGTAGAGAATAAAAGTGGACCTAGATTATTTCTCTGGGCCGGGCCAGTTGTCTGCGTGGTAGACGGGAATTGACCACTCCGTAGTCGATAGTTACTCTGTTCTGCTGTAGAATCGCAACGGAAGGATTAGTCGCCTTCATAGAGACGTTCACATGGACCCACCTAAGCACATGTTCCTTAAACACGGGTCGAAGACTGCCTTAAAATCGACGAAGACTGCGTCCAACGGGTCGTGCGGCATGGCGCGTGCTCTCTTGATATCGACCACCAGGATCTTGCACGCCATCGTCGTAAAATGTTTCTTCCGGAACTCATGTTGTTTGCTTAAGATGGTACATCCGCTTTCCAAGCAGATGTTCAGTCTCGATATTAGCAAGCCCTCACTTACAACTTACAACCATCGTTTTTCTTTGCGAATCTCCACCATGACACAGATACGACTGTATCTTCCTTCCTTTTAGAAATTACTAGTAGAGTGGTATTTTTCTACTGAACCAGAATTGTCGCAGCATACAAGTGTTTGGTAAATAGTACCGTCTAAGATAATTTCAGACCAAACTTTGTTTGTTAACGTAGAGTTCTAAGACCTTGCAAAGATTCCCACATAGTGTGCTTCCGTCGAAGAACATTACATTCTATTGACATACAACAATAATATACAATACTTGGTATCGTGCCGTTCTTTTCACTCCGCGACGAAAAAAACATCGGCTGAGCCGTATCGTGTCCTATGACGTAACTATACCAAGGAACTAACTAATGAGAACTGAAAGGTTGACTCGGTCACTCATCGAGTTGCCGTGGTAAGTTGGCCACTTATACGGTTGACGTCCTACATCGGCAGTCAAGCGGGCTTTTGACGATTCAAGATACCTTTGGACCTGCCACAGTTTTCGACCGGTCGTCTTAAAAACGGTGGCTAAAATTTCAATAATCGAGCGTAACGCTGTCCTTGGGAGCCGAGTCGAAAGCTCCTTTAAAATCGATGAGCGTTGTTTCCATCAGGATCCTGCATATCGCTTTTGTGAATAGAAATGTGCATCCTCGTGCGCGGAGGAACATGCATTCTCTTCCGAATGCACGGTCCTCCATTAGTATAGCGTATATGCTTTCTAAGTAACTATCTCGATTCTTAGTCAGCAGAACGGAAAGTAGCTTATAACAAACGCTTTTCACCGCTCTAAGCCATCATGATGATGGCGCGACGAGTTGCCCTTTCCTTTAGGTATCATTAATAAGAGAACATCTTAGCAGGGAATATACCAATGTGTAAACACTTATTAAATAGTGACGTTGTGCCGTTGTGGCATTGTGCCGGAACGATGCGCATTTAAGGTGCTTTTTGCGGATCCTATCTGGACCGGCGATCTTTCTTTCTATTTTCAAAATCTTGTATTAATTTTCGTCGAATGAAGTCTTGTTAAATTATGTCGCATAATATTGGGATCTTTTTTTCTCATGCAAACATCTTCGAGAAGTGATTTATGAAACTAACCGCGCAAATCGACAAGCTACTGTGGTGCGCTAGCCACTTACATGGCTAATGTTCTGCATCGATGATAGAATGGGTTTTTGCCTCTTCAAGGTATGGTTTTTCCTTTTGTAATACATATGCGTTTTGACAGATCGTCCTAAAAACGAGGATTAGAGGACAGACCTCGGGTATAACTAGCCGAAAAGCCTGAGGGCCAACCGGGCTCCTCGGGCGAGCCTGTGAGTGCAATTCAACTATGGCCTATGTATTCGAGGAGGACAAAGAAACTATACTCTAGATAGCAGAATTCCAATCAAATGCTGCGCACAAGTTTCTGCATTCACCATGTTAAGTATATGGAGAACTTTGTGGATGCGCTTCGGGAGCTTGTGTACCTTCAGACGACGCGACAAGGTTTGGCGTTTGGCAGTCCGCGCAGGTGCAACCTGGGCAGTAAGGTCAATCGCCTACGGTTTATCAACATGCTTGTCTATACCCCTCACAGAGAATAATTCTCACCCTGAAAATTTACCCTGTCACTGGTTAAGTTCGTTGCAAATATATCGATGACCGCACTTCCTGCATGTGTAGGAAGGTCGCTGTCGAGATGGTTTTGACAGCCCAGTAACCAAAATTCAGAAGCGTGTCTTAAAGGGCCATACTGTCGCTCGACGCCGGCTAGTCAAAGTGAGCTTAAAATCGTTCTCGGTTACAAGAGGATAGGAAGAATGAGAAGAGGGCGCTCCCAATTTACTGATAAGTTCCTCCACTAGCATGTACGTCCAATCGAAATCAGCCGGCTGAATTTTGGGTGCTATAAGCGTTAGTTTCTCGCCACGTGAGGTAATTACGCATGGCCTGAGATCGCCTGTCTTATGATTGCAGAAAACGGAAATGTCTTCGTTGGAAACGTCGGTCCGTTACTTTTCATTGCAGGTCAGTGCACGAAATAGAAACGCAGTAAGTCCAAAAAGCAAGTTGCTTAGGTCTCCGGTAGTACGAAGGAATCTATAATATCCAAGAGTTTTTTTATGCCAGGCCTACAGCTTTCTTACAGTTCTATCACGTAATCCTTAACGTCTACTTAAGGTCCGGCCTCGCTGCAGAATTTGTGATCGTTCTTGCCAGCGGCTCCGGGGACTCAGAGTGTTGCGTACTGGAAACTCTAGTCATCAGTTGCCAAGATCTGCTTTACGAAGCTCTCGACCGTTGGGGGGACCCATTGACTGGCATCCAACTGTTCAGCCCGGTACTGTCTCTCCCACCGGCGGTTCTTTAATGGTGATTCGCACTTTTGAAGCTGACCCGGTTGCTGGAACGTTCAGCTCTGGAAGTCCGGCTAAGTTGGTTGGATTTGCCGTTTAAGCCTACTCGTGCTGTTGGTATCGATTATCTAAACATCTTCTGGCTCCTGCTCCATTTGCTTGTCAAGATTTTCGCACCTAAAAAGGGCTCTATGCTTCTATTAATGTCAGAGGAACTTTTCAGGCTATAATTATTATTCCGGCTAATTATCGATTCTCAGCGACTGGGCCTTACGACATGTAGAGCGGAAGAGCCATAGTTTTACATTTTTCTAACCCGCTTTATACGCAATGATATTATGTGCCGCTTTGCAGTTTCAGTCGGTGAGGGGAACGGCAGCACATGTCTCTAACCTGGGTCACAATATAATTAGCATCTCCGAAAAAAATCTCCTTGATATATCTGTCCTTTTAGAATTACGTGCATTCATGATAACCAATTTGTAAAATACCGCAACTAGCCCATCGGTGCTGTTAATCTATTTTACAGACGACACGTCGGTGTCAATCTTCAATGCCGTACAAATAGTGACTGGCATCCTCTAAGAAGGAATCTCTCTTAACGCGGGACCGAGAGCTTGCACGATATCGGGGCCTACCACTAATGCTGTCTCCCACAGCGAAAAAGAAGTCAGACAGTCCGGAGTTTCCTCTGATATGTCAAGCCGTTGGCCACTGTTACGGTCAGCCACCGTTTACCACAACTAAGGCTTGAATTTAGACCGCTTATTTCAAATGTTCCGTTTGCATCTCTGCAAATGCTTTTTTTATAGCATGAATCAGCGAGCTGATGTTGTCATATTAAGACTTATGGGACTCTCGTTCAATAAAGTTACAATCTGAGGTGTCCGGCGCACACAAGTACTCATGCCGTATTCTCAAACAGTCAACCCTATACTAATCGGCTTATAGTATCCGGTGCACCATCTTTTTGAAAGACATAGTCTTCCTTCTGATATTCCAATAGTTGCAGAACAGCTTGTAGAACGTAGAGACAAACTTTTTTGGTGATATGTTTACCTGTTTCGAAGAGCTCTGACACCATGATCTTTTGACTTAACCCTTGCCAGGAAGTTTACTTCTACCCACAACAGGTGTATTTATTGGATAGTCAACAAATCAATAATTAATTACTTGGGCTGTTCATTACTGCATCGATCATGACCTCTTTCAGGGAAGAATTGAAGATGATGTGGTACTTTTTCTTTGAAAGAAACTAAGCAGCAAGCGGCAGCGATGAGTTTCTTTTGATTTTATTGTCTTCAGAGAGTAACCATCTAACTTTTACTATTTAAGACGTATGTTTGAGGTCTTGGCAAACAATCCGTGACATAGTACGCTTAATCACATGAAATTTCTTCGCTAACGTCCTTGTAGAAAAAGAAGAAGAATTTGAAATACATTTTTTCATTATCTAGAGGCAATTAACTCTGACGGTTCGCACTGTTTTTCTCTGTTGTGATTTTCAATTGCAGTGAAATTTGCTTTTACTTCTTCTGCAGGCACATAGCCACTTACAACGCCGTACAGTTTAGACTTAGGGTAACCCAAAAGGTTTATGGTATCAATAACGGTTTGTCCAGCGCGCTGAGACTAAGTAATAACTAACTATGTTCTACATGCCTGTATGTTTCTGGTACAAGTCAGAACAGGCCTGTCTGTACAAGGACCAGATTGCAATCGTGCCAATATATGTTTCTCACTTGTAAGTTTCTTTTTTTTTAGTGTGCAAGCACACCCGTCGCCTGCGTACGTACATACCATTACTACCTGTTTATCCCCATAGCGCTGCTACACTGATAATGATATATTGTTTTACTAAAAATACCTAACACGCTCGTAAAACTGAGACTACTTAGAACTTATAGTTGTTAAACTGCTAGCAACGCTATGGGGCTAGTTTCGAGTATACATATTACGAGAAGGGAACGAAATGATGCTTACACTGACGACAGGTAACAGCTCGAAGATAATCTCAAAAAAAATTGCTTCCGTTGGCGATTTTATCTTTTGGAATATATGAATACGATCTAAAACCCAACGTACATCGCGTGAAGATTCGAGCGGATTTAGCTTATAATCCTTATTTTTCACTGAAATATTCCGTAGGAACCGGGGGCGTGCGTGCATTTAACACCAAGCTTGAACTATTGTCGAGTCAAAGAACATTATACCATGCTATGAAGCCACTTCTCGCTAACTAGAGCGTCCTTGTGAAACTATCGAAATGGAATCTCGCTTATTCTACTTCTAGAATTAAGACTAGGTCTTCAATACAATTAATAGGGCCAATTTCCATTGCCACGTTCGTACAAATAGGGACCATCCGTGGTCCAATGAAATTCAATATCAATTTTAGGTAGAGAAGCAGATATCTAAGTAGTTAATTCACTCAAAACCTCTTTTACAGGGTAGAAATCTACACTTCATCATTATGAGTAACTTACACAAGGGAATGAAACTGATCGCACTATTTGGATTACTTTTTAAAAGCAACGTTACCATGTTTCTTTGTTGCGGTCGATTATCAGCTTATAGAAAATGGCATATGTATCATAAGTAGCATCTTAGATGAAAAATTTTCTTCCAAAACAGGCGCATTTTCTAGGATACGTTGAATACCTCACTTTTTAACCTGACAGAGCGGGATTTGTGTGCATCAATATCTGTTAAGCGCGAGGCTTTTTATAGGCACCAGCCTCATTACACCTGATTAACCTCAAGCGGCAGGGACCTCAGCGGATGATACAAGGTATCGTAAAACTACCGAAGCGGAGGGTCCCAAGAGACCGCCTAAGCGCACAGGCGAGCCTGAAGCGTTGATGTCGTAGCCTTCGAATAGACCAGAATAACACGGCTGGTTAGATGGACCGACCATCCAAATATCCTATACCTTACCAAATTGGTCAATGACCAACCAGTGCTGCAAGCTACTGCCGAGAATTGCTTGCACCTCTGGGCATTCGCATCTGCGAAACTGTGCCCCCGAAGGGACGAGCCGCCAGCGAATACTTTTGTCTGAGGTCCCTGGCTTAAAACTAGTCAGGCAAATTAACTTTTCCTGGTAAATCAAAACGCGAAACCTGCGTTGATGGGTCTTTTCACTTGCTTTCAAAGCTTTATTATAATCTCACTTGTACTATTTTGTACTCTCACTTACAGAGAATACAAATTATTTTGCCGTTTGTCTAAAATGTACATCGAGCGTCCAACCGAGGCTTCCGTTTCGACCAGTTGTTCTCCAGTTGAGCGTAAGATCACGTATACAATTAAAGGAACTTGTACATATAATGCTGCGTTCCTATATCGTGATCCTGTAAGTTCTTATATTGTATGCTAGAACTTGAAAAAGGCATTGATAATAATTCGAACAGAAACCTTAGCTTCGGTATCTCAATGTCTTACCAGGAGCTTATTCAGCCTCTTCATTAAAGCAGAAAAGAAATAAAGCCCGTTTACTTGTAGCAATGAGAACGCCGTAGTATTTAATATTTTTCTGTTTGGCTATGGTTTAACGAGAGCTTTTGGTTAACAACTTTCCCTAGCACGAACAATGCGGTTAAGAATGAATCGAGATTGTTACAGACCGGCTTGTTATAATAAATGAATCATTTGGCTAATAACAAAAACAATCGGAATAAATTGTTATTGAAATGGTGTATATAATACTTGAACATTCAATGTCAGTTGATGGCAATATTCGGATCGTTCTATCCATATTAGAAAAAATCAGTGTTTAAATCTTTGCTTCCCTAGAATAGCCTTCGTAGAAAACTTGTTTTGATCATAGTCTATGTCCACTGGTCATTTCACACCAGGTTCTGCTGCGCGATCAATTGATTAAAAGTGTTATTCCAGAAAACATGTTCTTACCGGTCCTGAGTTACTGAATTGAGTCGTTAGACAAACACTGAACATTCTCAAAAAGTTTATCTATTTTCACCTTATTGTTATTGAAAGGTAACATAGTGCTACTGCAAAGATAGTTGAGAAATATTATTAAGAGTATATTAATACGGAAGGGGAGAAATGAACTAATTGCAATAAAAGCGCCATACGATATAGGCCACAATCTAAACTTTAACAGCGGGACAAGATTACCAATCAGCATGGTAACAGGATAACGGCAATTTAATTGTTGTTCTGTATACGAGCCAGAATTCAACGGATTGGAAAAGATCTCGACAATAGAAACGAGTGACGCGTACTGCGAGAGAAATTAAGTATGCATCGCTGGTGAGGTCATGTTTGCTTAGGTTTATATTAGGAGTTTTGAAGTCGAGGTCAGTTTCTCCAGGCAGCAGGAGTCATGCAGCAAGCTAACCGGTTCATCGCAAATGAAAACGAGACAATTGATTTAGAACAAGAATGGAGCAACAACGTACAACAGAGCAACGATAACCTTATTCGAGTAGGAAGAGGACGAGTTTACTGCACTGTTGAAAAAGATCGTAAAACATGTAAATAATCATTGTGATAGAATAATCGATCTAAGGTAAACGATGCATACACGCCATATAAGAGAATGACTAGATTCTAGGAGATGATGCAATTAATATAGCAAAGGCTCAGAGGAATTAGAACTAAGCAACTATAACGACAGGTTCGTAATTAGGCCGTATTCGATATCAGATTCAGTGTAACACGAACCGTTGGCTGATAAGATCACTGCGCAGAAGCAGCTAGATAGTTGGGCTGTTACCATAAATGATCTGATCAGCTAGAGCAAAGTAGGACAACAATTAGTTGATAGTCGAGTTATTCGAATGCAGAATCAACTACCTTTCTACTACCTTAATACTAAAGTTTCAATGATATAAAAATGAAAGCCACGCTTTAATTATGCGAACACGTTTAAGGACACTAGGACCACCTAATGTTTCGAACGCCACCAGGCCGAAATTTGCTAAGCTCCAGTGCACAGCCTACGCCTTAGGTACGGCTTATATAGAGCTGTAAGTTTAATGAAGAAATGGGTACCGGACATAAAACAGCTAGAATGTCCCATCATATATGGCTTATCTGCTTCGGATATGTGCACGGAGGTCACCTCAGCTCTTGCCATCACTTTGGTCGATGCCCCGACATTCCTTGATACAAGAAATACCAGCTACACGTCCGTATTGCTCAGGATGTCATTTATTATCTAACGAAACGGGAGAGTGACGTCTGGCCTATGCTTACAGGCAATATCATGCTGAGTTTACGACGAAACCAAATCCCCAAATAGAATAACCCTTGTCAACTAAATATGCACATCTAACTTAGGTATAGTGATATAACATAAGTATAACGACATATTCGAAAATACGAACTTAACATGGACGTATATATGTTCACTATTAAGTTGTTTTCATTGATTTTACTGTATAAAACACATATTCAGCCATTCATTTTGACAAATTATATAACTAACTTGTACAGCAGAGCAGGACGTTCATGACAGCCATCTATCCTCTATGGCTAGGAATATTTATTTTAAGTTTCTTCCAGATTGAGCTATCCTGTATTGTTGCATTTTTAATGACATGCCTTATTGTTTATTATGCTTATTTTCGCGAAGCATATCTTCTTTGCCTGCTCAATAAACCTAGTAAAATAAACACTCGGAACAGAAGTTTATATTCGAAATAGATTTGGTGAGATTGCCATTTAGTGAACTGTTACTTTTTAATAGCGCAAAATATTTATTGAAAACTGACGATACCCTAGGGCTCTCAGCTGGCAGTATCCAGTATACTACTAAAATTCTGTATTTCTTTGTTTGTTGGTTGATTGTCCGAGCCAAATCAACCCATCCGTATGGTCAGACTGGGCTGATTTTTGGCGGGTCGCTAAAAGGACCATCGTGAGAAGGGCTTTTTTACTGGAATGAGATGTTCGTTTGGCAAAACGCAATGCTTAACAGTTTGCTGCAGTATTTTCCCATACTTGTTTATGAGACGATTGCAGAAGATGAGGTGTTCTATTCTTCGAAGTTTTTGTTGAATCGTTTTCGACTGACAAAATGGTAGTCGATTATTTACATGGACGTCTATTACATATTATTTACATGCCTGTTGTTTTTAATACCAGTCGAAAGCTCTCGCTGACGTAGATCAAAATGCAATGTATATACACCTATACCCAAATTTTAGTTTTCAGGTAAAAATGCCCCCGAAGGACTAAAGCTAAATACGGCGCCCTATGCGTGCGCATATATAGATCTCAATAAGATAAGTAAAATGCAATACACACCCCCTATCCCTAAAATAAATATTTTGATGTGAAAATGGTTAGAAACCTATTAAGAGGTTTGCTTCGCTCACCACAGATGGATGAAAATGTCTTCCGCGTTATTCTTTTGTTTTGTTTTGTTTTTGAGTGAAATTCTGATAAATATCAATTGGAAAATCGTAGCCTTTTATATAATGACTATTTTAGTTGAACAGTTTTCTTTTTTTTTCGAAAATGTGCTTTTGAAATAATTTTTTGAAGAAACATAAAAAAAATACTACGCAAAAACAACTTTGTAGACGTGAATTTCTTACACTAACTGATAGATCTAGATCAACTGAGTAACAATGAAATGAATTTTTTTTTGCTAGAAGTCGTTGTGGAAAAGATATTTATAGGTGCCCGTCGAAAGCTACCGATAGGCTGGACCTGTATCGACCGAAATACCAATTTTCAGGTTGAAAGTGCGTCTGAATGAAAAGAGGAAACTTAACATACGTAGAATTAATTTTCGTTAAAGTGTTTCCCTTTTTACTTTTTAGAGAAAAAAAAACCAAACATGTCACGAAAGAAACGTAAATATTCGTTATGAAAAGTTAACAAAACATATTTAAGTTTCGGTGACGTCTGGTGGACCAGAATAAATACATCAAACAAAACCTATTAATAAAGAACAAAATATATATATGTTTAAAAAGCGACGTCCCAGGAACAGATTCAATACATTAGCTGTATCTATCAAAGGTCGTTCGAAAACTGACTCGATTCACATACGTCTCCCAGAGGTCCGCTGCCGTTCCAGAAAGAGAATCAATCAGCTAACACTGAAAAAAGTCCCGTAGTTACGTTGTAGAAACCCACAAAAACCCAACATATTGCAAAAGAGACAAATCTAGAGTCGACTGAGCTACCTAGTAAACGTATTAAAACATGGTGATAAGATAATGCAGAAGGATAACAGGTTAAGTGGAGCAGGGAATTATAGTGCGGTAACTGTTAATGTATATTTATTTTGTTTACGTTAGGTTGGGTGTAATATTAATAAATCAAATAAGTTGACGGCAAAGCGAGGAGCGAGTAAAGCCCGCGAGGAGCAAGCAAAACCCGCGAGGAGCGAGCAAAGCCCGCGAGATCGTCTAGCCCATATACTATTGAAACTCTCACTCTGTTTATTTGCCTGATCCAAATCGACTCCGTAGAATAGCGGAATTAACCTAATTTTCTTTTCGAATAGCCAGAGTTTCATTCTGAGTTTTTTTTCGCTTAGAGAGGCTTTTTTTTTTCAATTAACATTAGTTGGGGCAAACGGGTTGTTTTGCGCTAATTATTCAACAACCGTTGAGATTCTGAGAACTGTTCATGTCACAGAACTGTTCCTTCAAGCTTTGAGAAATGGGCGATGCAACATTAAATTCGTTTATAATGTGGACGCTTAGGTGATGGTTTGTGCCGAAGTAGCTTATAAATCATGTTTTGTAGTTTGGCGAATAATTTCGTTCTCCTATTAGAAGGCATAATGTTATTGTGTGAAGAAATATAAACTGTTTTGGCATACATTTCATATTCATGCATTAAATTTATACTTTTTTTAAGTGACGTGGCTATCGAGATCACGACAGCGTTCCAGTGGAAAATTAAAAGTAACCCAAACTGGCGCCCCGCGCACACTCAGAGATTAATTTTATTTGTATAGGTGAGGTAAAACTTCCCGTTAGGTTTATATTAACAATTTCGAAGTTGAGCTCAGTTACTGGAGTAGCGAGGTACATGCAGTGGGTTAACAGATTTGTTGCGAGAAACTATCGAAGTTACTGAAACATCCCTTTCAGCACGGTAACGTATTATTGGAGGAGAACTATAGAATAATGGTGCCAAGATAATTGAAACACGAACAATAAGTAAGAAATTGACGAAATTATAAAAATATGACTACTATAATCGGACAGTTGCAATGGAATAACAGCATTAATACAGCAAGAAGATGAAGAAGAGAGAAGTTTGGACGCACGTCTATAAATGTCCGTGACTGAGTAGTAATCGGCGTTGGAAATTAGGACTAGAACGGACGAAATATTAGGACTGGCAGACGAGATAACTGTAGCGTGGCATCTGGAATAGTTAAACAACGATAGGGTCGACCAAATGCAACGGGGTAATTATTTTTAGTAGATTTACTCAATCAAGAAAAGTAATTACTGTCACAGAATAAGGGAATCTTCTGCGCAAATTTCGACTGCAAATCGATAGAAATGTAAGTTTGTTGTCGACTTGTAGTTTACATCAGGCTAGGTGCAAGGCGGAGCAAGTTCGTTATGTTAAATATAACATCAAAGAATCAAATTAGTTAAATCAACAATAAATCAAACGCTAGGCGAAGCGCGCAAGTTCATCGAGTCAGAAACAATTCTTGAAGTATTTCCTTGTAAGACGCGGTTAACACGGGGTGCTTTCAATACTGAAACTCCATCAGCTTTCAAGGGTTTAAGTGTGGCCATGAAATATACATGAAAGCTGGCTAAGGCTAACTTTCTCTGCGCAATAGACAAGAAAGTGAACTATCTTTTAAGTTTAAGAGTTTAAGACTGGCTATCCAGTCCGTTGTGAGTTGCACTCAAAGATATCCTACAAATCACATTTCGATTTTAAACTATGTATGTTGAAGGTTCGGTAAGTCGTATCACAGGAGGTTACCTTTTTCATGTGCTATTGGTAACAAACGTATTAAAGTAACTCTAGAAACCTTCAACTAGAAACCACAAAAGATTTTCTTTCCTGTTGCTTAATCTGAATACACTGAATAATAAAGCGCACACGTCTTATGGCTAAAGCATTGCGTTTATTTTTGGCATTCCTTTTTAACCTGTGACTGGCTCATGTGAATTTGGTCATTTATTTATCTACGAGGAAATTATTTCTAACACTTCTCCCTACTTGATGATTACAGATTGCTAATTATGTTCTCCATAGACAAACACAATTCCCGACATAGGAGTTATTATGAATTACCGAAGCTGTTCGCGGTCTGTTTGCAATGAATAGCTTGAGCTACTTTCATCTGTTCAGCTGCGGTTGGAGCTATTCATTAAATGAGCTGTTTCTGCCCCTCGAGTTTGGGCACTTCGGTCTCCGTTTGAGGCGCAACGCCCTTTACGGACAGTGGTGCAGCAACAGGTTTGTTAATGACAGTGTCAGCGGCCGCATCTCCACTCAGTTGTTTTGGTAGGGTTTTCAACGAATTAAATGTTTGCACGACTGGTCCGGGTACGGTCATCTCAGACTCGCGTTGCGAAGCGATTAAAGGTTGGATGGGAATAGCCGTCTGCGTATTTGCGGCAGCACCCACAGAATGAGATGTAACCGTGGCAGCTGATCCAGGCTCTTGCAGCGACATTACACTCGTGGCTTGTGAAACGATAGGAACTGAACTAGTGACAATGGCTGGATTCACCGACTTCGCTGTGATAGTAGGGTGATCTAATTGGGACACCACATGAGAAGTAGGAACATGAGAGGCATTAACATCGTTCGGCGAACCGATAGGGCTGCCGGTTGGGTCAATGCCGGACGTAACGGGTGGAGGTTTCGCAGCTTCGATAGTAATCTGTCCTGAAATTATAGCGGCGGCTGGTTTTTCCGCAACAGCCGGTCCATGGGAAGATTCGGCCGGCACTAAGGGGACGATTATTTGTTGGCTCACGTCAGGCTGAACAGTAGACGGGACTTCTTGCGCAAATATTTTAGTGACTACGGCGGTTACAGGTACTTCGGGAGTTGCGGCCATGCCTGTTGGAAGCTCAGGTGTCAACTCCAGTGAATCGGTTGGTTTTCCTTGGCTAACTGGGGAACGTTTTGGCAGTTGTTCGGCAGAGTAAACGGGAACGTCTTCATCAGCCGGTTTCTTGGGTTTTTCGTGAAGATTTTCTAGATCGGTATCCGTAGTTACAACGGGCTTCAGAGCAGCCTCAGGGAACGACGTTGTTTCTGCTGCAATTTGTGCATTGCTTAAAGGTTCACTCATAGTAGGCAAAACGGTTTGTTGAGTTCGCTTTTGGTTGCCGCTCAGCTGTTCGACCTGATTAGTAGCTTGAGAATGATCAATAGTCTCCACCTTTTCTGCTCTGGCCTGAGCCGAAGCCTGCAGCTCGGGCACCGAAGCTTCTGGTTTGAGTCCCTTTGGGCTGAGTTTGGCTACGCTGTTTAACGTGGTAAAGGAAGTATCTGGAGCAGCTGTTGCTTGGGTGATTGGCGGTTGAGAAGTCGATGCTATGGACGGCACAATAGTTGTACTAAATGTCACACTCTGCATATCTGACCTACCTTCAGCGGGAGCTGTAACTGCATGGACTGTGGGAGACGCTGGCATCGTGGTCGTGGTACTAAGCGAGTTTTCGATTTTCGGACTTTTTGGAACAACCGCAGCTCTTAAAAGCTCCGGTGCCAAAGTAGTAGAGCTACCTGAGGTGGGCTTGATTTGTGGTCGTTGCCTACCGATATAACGCTGCAACAAAAAAGTTATCGTTACCAATTAAAATAACAAACGCTTTACAAGAATTCCTTTACAAATACTCCGAACCAAAATTTGTTTATCTATACAGGGTAAGCTATTTACAAATGGACCTTACTATTTCCGTAAACACGCAGTCACCATGTACTTAATAGACAAACTGGCCGTATACTTGCAATTCTCAATATTAAATATTAAATATATAAATAAAATAAATATATAAATAATAATAAATAGTATAAAAATAATAATAATATATAATAATAAAAAAATATATAAATAATCATAAACATCAAGATTAACTGTAAATTATAACCTTGAGTCTTGTGCAGGCAGTATCCACATAATTATCTATTTCGTCCCAGAAGCGCTCATTCTGTCGGATTTCATCCAGTTCCGAAAATATGCTCTGCCGAACCTCGTAGGTGACGAGTGTGGGTACAACAAGCCGTCTTGCTTTGCCCTCCTTAAATAAGGTATTCTCTTTGACGCCAACCGTATTGAACAAGACAAGGAGAGGGGTCACGATATTTTCTGCCACGCTGCCTGAAATGATGTGAAGTAACATTAGAGCGGACAAAAGCTACTACTAAGAATAACTTGAATATAATTACATCTCATATATTTAAACTCCGTGACCCGTGTTTAACAACAACGAGATAATTTTCACCGTTTTGTATATGAAACCCTTCTAGCCTATAAATTATCCATGATTATAAATAAAAACGAAATAGAGTTGACGAAATATGCTACAACATGAATTAAAACTTTACTGTTGACTATATATATATATATATGTAAAGCAACACTTACTAGGCAGCGACTGAGTGACATCCTTGACATAGGCTGCAGATTTCAACAATTCCGATACCCGTGTAATAAGGCCCTGCGCTTCTGAAGAGCCCCCTTCTGCATGAGCTTGAAGAACATGGTCTACACCAGTAAGATCCTCGACAGATTTCTGCTGGGAATGCGGCACAGGATAAGCAGGAGCAAATTCAAGCTCCGCGGTCCTTTGATTTACGATCGATGTTTCCTGGGCCTGAACCGCAGCCTTGACTGCGAGACTTCCTGATATATCTGGTACAACTTCTGCAACATGACCAACGATAAATATAATGTTGTAGATGTTCGGATAACATATCACTGATCTGAGAGTTAGATTAATGTTTGCTTGTGATTCGATAACTTCTACAGTTTATTTTTGATATATATTTGAAAAAACATCATGTTTTAAGTTTCCCTCCAAATCTAGATGTTTAACCAGTTTATGAAATCTCATATTAGAGGTTTTCATCTTACTTAAACAAATAGCATATGACACATGTTTGTACGCACCTACTTTTTATCTCTTTATCTATTAATGCATCGTTAAACCTTCTTTGTTGTTCTTATAATCTGACATAACTTTGTTGGATCAACCTAATTAGAAATTTGGCATACTTTCGTCGAAGCTTCTCACTCCGTTCAAATTACTTTCAATCACATCTTTTTTTATTACTTTTTCCTTTTTCTATTTCACTCTTCCTTTTCCTTGTATGCAGATCTTCAATATATATACGACGTCATCATCAGATACATTGCATATATCACATAGGCTGTATGTTCTAGAACTTACCTTGAATAGCGTATTGTTTGCAAGTATCTGTTGCATCCTAATCGATGGATCATAACTGTCGTTTATACCCATGAAAGCCCATTTGACCTGCACTATTTGAGTGCTTTTACCCTTCTTAGCCCATACGTTATTGGCGTAGTTTCTTCCCTACTTCTTTGTTGGTTGCATCGAGCCCGGTGACGTGCATTAGATAAAGTATGGCGTCATGTAAAAGATGGTACCCGGGTGCCAAACTGATCGGATTTCGAAGTAATAAGTTTTTTAGGCTTTGCAGGGGTTATTCCGGTAAATCGCGCTTAGTGGATCATTGCTCTTTGTCCTATAAGATCCTTACTAACTACAAAAAACTGAGCGCATCTCAAGCTAATAGAAGTTTCACTCTTTTTTTTCTAACAACTTTTACTATTCTTAATGGGTGGACAACATCTCGAAGTCGCCTTTTTACCATGGTATCAAGGGATAGTCCCACATTTAAACCTCGCGATAAACTGTTAAAAAAAAATTAATCGTTGCGGTTTATTCCAGTGGAATCTGGAGCGGTATTTAGATAGGTATCGTTATGCAGCTTTGCATAATTCGCATATTCAAATACGGAAATATGTGCAAAATATTTTTGAGGAGATTTTTCCACCGTCACAATGAGGGATGTATGTGCAGCATGCCATCCGTCTAGAGTGGCGAAAGACGAACAGTATGAAAGAGAAGAAGAAACCTAAAAGCCACTAAAATGCGGGCGTAAATGGTGCAGAAGACATAAACGCCTGCACAAAAAAATTGTGGATATAACTTGAGACATCACACATCGCTAGAGAGACCTAACGAATAAGGAGAAAATATTTCCTAAAAGAGGAAAATGCTCCCACCTCCTTAAAGAAAACACCGCTCATACATGGGATACGCCTACAAGACCGACTGTGTGAACCCATGGCACTTCCCAGTATCTTAAGACTTAGCAGTGTCTCAAGAGTCTTAAGAGCCAAAAGCTGTAAGGCACTCGTAACCGAGAAAGTCGTTCCGGTGATTGCTGAGCCGGTGGCCTTCACGCGAGACTAGTACCATAAGACTGACAAAAAGCAGCTCCTCATTGAAGGGTATACCAACAAGGCCAGAGGAACACGCATTTGAAGGTCGCGTGGAAACGTGCACATCACCGCTTCCGTAGTATGCGTAGTAGTGCCTCGTCACTGCAATTGGTGGCAGCGAAAAGAAGGCGAATTGTTCAAGGTCAGGTAGTAGTCATTTCAAAGGTAGATTAGCTAGAAGGCTAAGCTGTAATGCTAAGGTCTGTAGTGGAACGCTTGACAGAGCGGGCGGAGGAAGACGCGCTGCCCCTGAATTTACCACTACTCGTGGATTGAGAAATAGATTAAAACGTCGGAGACAGCAGCAAGTGTCTATGGTTGATTGCATAAGTGCATGCTCAAGTTTGTTTATACACTTCTTCTGGGCCTAGCTCAGCATCGATCCGAATCGTTTGTAAGCAGCACGGGGATGACACGGCGTAAATTCAAGACCCATATATTCGAGTAGTTCTTAAGAGAAGCACCGCCGCACACGGCATACTACGCATGTGTCTATAGAACTTAAAAGAACATTTATCCAAAGAAAACGTTTCTCATTAGAACATTTCAATTGCTCTTTTGGTTCGACATGGAGTAATGGAATCATGCCGAGGCGACGACTTGATGAACCATCTGACTGTAGCGCAGCCGTGAAGCTGTGCTCCATGCGAAGCTTGCGAGCGACTACCAGACACGTCTATGTGTAGTTGGAATCGGACCGTTAATGGGGTCAGCCACTAGCATGTTAAATAGCTTGCAGATCTATGTATGCTAAGGTCCAGAAAGTCGTCCCGAAGAGAGGATTGCATCGCAAGTAACAACGAGGTTCGATACATTATTGTGAAACGTAACAAACAATTCGTTCCGGATAGTACCCGGTTTGAAGCTAGGAGACCTTAAAGCGGCAAATGTCCGAAAAGCGTGACAGAAGGAGCCACGAAATTATTGTTAAATTTAATAAGATGCTCCTGGGTAGATACTCGTCAACGAGCTCCTGTGTCAAATCAAAGGGAATATAGCGCTATTGCGTTCAAATTTAAGCCGCAATTATGTTACGCCACTCCGGGAAGATAGGTAAACATGCAAGCCTCCAAAAATCGTACGTCGGTTACTAAAGCGCTTCCATATCGACTCCAGGGTATACCTAAGTTGGAAGAGCGTGGCTTGGTGTGAAAGTTGCCAAAATTTAAAACCTAGAGGCTAAACGTTCCCGTAAAGGCTCTGCCTGAAGGGAAGCTCTAATTCGAGAAGCAAAGCAAGCGGGTGCACAAAGCGTCCAGGTGCGTACGCCCAAGCGTCAATGGGTGCCGCCTCAACGATCGAGAAGAACCATCTGGTTTGAGTACACAGACTTCCAAGGAAAGAGTAGCTCTGAACGCAGAAGGTGCTAGATGTTACATTGGAACATCGACATCGGTGACACGATCGAGTGTGACGGCGTGTGCTAATATTATATCTAATTTTAAATATTTTCGCCGGTATCGTATATATATATATATATATATATATATATATATATGCACTATTAGTTTGGGTACTAAAAAAGCAGCCACTTACTCAGCAATGAGGAGATTCAAAACGTAAATAAAGATACTTTGTTGACCTACTTACCCCTTCTGGAAAGTTGATTGGCGCCTTGATCGAAATCTTGGATACCTTGCGTGGTTGGGGCCGCTAACACAAGCGCACTAGTTGAAATCACTACACATAACGCCACTGCACGCGCCCTCATTTTTAATACCGGTCGTCTTTGGATTCAAAATCAATAATCAATTTAATTTGTAATTCACATTCGTCTTTCACAGCTTTCATTGATTTCACAGATTTTTGTATTTTGACTCGTCAATTTAGCCTTATTATGCTAACCACCCTCTATCTAGAGCCTAGTTACCATAACTATGTGAATGTATGAGAAAACTATGAGTCACATGCTACTGTAATGTCTTGAAACGACTCTTTTCAAACGAATAAAACAATTGTTTTATATTCGCTTTTAAACTCGAGAAGATGCATGTATTGTAGTTCTAGCTACACATTCTAGTACTGTCGCTATAGCAAACCGTTATTCTTTTGGGCCTACAGTTGCTGGAGTGTTTTGTTGTACTATGTGATCCGTCTGTGTGTAACCTATGTGTGATGGCGCTTTGTAGTGAGCTCTTACCGTGCGTGCGCAGAAGACCGCCGATCGATGAAGACTGACGCACTAGCTTGCTAGTCTGCGGGCTTTTGAGGGGGTAGTCCCATCACCTAGAGGTCTCACTCGGTCCACTAGCTGCTGCTCGGCCGCTCTCGCAGCGGCCAGCGCGCACCCGAAGGAGCTGCTTCGCTGCGCAACGCTGAATCCTCCCTCCCATAAAGAGAATTCACACACTCGCCCTGCTGTGTCTGAAAAGCTGTCGAGGCCGAGGAAGGCTGAGCATGGAGCACGCAGGTTGTTCTTGCATTAGAAGCGCCAGGCGTAGCAGCAGGAATAACGATTGCTGATGGTGTGATGAAGAAGTAACATTACCTGTAGTCGAACGCCTGTGAAGCTCACGATCTTAGAATGCACGTGAGCCTCTGCTCTGTTTGTGCTGCAATTGGCCGCCTGCTGGCGAAACGAGCCTCGTTTCGATTTTTCTATTTTCTTTATCTCCTCCAGCGGGGGACTGCTACGGGCGATGGGACGAAGAGGGGAACCCTGTTTACCCGCTTAGTTCACAGTTTCCTGACTTCACCTTTGGACCTAAGGTTCGACAAAGAAGACTAGCTGATGATGACGATTTCGATGTCGCGCTAACTGTGATAGGCGAAAGCCAGTTGTGCAGCTTTTTCGTTGATCCTGCATCCGCGGCGCTTGCTCTCCTCTCCAGTGCCCCCCAGGAATGTGATGACTTAGAAAGGGGTGCTTCGGGCGAGTTTTAAAAGCAGAGAAAAACTTTTTAGTTAAATAACCTTAACCCAATGAGTCTATTTAGTCAGTTTCCCGTTAACGATATTCTATAGTTTTTTCTATTCACCGCAAAATTTAAGGGTTGAATAGCCGATTTCGGATTTATTCATGCGAACAATGATTGGTATAGATTTTCGGAGCATTGTACTAATTATGATACTTCTCTAGTTTTATTTCTAACTCAAATAAATAAATACTGTTTTTTTTTTTTTTTTTTAATTCAAATAATATTCTGTGAGATCTTGCAAGTAGAAACACCGATTTAAACCTAGAGTTTTTCGACCGCTCGTTTTTTCAATATATATGTATATAACGTCATGTCAGCGACATACGAAAGATATTCATTGTTATCCCCTGATTTACTGACCTCAGTTTATTATTTTCAACAACTTATTTGAGTTAAAATTAATAGATTTATTGACATAACAACAAAACGAATTGCCGCTTTTTCGAACGATCTGCTCCGGCTACATACACTAGCATGGAATTCGTCGACTAGGTATTACAAAATTCACAATGCAGTGATCGTCCGGTTGATAATTATCCTGCAAACCGCACGTTAGATGGTAAAGCCCATAATTTACAAATCCTGTTATAGAATGGCAACTGGTTCTATTTGGGCGCTTCTATTACCTGCCAGTTATTGCAGAAATCAAGAAAAGCGGCAGCTTAACCTCCGCTATCTTCTAATGTCGACTTGCAATAAGCGCGCTATATGCTTCAAAACCTAAGAGGCAGCTTGTGAAGCCCTTGGGCGAACGTTGGGGCTTTTGCCAACTAATACACCAAACGATTACGAAACAGTGCATGGAGGCCTAGTATAAACTTTACAAACGCTGGTCTGGTCGTGTCTTGTATTGCCAATCTCGTATGGTTAACATTTTCCAGATGACCAGAATCCCGTTTGCTGCGATTACCTCACTAGTAGCCCTCTGACATCTTTCTTGACGGTTTTTAAAAATCGTCCCAACGTCTAAGAGGAACAGTGCTTGCAAACCTTCCTTCCCTTCCAAGCTTCATGGCTAACCGGTGAAAATCATCTTTAAATATAAAAAGAAGGTTCGCAGGAGTGTGTATACACCAGACTATAATTAAGGTTTGATAACAGTGTACGGTTTAATTGCACTAAGGAAAACAAGCTTTTTTTCCATACCCCTATAGTAAGCAAAGCCAAATTGGTTATGTTGCAATTCATATACAGCAAAATTAAGCTTGTAACAGAAAGCTCCACAATTCCCAATGAGTACTGGCGTACAGACCCACTGAAAGAACTCCAGCTGTTAGCACATCTCCAGCCAGCAAAATCGGTTTATTTACATACTGTCACTTAATTTTTCAAAAGTTACACAAATCAACATATGATTCCTCTTTCTTCTAAGTAATGGACATGCAAGAATAGAAAAGTGATTCGTATATGTTGCTCGCTTTATCTACTGTTTTCCTCACTGTGGGAATTAGACAGATTGCAAGAAGTGAACAACCCACAGCTGGAAACCGAAAATTTATTGGTGTTCTTTGCACGGTATTATAACTGCAATTATTCTCTTTTTACATAAAAGCTATCCATCTTATCGTTAGTGATTATCTTATGATCTAGGCTATCCAATCAGCAAATTTGCCTCTGCCATATGAACAACATCAAAACGACTTCATACAAATGCAAGCTACTACAGAGTAGTATGAGGCCAAAGCGACGTGATAACTTTGAGTGATGAATTTCTTAAGGGCAACAAAACGTTGGTTACTGGGTTCATACCGATCTGACAGTTCGGTAAAAAAATAACCACACTGCTACGTGCTATTACTCTAAAATAATGTTTCATAATTTTCCATCTATTTGTAGACGTACCAACTTTTATACATGCGAAACCAATATTTATCTAGACATCTCTCTAAAAAAAGTATCTCAAAAACTCTACTACCTCGAAACCACGGTACCTCCCAGATGTAGACCAAAACTTGAATTTCGATGGTCGTTGGTAATGCAGTCATACAGCAAAAGGTGTATGGGCTGACATTTTAGCTAAAACCAGCTGCTGGCTCAAAGTAAACTAGTTGATACTAAGCAATGGATAAACTAAAATACCAACAATCAGTTCAAAATAAGAAGCAGGAAACAGCCTCAATACTAAATGTCACATATGTACATACATCAACCACAGTCACTGATGTTCGAGTGGATACAAATGTTAAAGACAATGATGTCTACTATGGTCCCAAGATACTATTCTACACACTAGGCTCAATAAACGTGTCTTATGCACCCAATTGTAACTGTCTGACACTCTATGAAATGAACAGCTATAAAAATCTGAAACAGTACAAAACAGCCTGAAGTGGGACATATATGTAGGACATACGTTAAAAAATCTATAACTGGAGCTCCCATGTTATGTAAATTCTAATAAATAAACGTAAGTCTAAGCGAACCTGTATATTCTGGTCTCATCAAACTCTACCTAAGATACGGCATTCTTCTGTGTAACGTAAACTTTCATTTGACCATTACACATATTATAGTACTACAAAAAATAAGCTTTATTTGTATGCTGTATACGCACACCTAGCCAAAATCCAAACAGTTGAAAACCGCTTTGATATCAACAAGAGTTTCATTTAAGTATACAGAATAACATAAAAGATTAAGGAAGACCTCAGCCAATATTCAACAAAATTACTTGTCATTAAGTCAAGCTTAATCGAGTATCGAATTGTTTATGTTAGAAAAATAATTTGAAAATTTTCGACAAAACATACTACTGCAATATTTACCCCAAAACGCTTCAAGCAACCATTTTGTAGTCACCGTTATTAACATTTTTTTAAAAGTCATGTATGTAGTAAACTCATGCATCTAGAAGCCTTAACTTTTATACATTAGAAGATAGCTGTGACAAACTGTAGTTAAACATTGACATCTGCCTTTCTTTCATAATTATGATAATTATATACCCATATACCATGTATGTTTAAGTAGAAAATCGTCTGCCATACCTGCCACACAAATCACATATTGCGATATCAATACCTTACTTTATCACGCAAATACGTATATATTGTTAGTTCAATGGTGGGTCCATTACAATGAAAAGATTGTAACACATGCTAACCAACTCGTTAGATTATACCTTTTTAAAACTGAAACTTACGTTTATTAATTCTAAAACATAGGCGATTAGCTACAGCAACTTTTGTTAGCAACAGTAATAACAGTTATCATAAAGCTATGTGATACTGCGGTTATATAAACAACTAATAAGACAAAAATGGGCTCCTAGAAAATCGATATAATTATTTTATTTTTCAAGAGACAACTGATCCGACCTACTGCTGCACCCTCTTCAAAGATATACACCTCATGATGCCGTGCGGGGGTGAGTAAGATATAGACGGCGGCTGGATGTGACCGGTAGGGGACAGCGATTTCGACTGATTGGATATCACCAAGCGACGCTGCTGTGGGACACTGCTGCTCTGCTCCCTCAGAGTGAAATGAGGGATGCAAATAAACCAGGTACCCAAAAGACGACAAAAAGGAGGAGACAGACACTCTAGGGGCTTCTGGATTAAAATCTAACAAGAACTTGGCCGAGCGATGCGAGAGGCTATTGTTTTATAACAAACTGTGCAAACCTCCATTTGTTCGTGACTCTTATAAAACACGTGACCTACACGATAACCTAACTCAACCAATTTTAGTGCTAAGCTTATACAAGGATGGTCACCGAATGTTTAGCTGTAAAGGCTAAAGGCACCGAAAGGGCCATCAATTTATTTCGCTTATTATCCTCTTTCAGCTATTTTCTAATAGAAAACTTTTAAATGTATATTGGCTTTGATTGCATAGATCTCATAAAAGCTCTAACCACTTAACCCATACAACGCAATCGCAGTGACATATCTACCATGGCTTCTAAGCGATCGAAATAATTAAACGGATCTTAGTTGCCGTATCATAGAAACACTCAACGTACTTCTTAATCTCTTTCTAGTCTAATAATGGAGACTAGTTAGTGCGTTTAAAGCGACTTCTCGACTCAATTAAACTAACCAAAGACTTATCTAGACGCCAAACAGCTTTTCTATTGAGATAAATCGGACGATATAAGTGTCCATGTTTAAACAATATCGCTTTAGATATAAGATATTCACTGTACGAAATAAAACCGTCCAGGTTGTCACAAAATGTACTGCTACTGCTAAAATTAGTCTATTAATTAAGCAAAGAAAGTTAATATTTTTAACCATGTTGCTGCATTTGCTCGTTTGCTTTGATCAAACATCAAATTACTTGTGGCGTAAGCCTAGTTCCAAAAACATTCGAATATATTTTAAGCTAGTCATGCGCTCTCAAATTATTCAATTTTTTTACTGCTTTGATACCTTAGTTTGAGTTATAGCCTCTATGCGGTTGACATTTTGGTAATGATTGATGTCTTTACATGCAGCGCACCTTCTATGAGATTATACAAGATTATAAAAAGTAGCGTTACTTTCTTAATCACAACAAATGACATTCCTTGTGAAGAGCTATTTCACATGCTAATGTTTTTAAATCAAGCTAGTTCAAACGTAATAATATTGTGTATATTGACAAGCAAGGGTACCATTGTTTTTTAATGCTTCTTAGGATTCTAACTAGGGACAAAGAAATCTGTCGTTTACAACCCGTTATAGTAATAAGGTTGCCAGCCTTGAGATTTGAATCAGGGTGACTGCATGTTTTTTCTTAGGTTACGTAGGCCAACGTGAGGTAAATTAATTTTTTCAATATGAAATATGCGCACTTCTTTTACCTAATCTCCACTGAATTTTCTATTTTGCATCCACTTACATCCACTTCTGCACTAATACTTGTTGTTTAAGCACAAGCAAAATAAAAAGCATGCAATAATTAGATATAACGGCTAAATGGTCACACTTTCGTAAATATTTCTTACTTTACATGCAACCCAAAAAGTTCGTATTGAATTTTTGCTACCGACTCTGATTCACCCCGTTATATATTTCGACTTTTCTTTTCTTATAAAATAAAAAATGAGCAGATTAGAGTTATGCCGACAGAGCGTTGTCTCTATGGTAGCGCAATGAGTAACATGTTTGTTTACTAACGTTGGAGAAATCTGAGGTGTCCTAGGTTAACATTCGCCTATGGACGTATTCTGCTGTGTGTTGGGAGCGAACTGTCTGAAGCAAAGCATAACAGCTTAAGTACCGGACGTATAAAACTCGAGTGCTACCTAAGCATTAGATTAGCTTATAAAAATCGCCCGCATCTTTGATTACATAATTATACAAGATGATCTAGTCAGTAAGTTATGTTGAGTGATATCAAGGAAAAGCGGACGTTTTTCACTTCTCGCCAAACTCAAGCTTTCTTTTAATGTCTTAGTTGTCTGTCTGGAACCTTGCTCCAGCTAGTAAGTCTAAACGCGGTTCTCTTTTGAAGTGAATTGATAGCCAATCGTTTAATGAAGTAGAGAATTAGCTAGTGAGGTAGAGCCTTGCTTTTATTATCCAAAACTCGTGGCACTTTTTAGTTAACTTAGTATTCACTAAAGTATACGAGGTAGGATTAGAGCTAAGATTTATTGATATAACTAACCATTAAAATAAAATTTCAAAGGTGTGTGAAGTATGCTTATTGTATTTATTGTTTAGTAATAGTATTATCAATATTATTATTATTATTATTATACAGAAATATGGTGCTAAGGGCAGGTGAAATTCGTACCATAACCCTCTAATTAGTATTTCTAACACAAACACTAGGGAAATAATTTTTTGCATCTTTCTTCGAGCAAATACGGTTATTATCTGTTCAACGCCTCACAATGTCAAGAATGTTCATTCTGGATTTTTATTACCTATACCTCCGACATACCTTCGGTTAATTCTCACAATTAGTACGTAATTATACACTATGTATTTTCGTGTAAGAAACAACATTTCTTTAAACTCCGCTCCGTGTATTGTAAAGCGCCTCATGGCAAAATAGCATTTTGCCTATTAAAGGATCTACTCCAGATGCCTGTCGCCTATATCGGTTTGGAGAGAGTTCAATTCTTGCAACCGTTCATCTAGCAGCTGATCTGAATAATCAGTTAATTAGATATCAGCATAATTCACGGTGCGGACAAATCTATTCGCTATGCCACTCACTCTGATAGCACTGAGCAGTGGACATCTAGCAAATATTGGACGTTACTGATTATGGTTCATTGTGCATCTTAGTAAATGATGGCAAATGAAAAGATTTTTGAGACCATTATTAAGGTGTAGTGTACAATTTGAGAGAGCGGTCCTGACTGACAGATGCAATAAATGAGGCATGCACGCCGAAACGTACACCAGTTGCGGCAGCTGTATGCTCCTGGAAGACATTGATCAGCTCCCACTGCTTGCTCAAATATACGCGGACATCTTGTCCCGCAACAGCCAGATACTGTCCGCTCTGATCGAACGTGAGGTCGTTCACGGCGTAACCATCATCTAGTTGGAGCGTTTTAATGTTTTTCAGTTTTCGAAGATCCCAGATTTTCACTGTGGCATCTTCTGCTGACGTGGCTAAATAGTATCCATTTTCCGAAAAGGCGATAGCTGTGACTGGACCCCAATGTCCGGGGAAGTTCGCCACGTTTTGACGTTCCTTTAGGTCCCAGATCTTTATAAGTGAGTCTGATGTTCCCGTTCCAAATATCAAGCCGTCAGGATGGAATTGCGCAGCTGTGAGTGAGTGGGCATCAACGGCTTGGTTATCCGCGGTCTTGGCCAGCACCTTTCCAGTGCGTATATCACTGAAGGCCCAGTGATCATCCGTAGCAGTGGTGAGCACATAATCCCCTGTGGCATGAAGCGACAACCCTGATATGGGTCCCTCGTGAGGCCGGATTAGTTGGATAGTCTGCGAAGTGCCGAGATGCCATACACGAACGGCTGTATCTGGACTAGCCGTGATCACATGTTCGCCATCAGGATGGAAAATCGTGTGCGTTACCTATTTTGGGTTTGTGAAAGATTCAGTTAGCAGGTTGTTTCAAATTGTGATGAATTACTTATGGTTAGAAAACTCCAACGTGAGAACAGAACTTATAAAGCGGTAAGGTAAGCGTATAATAGAAAAAGCCGGTGCTAGGAAATCAGTTACAGCAATATTAGAGTTTTTATGGGAAAAATACTTACCTTCTTTTGATGCCCCTTGAGTACTGTGACTATCTGCTGCGAATCCTTGTTGTAAACAACGGCATGTTTATCATTACCTCCAGTAACCAGACGCGAACTGTCCCTAGGATTAATGTCAAGCGCGAGAATCCCAGGCGTCGATGATAAATGGAGCGACGTCTGAGTATCCTTTGTTCTGAATGCTTTGACAGTTTCCAGTTTTGTCAACTCTTCAGGCACGTTACGGCCACGCTTTTTACGCTCTGCAGTGAGCACTGTCGCACGGTCTTGTAATTTCTGAAATATGTGCAAAACAGATCCGATTTTGACGTTCTGTCGAGAATTTCTGGACGGTATAACTGAAGAACTAAAAGCATGAGAAAAACAGCCGTACCATCGCCTTTCCTAGATGAGTTCTCGATCAAATCTCATAGTGATAATTGTGTACAGTCGAACGAGTTATTTTTTCTTGAGTATTCTTTTCTTAAGCTTAAGACTCCAATTACCTATCGCTAGATCAAACCAAATTGACTGTTCCATCTTATATGTTTTCAACCTAATGGCTCTTCTCTAGTATCTTCTTGGCGCCAGTGCTGCTATCGGAAGTATCATACAACAAAAACTTAAAGTTCAAAATTGAAGATTAGGTTAGCGGCTTCAACCCGTAAACTTTAAAATAATAATAAAACACTCTAGCAGTGCCTAAAAACAGCTACAATCTTTTACCATCCTCACAAAGCATATAAGCATGATCGGCTATGATAGCCACGTGCGTAAACCTGATGTAATAAAGCTTACCTGGATAACTTCTGGCCCCATTCCTACCACCTCATCCTTTCCTGCGCCAGCAGCTGAAGGTACTGCAATGGACGTTTCTGAAATTTTGCTGTTCTCCTGTGCCTCCTGTATATGCTGTGGCTGAGCAGCAGCCTGTGGTTTGAGGGTGGCCAAAGCCTCTCGAGCGGCCGTGACCTCCTTTGTGAGACGAGCAATTACGCGACAGGCTGCGTCATGCTGATACAAGGCGTGCGACAACTCCTGTCGAGCTGTGTGCAATTGCTGTCGCAACGAGAAGCTATTCAACATTACTGCGTCCCATTCATCCTAAATTGGTAGAGATTGGATAAAGAGACTTGTGTATTTTTGTAAATGGTTACATTACATAAAACCTTACAAAACTAAACGAAGCTTCCGGATTTTACGCATTCATAACAACTACACTTTCCGACCCTATTTTAAAGATTGTGATCTATATAATAAACCAGCAAAATGAACAATTCTTAGTAGGCTTCGTCTGATATCGTGAATTTGCTCCAGCTTACCTGCAGAGCTTTCAGTATGGCAGGAATACTAGTGAGGGTTGGTGGTCTTGGTTTAACGAGCGGAGGTGTCTTCAATTCGATCAGCTGCTCAGCGCTCATCTCTTGCTGAGTGATTGGATCACATCCATTTTCAGAGATGTACTTAAGGATAAGCCGTTTTTCAAAGACTGAACCAGACACCGGCGATACAACGGGGCACTCCGGTGCCTCGTTACTCAGAGCGCATACCAGCGCCATCGTCCGCTTTTCGGACTCCACGCAGATGCAGTCTTATTCGAATTAGTCAGTTGCACGTAAGGTACCTACAAATTTTTATTGAAAAATCGTCTGAAAAGAAAAAGAATGTAGGTACAACAATAAATCTGTACAAGCAGGTGCACCATTTCGTGTGTGCTTTAGTAGTGCCCACCTAACTATCTTTATCAATCACCTTTTCTAATTCTTTATTGGCTTATGACCAAACGCCAGTGTTTTCTAACGTATTTTTCTGCAAATCATAATTAAATATAATTGACTTCTTCCACGAATGGGTATGCCGGATGGTAAGCCCCAGGAGTTCCGATACCTTCTTTATTTCGCATTCCTTCGAAGATCAAAACACTGTCTTTTAGCTATGAAACGTAGGCTTATTGACGAAATTGCTTCAAAAGTGACTGTACGCAATTCTCGACGAACATCAACATTTTTCAAAAATGTTTTGAGTTTCACAAGCCACATATGAGTAGAAGATTCATCTATAGAATCTTCGTCGTACACGCTAAATTCATGCTAGGTTTATGCAATAGCATTTTGAACTAAATGAAAATCGGGTAAGAAGTAACGAATATGCTACTTTCATCGCCGATATATTTATAGAATCCACGCTAAATCCAATCTACGTTGTTGTGATTGAACAAAATCAAATAAACGGGCTGATAAAATAAGCTCAATGGGATATGGCACTTAGCCATCAGCAAACAAAGTATCGAAAAAATGAGCGCTTGGAAAACGATTATTACTTATGTACCACCTAATATTTATATTTTCAAGAATTTACGGATAACATTATACTCAAACAGGTGCACACAAATATAGACCATATATTAATATAATACCGTGATTATTAAGCGTTTTCAGTACCATGCGAAGTATTTTAAATACCACAAATGAGCTTTAATATGAATACGTTAAGATAGCCCAAATAATAATAATAATCTTTGTTGCCCTTTAATACGAAAACGTGGAATCAGAAATTAGTGACGTATGGAAGATACTAAATTTTCAACTCTTAACATAATTCGGCAGAATCTAAGAGGTGTTGGAATGAACTCTGGTATAGCCAAAGCTTTTAACAAGTTGATCAAGCTATCTTACATGGGTACGGCAATCTAGCTAAGCGCAAATCAAGGCTTTTGTCCTAAATACATAATTTCTATAATTGTCTGGCGCTGACTTTGATTTTAAGCTGAAGGCATAAATCAACATACCTGTTTCCTGACTAAGACGCCACAACTACTGTCTTAAAGGCAACGGTCAAACACTTTCCTTGTAATCAACAACGACAATAATGTTGTATTCAAAATAGATTCATTACGAAAGCCGTAGGCGTTATACTTACAAACAACATAAAATACATACAAATACACACAACCTAAACTATTATTTATTTAAACTAGATTCATGCGAGGTAAAATAAGGTGAGCTATGCCCAGCACACCCTGTCTACAATGAATATGACGTCGTGATTTGACTGCTTGCTTAAATATTGGCTCTGTTATCGCTTCAAATGACTACCTTTATTATCTTAAAGGAATCATTAATATTAACCTTTGCTGAACTCCGAATCACCGTTCTCACTCAAGGCCACTGAATAGTGCGAACATACACGTTTCGTTGATATAGCATCCGACTCTTCGTCGAATTCTTGTCATGCATGTTGCATTTTTGCAATGAGCAAATGCAAGCTGACACAATGAAATCCCGAGATCTCATTGACGTATGTTTGCTTTACATGGCAACACCGCGTGAACAATCAATTCAATAGAGAGCATGTTTTTTCCATACTGCTGTGCTTGGTTACGAACCCCCACAAGCATGGCATGCTACACTGGCGTCACTTTCTTCTGCCCAGTGCGTAAACTGGTTTATGACTACGGCATAAAAATCAAAACTTCAAATTATAAATAATTTCTCAAAATGCATTAAGAGACGCCAAATTAATACTGTTACGTTACCGCCTAATCGAAATCGCAGAAAAACTACAACGCCATTGCGTGATTGAAGATACACAAACACCAATTCGAAACGCCGGTCAATTAGGCTTGAGAGTATGAGTTTACTTTTTCCATAGCATGATCACTGTAAAATATTGGAATTTTTTTCTGACAAGACCTATTAGGACTACCTTCAACATTTGCCACTGCCCACTTACCCAGCCGATGTGAAAAACTACGTAAAATTTGAAAAAATATGACGTGTACTGTCCAATCACAACAACGCGCCCTCGACGAGTACTGATTGAAAATAGTTGCCGATCCGGATGACACTAGTGGGAGGTGTATGGCGGGAAAATTGAATATCGGCACTACTACACAGGCCTGGGAAGCTGCCTACCTCACCCAACGAAACAAGAACGTGGGCATATTATTTTTTTAAGCCATTCAATTTATTTCGTCTACAACAAAGTGGTATCCTAGCGCTTTTACAATTGCTTAACTGGAGTTGAAAAGGTGTAACTTAGGTTGAAGTGAACAAAGATAAACATGATGTAACAATATTTTATTTTTTTGAAGAAATAAATTAAACATATGATAACGTTTTAGGGTACTGTTTATTTTTCTGCGACATACGCCATGCAAGGAGCCTCTTATAAAAGTATATCATAAACGAATATTATTAAATGGTTATGATTAAAAATAACTAAGAAGTAAGTTATGCTCGGCCATATTTTTAAAATGCTTAAATCATTTTATCAAAAAAATAAATTGAAAACACCGAGCAGCATAATAAATTCGCAAAGGACACAACATCGAAGTTCGGCTCGTTGCACAAAGTAGTCTTGCACTACTTGGAAAAGTTAATACCTATTTGATAAAAAGGGGGCAATACTTGGGCCCAGTTGGTAAATTAAGTTTGGAATAACATTAGTTGAATTATTTACGAGCACACTCTTTGAAACAAATCTTAAAAATTATGCGAAACTTCATTTTCAGACCATGCAATCTATTTTTTTAAAGCAGTATTTATCCACTCGACTCAGTAGATTAAAGCAGCGTTCAACAAACGTCCCTTCTATTGAAATAGTATTATTTTTTTCCATGAAAAGTTATGCTAAAATGGTACGAACCTCCTGCAATCTTTAAGATTGCTTAATAGTCGAATAAGTCGATAGACTAATTTATGGATTATTTAAACGTTAATAATGGCCGTTGACATAATCGCACTAATAGCAGTGATTTCGTTATAAATTAGTTGTGACTGTGTCCATAATTTAAATGCGAAACTATTAGCACTTACGTCTATGTTGTATCAATCGTTTCGTAGCATAATTAAGACAGAGTTATTATATTTTGAGGGAAATTTTCGAAATGTCTGACATCAATATACAAGAACAGTGTGGTATACATATGCTTTATTTGACAATACTGCTTATAGCACTCCTTAGAAGGTAACGTGTCATTATACAGTTTAAAATGCGCTGTTTATGAAAAATATCAGCAGATTAATCTTCGGCCCTTTGACGAGCTTCGTCTCATTCGTTGAGGTAGTCTGGAATAACAATACATACGTAAATATATATATAATTGAATTTTTACTTAATGCTCAGCTGAAACTTGAAAGAGATAGCTGTATGCCGCTTAATTCCTGGACACGAAAGACTACCTGTCTACCTACTGTTTCATGACAGCTTCTCTTCGTTTGCTTATTGAGCCTTTATTTCTCTGCTTTTCTTATTTTTCCTATCTTATGCCATTAATATATAGGACTAACAAACAACTAAATTATCCTTTTCTCAATCTAACGTGTCAGTCTTTTAGTCAGAATCTATATCAAAACTGAAATGGACTATGTAGATTGTACGAGTTGTACGTTTTAAGCGAGAAAATTCATTTATGGTGCGAAATTTTTCCTGTGCCTTGCTTTTGATGACTAACGGCATTACGGCCAGCCACAAATAGTTTGCAATCGATTATTTTAAACTACTTACTCTAAAGCTACTGCCAGTCAACCCAGCTTTGCGCGATTTTATCTTGGATCTGGTAATCAAATAAATGGCTGTAATGCAAAAATTTTCTATGACAATCGAAACAGACGAGCAAACTGTAATGCATAGAAAGCATAAAACACTTTGCAAAGGAGATCGCAGCTGACAGTTAACAATAAACAGGCAAATTAAAAACAGCACCCGACTACATTCTGTCAATAAAAGGCACGGTTTAACGGTGTGCATATGAAACTTTTACATTATCAATAACTCAGATGAATAACAGACAAAGATAATTTGAAAATACGTTTCCCTTTTTGGAGATACAATCAACTTCGCACCAAGTGACTAGAAACGTACCATCGCTTATGCATTGCAAAATGCAGAAGAAAGCTTGGGTAATTGGAAACGAATTAGCTGAGACAAACCCCACTGCGATCCCTACAACATTATTTGAGTTTAAAACTTAGATATCGTGCTATGTATTTAGAAAAAAACTAAACGCAGTAATCAGTAAATAATAACAAATAATCTGTAAAAGCGTCTGGGTCGGAAGATTCTACTGCAATAACTAGACCGGATATGTGGCTAACTTGTCAGCCATTATGCCTTCTAAAGTATCGATGAATGAGTGCTCCTAAAATAAATTTCATGGTTAATAGTTATTAGAAAAGCTTTTGAATTCGAACGAACACTGTAACTTTAGTACTCGTGTGGTATAACATTAGTCTATGCCGTTAATTGATTTAAATCCAGTTTATGAAATAGATCTTCTGTCAGTTGCATATCCGATAACTTCTCTTTAGATTTATAGATTGTCTTTAGACTTATAGATTGTCCTAACTTTCTCCTTGATATGCATGCCATTTAGCTCGTTTGCTTTATGCGATGATGTGCCGTTCTGCATATGTTCAACGCTAAGGACCAAATAACAGTAAAAATAAGAAACTCTAACTTTCGTACCTCGGTTGATTTTTACAGTATAAGATACGTACCGATTAGTTTGGATGTAACTAAATAAACGGAAGCTACGTTTTCTAGACAACTGTGGCGTTCAAGCTCGACGTTTCCAAGATTAGCAGTTATGTCAATATAAGCCAAAGCGGGATCATCCCTCGCATCCTTAATATCTGTCATTGATCGAAAGATATTTGTATTACACGAGGCCTAAGAGGGGAAACGGTAGCTACATTACTTTTAAGCAAAGTTAATATCACAGTTACATCAATGGAGTATAAGTATATAAACTGCAGATAGAAAGGGGCGTGCTTGACCGGCATGGTCAAGAAATGGCTTAATCCGACGATAGACACTTAACGGATAAACGGCAAGTAGGCCATAGGACGCCGTCCATGGGTCCGATGTGATGATGCTGGCCAGGCTGGAATTGATAACGGTCTAAGGCAGCTAATAGTTGTAATTTACTGCTTTAATAAACTACGGGTTCTTAGTTGCGGCCGGAACCCGTATAAAAGGTGATAATATATAGTAATAAATAATATATAACAATATAATAAGGTATTCCTTTGCGGCTAAAGGAATACAACCGGATATACGATACGAGACGCAACGTATCAGCATTTCGTATCGCCAATAGGTGTTGAACGATCTGAGGAAGACGCTCACGTTTGGCAATAAAACGAGGCTGACTAACCACTCACGCAGAGGAGACCATCGTGACCATCGCGAATTCCATAATGACGATAAGCACAACAACGTTCTCACATCAACTAATCGAATCTGATGTGGCATATAATTACTGCAATTGACATCACTATTGCTAACACAACAATATTGTATTGCATTTCAGCTTGCCGCAGTCTGCTGTATACGCTCGGGTGAGCGAGCAGCTTTGATGCTCTAACTGTAAGCACTTTGTAACAAAGTGCTTTACAAAATGTAACAAAATGCGTTACTCTGTAACAGAGTAACGCATTATGACCGCATCCATCGTGGGCCAATGATCTATAGAATTGAGGCAGGGGCTGGCAAAGGAAGACGTACCTCATTCTAGATGAAATGTAATTATTAGGCGAATTCTAGGCGGATGCTTGCCAGTGAACAGGCTGCAGCAGACACAGTCACACGACGACATCTCCCTCACGTCCAGCGGAGGAAAGCATCACCACAATATCGCCGCCGGGTCGCCATAGTTACTATTGAGCTCTACTGGGAAGAGCACTTGCCACATCGTAGAAGTAGCTGTCACAGCATCAGCTGGAAGCAAAGAAGACAATGCCTGGAGGAGCCAGATATCGAGGAGGCTAAGGGTATATCAAATGCCCAGGAGTGGCTATATCTTACGCTTTCTCATCAATAACAGAATAGCAAACACGCATTGAACGCTTATCGTAGTTGCGAAATATTTAACAAATACCCTCTACCATTCACAAGTGGATTTTAAGAAGAAGCTGAAAAAGTATCAAGACTGTTCCAGCGGCCGGAATCATTTTCAAAGCGTTGCGAACTTGAGCGTTTTCTTTTTTTGTAGAGTCTAAATGCTTGTGTTAAAGCTTATTTCTACGAGGCTGGTTTACTTGTGATTTAGTCCGATTCGTAATGGCTGGTAACAGTAATCGAAGCTGGCTTATTGGCCATTAGTACCTGACAGGAAAAGATAGCTGTTAACTAGCATCACTGTGAGACAGAGGTACGAAGGAAGCAAAACTATTGACAGACAGAATACATTTCTATGTAATCGTAATTCATTCTTTGATGTATCCGTGAACGGAAACTGTGCTGCAATTTTAGTATCCATTTATGTGTGAACATACACCTTTGTGTTTAGATTTCGAAGAGGGAAAGCTTGCGTTGCATTGATCAGACTTCCTGTGTCTAAACGAGTATGAGGTTTTAAAACAACGGCAGAGAATTGGATTTTCGTTGCTGCTTCAGGAGTGTAGTTATTATTTATATCTACTGATTCCGTTATTCTCTAGGCAGCTCTATCCAACTTTAAATGCTGGCACTAGAAAGCGTTATTGTAGTGTCTATCAACGTTTTAAATCCCTCTCGGCCGCAGCAATAACGGGACCTTTTCTATACTCTAAGGGTCTAATGTTAGGAGTAATTACAGCGGATATTGTCAATGATCCCAGGCCGTATTTTATTATTACACGTATTCGGACACGATTCTAAATTATAAATTACAATAGAGATGCGAAATAACTTGATGCCACTACCAGAAAGAAATAAGTTAGGTTCGTAGAATACCATGAATGAACGATCAAGAGCTCTTATTAACAGAGTCCATGTTAGTAAACTCGAATTTCTTTGTGTGATCATAAGTAACGTAATCCCGTGTTTAGGTTGAAAGACAGGCTTAATTTCCGTATCGATTGGACTTAGATTATTCCAAATAGTTTTTTAAGGACTTTTCTTTTTATACATTTCTCTCGCTTGTTTACCGAGCTGCAACGCTCATTGTACGTATGTCGACCCGGCCTACCTAGTTTTTCTGTGAGAAATACAAAAGCTAGCTTTGATATGAGTTTACAATCGCAAAAGACATTTTAGATTTCCAAATGCCATAGTATGGAGAGGGCAATTTTTGATCCATTATAGATTCTATATATTAAGTCTCGAGATTTTTACAGCAAATCTGCTTTTTATATTCTAAATCAATTGGTAGCGTAGAGAACTGCAGGCTAGCACACACAAGACTACAAGAGAAATCAAAATATATCGGGACAGCTAAAGGGACGAATGTGTGTATCAACATTGTATTACATATAGTCAAATTAAATTTCAACTTACATTACCTTAGTCTTCCACCCGCGGGTGATGTAATGGCAAATAGTATTTTTTAAGCTTTGCAATGTTTATTTTTAGGGAAAGAGAGTTATGCTAGGTACGCACTGCCAAGCTTAGCAAAGCAGTATCTGTCGAGCATGGGCCGACGAGTGTGAAGCTCGGATCCGACGGGCGGACTTCATTGCGCTGACATCACTACTCGATGATTCTTCATTTCTTTCGTTACCCCGAAAAGTGCGTCTTTTTAATTAATGGTGCTAAATAGAGACTGTTAAACGGAGATCAGTGCCTTCGGATCATTGGGCTAAGACTACCTTGATTGGGTTTACGACAGCGCCAGAAGAGCCATATTTAATGCATTCGATATTTCGTACCTTGTACTTTTACCTCTTTCAGCAGAATGGTCGCTAATATGATCATCATTTCGTATCCTGCAATGAGGACGCATAGTGAATTACCGGAATGTGCCCAGGACCTCTGGGTTCATCGCACTCGTGTAAAAATGCAGAGAGCGCTCACTTCTGCGGCTGAAAAAATCGCCACATCTGAAAAATACCTAGCCTATGAGTTTTTTGATTTATCAAGCTCGTGCGTAAGTATCGGTCGTATCCATTCCAAGTTTATTTTGGACCATCAGGTATTATAGACCATTAGAATGACATATGACTCACATTTGCTGGACAAAATGGTTGTCATCATTTTGTCCTGATTACAAAATTTCACCTTTACTACGCACTGCAGAAATGCGTACTATAGAGCAAATAGCAAAGTGAAGCTCTTAGATGGTTTATGAGGACAGAAAAGACCTGGGTGGAGCGTGTACAACGATAACTTTGTAGCTGACGGTATTATTCAATCACGATTTTTTAGCTCAATAACTGAAGCTTCGACCCAGTGAACTTATTTTACTCGAAATTTGTTAAAACTCAATTATGATATTGATATTTGTCCATGTCATCTGTGATGATTATATTTTTTTTGTAAATAAACTCTTCATGCAAGCGTAATCGCTATGGCAATCTTCCTCATTTTGGCGGGCAGAGGAACTGAATTATTGTGTCGGATTCTGCGTACTGTTTATCCCGTACACGTCTCATTCGAAACTTTTGAATCAGTCGGCACGAACGCTGTCTCGTTTTCCTGTCCGACACCATACTAATGTACTGGGTTGTGTTTGGGGTTTCTTGATACAGCCGATTTTCTAATACCGGTATTTATTTCCAGGATTACTTCATTTTGGCTCATCAAGGTTCGTATTAAATCATTTGAAATTGTCAGAATATTTTTTCGTCTAAAAACGCTTAGTCAGGAAACATGCGCGAGTATCTTTTGAGAATAGAGTCGTATATTTAAAAAAGGCATGTAGATTGAACAAAGTGTAATCTACGAATTTCTGCGAGGGATACATGTTTAGAACCGGCGTATAACTGGTTACGGATTATATCAGCGCTCTGGTGTATGGTGCCCGTAAAACTAAACGGATCCGAAATTATCTCTAAAATGTCGATATTATCCTTCATACCCTGAATTCGGTACCACGATGCATACAATAATATTACGGTGCAGGTCACAATCATGCGTAGCTTGTGTGCATTATTTATATGAGAAAAATCTTTAGTGATTTTTGTATCGGGTGCGTGGTATTTTAATTCATTTTGCTGAAGTATGTTTTTTGAACTTCGTCAGTTTATTTCGTGCATTTTAATAGAAAGAAAAAAACGCGGTACAGTAACAAACTCTATTGTTGCGGACAAAAATGAACATTATTTCATATTTCGGCTGCATTCTAAGCTAATCGATTATAATATTAAACCCTTACTTGTTAAGTTTAGCGTCTCTTACATGTAAAAACTTTCTTGAAAAACCTTCACCGTATGATACGCGGCTAAGGAGGTGAATGCTCACAGTATATGATACATTGTTACATTAACTGAGACGAAGTTAAGTCCAGCTTCATTTTGTATCATGTGTGTAACTCCTTCCTCATAATCTGGTATTTACAGGTACCGATTAACAGATAACTGCGGAGCCTAGTACGCGATGCATAAGGGATGATAATCACTCCTCGAAGAATTGCTCACAACCGTAAAAAATCGACCGGAATTGTCTTCATTTATGTTTCGGAACGAAACATATGCAGATTCAACAAGCTCGATCAACTCTTCGGCCATCATGTCGATCGCACCATATAATGTTATAATCATCTTTACACAACCTACATGTCATCGAATTGGAAGTATTTACAATTTACGAATTACAACTGATAGAAACGAGGTCTACTTAATTTCTAATTTTTTGAAATTCTGCTAGCAGCATAATGCAAAAACACAGAGATAGAGAGAAAGAAATAAAAACACAGTTTTATTAAATCATCCGAAGACACCACTTTTATTGTCCTGGTTGAGTTTTTCACCTTACTATCATCGTCATCATCAGCTTTTTCGTTTTCGTTTCGTCGTCGTCGTCAATATGCAATCGTATTTCATATTTGTTTTCAGCAGCTTGCTGGTCGCAGCACCATATGTCTGTCTAGCTGTGTATGTGGGTCTGTGTGAAGTGTTTACATATCTGCGCTCTAAATGTCTAGATCTATATTGCATGTCTGTATTCGCTACAGTGTTATGTTGTAAAGAACATATTTCGCTTTCATATCCCTTCTTTCTTCTTGTTTTACTTTCCTTTCATCCTGCCATTGTGTGTAGTTAATATTTTTTCATAGGCTCATTACTGTGCTTTCACGGAGGTGGCCAACGAAAATGATTCGTACTTGAAGATGCTACCGCAATTTTTAGTTATTGTAATTATTCATATGGAGAGATGTATGTGCATTACAGTCACAGCATAGTCTTACTTGTAAAGTAGCCATAATTCGAGGGCATTACGTGAACTGCAATGAGAGAGAGAGAGAGAGAAAAATTGGGGCAGCCAGAGTAACATAAAAATCATCATCATCATTGTTGTTGTTGTCGCCCGGACTTACCATTCGTGTCCACCCCCTGCGAATGCAAAAGTGAAGCCTGCTTGTATTGCCATGAACATACCAAAAACGCGCACGCGACCAGGTGATTTTTACTATACACGTTCGTTATCGCATAGAGACGTCCTATAATGCAGTAGTACATAATTCTAATGATAGATGTAGCTAGAGGCGGGCGTATAGTACAGCCTAGGGCCGATCATACTACATTATACTCATACTTAGCTCCATTCTATCAATTTCAGTGTCGTTGACATCAGCGCTTTCTAATTCGTCATTTACTCCTTCTTTTCGCAAAGTACTTTTTAGTTATCAATTCGTAATACAATAGTAATAATAAAAATGAGAGATGTAACTGTGCTTCGTGCTGCCTGTAAGCAGTTACTATCATCCATAAAATGATACCAGTAGTAATAATAGTAACAACGGTTATGATCCTTCACTGTTATTTGTCCCCATGTGTACATTGTATGTACTATCCGCTATTTTCAATATTTTTATGCTATGTCATGTTTACGTAATGCCTTGAATGTCTGTTAATGAATAATGTATTATTATTATTATTATTATTATTATCTTCTCTTGTCAAACATTCTTACTAACCAACATCGCTCATTATCATTCAGTTTTCTCAGTCTACCATCAGTACGTATCCCTACACTTTTCTCGAGGAATTTAATTATCATTTAGTTTACCGCAAAGTAGCGGCGGTGATAACAGCAATACAAATTTGCCTCCTGACTTTTTTATCTCATTAATTTCTGTTGCCGCCGCCGTTGATGATGATGCTGTTGGTAATTAATAACCCTTCTTTTGCATGTGCCCTCATGTATGGTACAATGGTAACGTGTTTTTCTACTTAACTTAAAGACACTTGATGTGGTTTACGTTCAAAATCTTCTTCGGAAAGATGTGCCCGTACACGCCAAACGACCCCCTCCCCAAAACAGATCTCCCGAACTGTCTCAAAAGAGCTAGAACCCTCAATTTTCGGGCTTTTCCCAAAGATCAAAATTTAAATACGAATTCGTACATGAATACAGTATGTCGTACTGCGACGCAGCCGTCAAAAGCATTCATGCGTAACGGTAGTGATGCTTTAAAACGGCGCGTAAAATTCGAAAAATTCATTTTGCTTGTAAACAGGACGTAGGCACATTCCCGCCGGAAGGGCCAGTTGCATGAAACAACAATGCGTAACTAAGCAATAGGACCGGACCACTCGAAACAATACGTGTTGTTTATGGGAATGATCTATGGGTGTAAGTCGACCCATTGGTTTCCTTTCGCAGATAAATGGTCTCTTTCTGGTCTACGCCATCTTTTTTCCATCATCTCTGTTCAATGTTTCACCGTTCTCGGAAAACCACAGCAGTGTATTAATAATAGTATTAAAATAATATATGAAACGGTACATATTTTCTTTATTTACAGATGATGTTGTGTGATCTACCGGCCTAAAATGTAGGATAATGGTAATCGTAAAATAACACTCATTAAAACGTACAGGTAATAGTGTCTTATGCACAGGCAGATCGGCCAAAGCTTTACTCACTTCTTTTGTGATGTCCTATGTGGTACCGTCATTGAATTATCCGTACGGTCGTGGTCAACAAAAATAAACAAATGTTGTCGTTCCATTTTGCTTATTGAGAAGGCAACCGCACGGGCAAAGGCTCGCCGTTGGTGCCTTAGGCTCAAGCGGCAGCGACAAATTAGGCTCATCAAGTTGTCCTCGCTGCATTTATCCGATATTTGGCTAATTCAGGTATACGATATATGTATAATAGATGTATTCATTTAAGCTGAGCGGTTGGCTCAATGCATCAATCCACTGCTCAGTAACCCACCCGAAACAAGAAGGCAAAACCTGCTTACTGCTAAGTATAATACTACGCCTCATACAAATATAGCATAAAAGTAAGATTTTTCCATAGTATACTACTATAAGAACTATCAATTGTTTTTTTTTGTTTGTTTTCATTAATAATAATGTAATGATGAATGAGTTAACTGATGTTATTTTTGGGCACTTGACCCGTCAGCACCAGGTCGTCCAGTCTGTCCTCGTCTCATCTACAGTCTAGCGACATGTGTGCCTGTACTACACATATTCGAACTCGAAGATCTACCTCCAATCTACCCGTTTTTGTTCAACCCATTTCGCTTCGGCCACAATCAATTCTTCAAAAAGTACTTAAACAATTTGTTTGCGCATAACAACGACTAGACATCGAAGACACCATCTGTGACGAGATATGTACGTATTTAATGTGTTTGTCGGATTTAGCCGCCGTTTAGTTATAATAATAATAATAATAATTATGAGCTTATAATCAGTCCTTACGCTTTTCTTGTCATCATTATTTTCGTGCAGAAGTTGCACCGGTTTGATTTTATTCACAGAATCGAGTTAACTACAGGTGGCAATCATTTGTCGAGGTGTATATTAGCACACCGTCCACTATTTCGAAATATGTCGTATATGTACACCGATAGGGGTTGGCGATTTAATTGTCTGTAATTTCGTCATCCGCCACAGGTGACTAGACGTCAAGATTGAATTTGCTTTTTGATGTTGTATTTCACACCTAGAACACGCAGCAAAAAGTCTACAATCGGTGATTACAAGAATTATTGCCGCTTGGGAGACTTAGTCGACCTGTACGGGACGGAGAGCCTTTTTAAATAGGATTATCGATTAATTACTTAATAGCTTGTATGCGGTCTTGAGAACCTCAATGAATGACGTCACAAAAAAGGTTGTTATATGTCCTTGTCGAATGTTACCGTTCTGTTATTAGTTTGCTCCAAAATCCCTATATCAACTGAAACAATGTACATTTAATAAGTGATATCTGATGGGCAAAAGTGATTAGAAGTCAACGCATAAAAATCACCCGCAATAGGTCCTTATCCAAGCATCGTTTACTTCTTAATTTATTAGGTATTATTAAGAAAAACACTGCTCCAGTGAGTCTCCACTTCTGTTTTTTTTCTTTTTTTTTTTTCTATTGTATTGTATTTTTCTATTGTGTTGTATTTTTCTATTGTATCTAGTGTATTGACGAATACATTCCCATAATCTGTGAGTGTTTTGTGATTGTTTCTTCTAGTCATACCATATGCCTCACCAGCAACAACGATCATAGTTTGTCAGGGCTATTGCTTTTCGGCGCACACGATACAGTAATAATTAATGAATGAATGATTTATGATGGCTAAGGTATATGTCACAAACTGGTCTAATTATGTGGAGTACTTTCATTGTTATATTAGTCTGTGTCTTCATTGTTTAAAGCTAAACACATACGTAGACACGCAGGCCGCTCAAGAAATTTTGCCCGGGGGCAATAAAATTTTCTTATCAACTATTGACAGCTTAACCTTTCATTACAATAATTTTAGTGATGATGTTATTATCACTATAGCTTCGTTGATTATGACGTTTTTAGTAATATCGTCTTTTGTCCAATGCGAACCCCCTGTTATAGCGACGTTGCCACAGGGCGGCAACAGCAGCAGCTATCTCACGCAGCCTCCTCATAATCATATGAACCCATTTTTGTTCAGTGAAACCTTTCCTTCACCAAATAAAGTTTCACTTGAATATAAATGATCCGAGGCCATTACGATAGTTAAAGACAACGATCCTATGCGTTTGCAGTACTAGCATATGTACGTTATTGTAAAATGTCAGATATTTCTCTCTCGACGTAAATTCTGTTGACACGTTGTCAAAGAAGCAATTTCAATAAAATCAGTTGTCACTTAGAACCTTACTTAATGAATTAATACTTAGAAGTATTAATTATTGTAAAATTTTTTTATCGTCGCCGTTGCCGCCGCCATCGTTATAATTGACGCTGCCGACTGCGTAATACCACAGCTCAATAATGCCTGTACTTATAATTGCAATCCTGCCCCTAATAAAAGCTATTACCGTTATCGTCATCGTCATCGTCGTTATCAATATAATAATTTATCTACGCCAATGGAAATAAACCACCGGTCGCAGTAGTGTATTTGTCTAACTTTTGTTTGTTTCAAATCGACCGCCTTTTTCTCACTCCGCCTTTTATGTATCCTCGCTCAGCGCAGTTCAGTAGATTTTAAATTCAGATACGTAATAATTACACTAGTCATAATAATCACTAACAGGTCATCGTCTTGAATACAAGGTCAACGTACTGGAGATAAAAAGAGATTGGTGGACTGTGTTACAACTGTGGTTTTTTTTTTATTATTACTCTTGTCACTTATCGCATTCGTTCGTCCACAAAAACTCATTCACTCTTAATTCAACACATCAGTCAATCAACCATTAATTAATCTATCGATCACTCATTGGTTCATTCATAATTTATTTATCCGCTTAAGAGACTGCTCTGAAATCAGTCACTTTCCTCGACTAATTCTTCCTCATCATGACATTTACTACTACTGCTGCTGCTTGTTTACTGTTGTCGTGCTGAGTGGTACTGATATTGTCGTTGTTTCTGTGTTTTGTCCTGTTAGCCTTTGTCGTTTGTCAGCTTCCATACACGTTGGAGACCAATAGCTGTGCGCCTGCCCGAAAATTCTTTCTTCTACTTTCCCTTTTTCACACATCACATTCCCACTGATTTGCCGGCCATCATGGAAATTAGCTGCTCCCCAAAACGCGCTCACATGTTTCCATCATCAATTATGATTAGCTGAATCAATTATTCATTATCATTATAAGTGGTTTTGGAATGAATCGACCATCTTATTGGCCTCTCTACTTGTGGCGCCCTGATCTGTTCACCCCGACGTCGTTTAAGGGCCGAAATGAAAAATAAGGGGAATGCGGAGTAGGAAGAATTTCGGGAAAGCAGGAGCAGTTCTGAGACTAAAACAAAGAAGAAAACTCGTTGATGAAGGAGAAATTCGTCGATTATTTAGAAAGACCGTTCTTATTCTTGCTGTCATGAAATTCGTATTACTGTTATTGCAAGAACATGGGGAAGATGCCGTGGATGGGTAGCTATGTAGGGCGCCATGGGTGTGGTAAGTTCACCAGATCACAGTTAACGTCGTCAGCAGTAGAGACACGCTTTATTCCGTTATCATAGTTCCTACATTAGCATAATGACCTACTGCAATAATAATAGTGTATTAACGGGATCGTGTTATACATCAAACGTCATACCGTTAATCCCCTCTCTATTTCTCTTTTCCCTTTCCCCTGTCTAGCATCATCATCGTCGTTGTCGTCATCATCATCATTATACACCACACGTTAATAGTTATCCAGCTATCTATATATAATATCCATATTCGTCAATCATATTCATTGCTACAGTACATAATGATAATTAATAATAATAATATGGTAATTCACATGCACACATTTGTTGTGGTAGGTGTTGTTGTTGTTGTCGTTAATGTCGTTTTTTGTTGTTGTATTTGTTTTTTTCGTTACATATCTATTTGCAGGATTTTTCTAGTCCCCCACGGCGGGCTGGGGTATTTTGATCATCAAGGGAAAATTATCGTTGTCCAAAACAATGACTTCGATCTTGAACCCTAGTCCGCCGTAGAGGACAATTAAAAAAGTAACAGCCAGTATTAACCATCCTCCTTGGGCGGCGTGAACCAGCCTGAAAACAATTGCGCATAAGAGAAACGTTGAACCGACTTTATGTTAAAAAGAAGATAATAGATTAAGTGCAAGCAACGCCTTCGTATAAGTTTTTCAAATGCTGAAGCTGAGACCTGAATTCTAAAAGCCATGTCCGGACGCACAATTCGATAATCTTCATGAACTTCAGAGATATTTCGATCAGCTCTTACGCACACCAACAGATAATTTCGCTGATTTCGAGCATCACTCAATAATACAAATATTTATTATTAAGTTCTGTGATAACAGCTACGTACGATGAATAGGGTGTAAGTTTGCTAGATTTTAAATTACATATATTTTTGGCATGTCCTTGATGCCCCGAATATAATATATATTGTGTCTCTTCAAGAAAGCCCAGTAAGTCAGGTTCTTGCTAATGTGGGACCCTATGAGCCTTACCGTTCTTTTCATGTATTTGGACGAGACTTTTGAAACTCTGTTGCGCCCTAGCAAGAGAGTACTGGCCTTTGTTTCCTCCGAATTGAATCCGTGCTTTGCCTTTAACCAATGTAGCCGCAATTTGTAGAATAATTGCTTCTACTGTGTACGCAGAGCTCCAGCCCTGTTTCGTTAAAAGCTCCATACAAATAGCCCCGCCTCCGAGGACATAACCGCCCGATATAGCCGGCGCTACCACCCGAATGAATGGAGGCTCAAACGGATAATTGTCCTGAAATAGTCAGAGATTAGGCGAAAAAAAAAACATACACTATTAGTGCAAATTATCATTTATGGCTGACAAAAAGATTGTAGAGAACCAGCATGCCTTTTGATGATAGTGATTATCATTGTTAAGTTGAATGGAATCCTAACTGTCAAGTACACTGTTGCATTTACTAAATGAGCAAAACAAAAAAGATAGTTACTCATATTAAGCGGTCTCAACTCATTAACATCTTAGGCCCTTATACGCTGAACGTGACTTGTTCAAGAACTTTGAGGCATACTATGAGACGTCGATATTTTCATCAAAGCTATTTCTACGATTTTGGCCAACGATAATTGTGTGGGTGTGTTGGAAAAACTAGTCATACTTTGAAGAGCATGTTGAGTAAAATATGATCCTTCCCCTCCTTTTCCCTGAGTATGTTCATGTCGGCGTGCAGCGGCGAGTCTGGGTCCACCCGGAAGAGCTTGACGTTCCATTCGTAGAGCGAGTCGTTGACAAGCTCAACGGCGAACACGCCGCGTTTATAGCTCTCGCTGCGGTACACCTCCTTGAGCTCCTTCATAAGTCGGTCAGTCGCTTGAACGGATCCCGATACTGAGCCCTTCAAGTAGTCCTTGCGCTGATTCTGTCTCAGACGCTCCAGTGTCACCACGTGCTCAACAGATAGGCCAGCAACTACGAAAACGCACGTACATTACATAACAGTTGTTTAGATGCAGGTGCTGACACAGTGTACGATATCCACGTGCTGATACACTGCATGGAAATTAAATTACGATTCAAGCGACAACTTCCATTAGAGGAACAAAATCTTATTTCCCTTTCCTTATGAAAAGCCCGGATTATTATTGTTATTATTATTATAACGACAGCAATGATGGAGATAGTCATACGGTGAACCAATAAACGCCAAACAACACCGATACGGTCAACCACAACATATACACAATAGCAGCGGCGTTCGATCTAATGCGCATGACTATTTGAATGATGATCCAAAACGCGCGCCACTAGCTTGCGGCGTCGCATCTCGACGAAGCTCGTTGAGGATTATATCATCTAATGGTGTCCGTCATAGGGCGCATGAACAAGTTTTGTACTCCCATGTAGCTGCCAACAACCTGTCGCTGTTTTTGTTACTGCAGCAGCTCTTAACAGCAGCGTGCCACATTAATAGGTCGCAAGGCCAGCTTTGAGTTAGGGCATCTTCGCTGATTGTTATCCTAGTAACAAAAGCAGCAGTAGCAGGAACAGCTCAGATACTAGAGTCATGCGTACTGAGCAGAATTTGACAATACTTTTGCTGATATTTTTTTTGTTAGAAACGACAAACGGCTCATGTGTATAACTTTTTTTTGAAATGCTTAAGTACGCAACGCAGCTTTGAATAGCGTAGACAAATACGTGACAAATAATAGCTTCAACAAATGCTAGATAGATCCTCTTCGCCAATGTTTTTATGATCCAATTGAAAGTGCCAATAAGAGCCGAGCTGTTGAACATTAAAAGCAGGGGAGCTTATTCCTATGATATACGCCAATTAATTTTCCTATTATAGAATGAATAACAGCACAATAAAGATGCAAAATCTATTATTTTACATGACTATTTCAAACTATGAAAAAGATATACGAAACTTCACAAAATAACGTAGGGTTCCGATAATTCTAATTACATTTTACATAACTGCACTACGGAAGAAATATACAGATTCAGAGTGCAGCGTCTTTGTTGCTGTAATAGTTTGTGCGGTACCTTCATCTTTGCTTTTGTCAGCAACGCTTTCTTCTTCCATTTCGATGTGCATATCCATATCTTCGAGATCTTCCTCGTCGTCCGACGGTGCATCCGACGGCGCCGAAGGGGGCGGTGATAGCAGGATCGACGATGACGCTTGTTCCATTTTCTCCAGCTCGAGCGGCTCCGAAAATGAGTGTAACTTGCACAACTCTCGTACTAGAACCCGGACCTAAACCCGTTTACCAGCCGTAAACAAAAACAGAAACAGTACTTATTTTTCGTTATTCTCAAACTGCTCTACCTAATATCGGAATTGAAAATATCTGGTAACCAGAAATGTTATAAGCAACGTTCTTAATGGCAAATATGTGTATATAGAAGTATAACAAAACTATAAGTCTCTTAATCTGATATAAAGTTATAAGTATATTTAAGCAGATCAAAGACATGTCAAACGTTTAAAGATTGTTACAGGTTAAAGTTTCTCATCACAAAAATGTATTTGACTTCAATAAATATATATAAATAAATATAATAAACATAATAAATAAATAAATAAATAAATAATATATTAAAAATGATAAAAATAATAGCGACGGGACGTTATCGAAGATGTTTATTATATTTCTAAAACTCAACAGGTTGCGGGCTGAAGAGTCAAAGAGAAGGCCTAATTATATTACAACAGTTATCTCCATGTAAAGGGAAACGTAAAAGGATAAACAACCAAATGCGTTTAGACGTAGTAGGAGTTGAAGTAATTCGATAGATTTTGCTTTTGAAAAACTTTACCATTTACGTTACCATCCGTTCGACTCTTCAGACATTTCAAGATATGAGCTCGTCGCAGTAACGGAGGATACATATTCATTGCATGCACGCGTATATACATAGTAAGACACCTAAATTGAGGCTTTGTTGTTAAGACTACGTATGAATTAGGACAAGTACTTCAACGAAATGTTCCATATTTATTATAATAAAATTACTCACTAGTCTTTTTCACAGTATTCCTTTATTAATCCGCAAATAACTTCTTAATAGTAGTTGTGCAATATTAGTAGGAACTTGTCAACGTATCGCTCAGATACGATGCATACAAAAAATGCTAGCGGAATCAAATTTTGTGGTGGTAGAAGGATGGATCTTGGATTTTTGATCTTAACAGATCTTCATCTAGCACAAGGTGATCGAATAACGGGTTTTTCTTGCTCGGTTTGCAAAAATGACGCATTATTTTCTACCATAACAAGTTCATTATTTTGTTATAGACAGAACAGGCTTTCTTCCAGCTTCAAACAAGGGGGGATCGACATATGCCTATTACGACAAACATCCCAGAAAAATTTGTCCTAATGTAGGTGCCTCATCCTATAGGAATTAGGGCGCTACAAGCAAATTCGGCGCACTTTGAAACTGAGTAACAATTGAACTAGTCGGGCTAGCATGATGATTTTTCAATATATGTCAGAGGTAGCTTCACCTATTTTTCTTACACGTGCCCTAAAGCTCTGGTAGTTTCTAGACACTCAGGTACCGCTCGCACTCCTATGTAATTTGTCAATCTATGGCTTTCAAAGCATATCGATAGTAGGATATGCTTACCCACCGGTTGTTTTCAGGAGTAGAAAACCTCGTAATCACATGGATCTAGATCTAGAGAGTCAGTTGAGTATTCATTTGTTCAGTTTTACACTTTTTTACAGTTAAGGCAGGGTGATGAGGTCTGGCGCTGTTATAAAGAAATCATGTGCTTTCGATTGCCATATCAATGGTACACGAAACTTTCGAAGAACTCGAGATAGCGGGCTACATTCATCATTTCATTTTATAGTAGCTGATGCTTCTGATGTCCATTGCAGGTACTACCATCACTATTCATTCGATTCTACTCGGCTTATCTTCAGGGCTACTGATTCCCTCACCTGGCCCCTTTTCTTTTAGCGGTAAACCATGCCTGGTCTATGGCGACTGTATCCTCCAAACAGATTCTTGTAAATTACTAATTAAATACTCTTCTTATATATGCTTTCATTAAATAATAGATAGTGGATATTTAAGTTCGGCTAGTTGCACGTAGCATATAACATACATATTTTCAAATGGTCTGGAGTCAATTCGCGGAGATGCCACCTTTACTCAACTGTCATATTTTTAACATTTGGGTTATTACTCTATAACCCGTTACACATTAAATGCTAGTCTTATCTGATAAAGATGTTAAAATCCAAGTTTTGCTTTCGTAAAAGGCCTCCTTAATTGTAGCAATTTGTTTTTGCACTTCGGGTCCTGACATCTAATTACCTTCTCTTCAGGACTAATCTCCGCTCTTCAGTTGTTTGTATCACTCATGTGCAGTACTTTTGCTTCAGGCCACTTTATCTGATGGATTCATTATTCTTCGACAAATTTTTGCAGCGCTGTGGCCTTCGAGGAAAAAATTTGATTACTAAACGTTAATTTTCCTTGCGAACCCATACGCCACTCTTAATACTAGAGAAGTTTTTTTCGTGCAATAAAACAACCATTCGTGGTTGATATAGTGTGTTGTTTCCAAAGATCGGCAATTCCCATACCTTTACGTGGTATTAGTTACAGACTAAGATTAAAAAATCTTTGTCTGAATTAACCATCCATATTACTCCGTGGAGTTGCTAAAAGGTCCGAACAAAATTTTCATCGGTCAGAGTGGGAGATGCACACTTTTAGGTTTGGGTTTAAAGGGCTAGGAATTTGACAAAAATTTCACAAAAAGGCCATTTCTAACGAACTTGGATTATTTACAGGTATTAGCTCTTATTTTCGGTATAAAGTATTTACTTATCCATGCCTCTTTGCACCTTTTGGAACTTCCGGCTGTTTCAAATTTCCGATTTTTACGATTCCTGATTCACTATTGGCTTTAATATTGCTACAAAAAATTCCGCGGGCTTCTTGTGCGAAACGCATTTAACCGGCACCATTGCCAAATCTATTTTTGCCAATATATTTGGACAAATTATAGTACAAAGCGGGTAGGAAAAAGAATGATTTAAAAAAAAAAATCAGTAAATTGTTTTACATTCCAAATTGAGTCCATCGAAAGGAAAGTCGAATGAAAGACGGTCCGCCAAAAAGCACAATACATACACCGTGCAAACGTTTTAAGAGTCAAGAATGAACCGCTGACGACCAGCCAGGAAATAACCAAATATCAAAATCCTAAAGACAAAAACGTATTGATGCAATCAAAAAAAGACTTTACGAAAGCAAGGTTTAGAGTTTGAGGGCCCTGTCGACCAAGATTAGCATTTCATACGTGAAGTGCTACAGAACCATACCCTAAATACTGAAAATGGAGAACCTGAGTAAAAAGGGTCCCTAATGAATTTACTTCAGGCCAGTAGGAAGCACGTGTGGTACATGCGTAACTTTAATCAATAAAGAAAGCCAGCCTGGAGCCATAAACAAGGTATGATTCAATTTTCATCAGCCGGAAAGGAGCCAGGCGAGAGAATAACGTCGCCCTGCAGAGGAACCGAGTAGGAGTGGACGTAAGGTAATGGTAGTGCTTACAATGGACAACAGGGGCATCAGTTACTACGGGTACTTGCTAATAATGAAACAATGAATACAGCCTGCTATCTCGATTTCTTCGAAAATTCTATGGATTGTTAACACGGCAACCAATATATGCGATCTGGTTATTTTATGATAATGTCAAACCTCATCGCCATGCCTCAATTACTTCTTCGAGTGACCAAATGAATATCCAAAGTATATTCTCCTGACCTAAGTTCGTGTGATTAGGGGGCTTTCCATGTCCTAGCAAAAGCAACCGGTAGGCAAGCGTCTCCCACTATTGATTTAAGTTACCTATATACACGAGAATTGTATGGTTGTCCAGAAGATGCCAGGGTACTGGCCCAAATGTGTAAAAATATGCCCATTAAGGAAAGCTTACTAGAAAATCAGTCCGGCCCAACTAACTCATTTTAGATTCCCAGATCGATAACACATATTTTTTTTGTGTAAAATGCCATCCGGTCTTGCTCACTAGCATCCAACCGTGTATCTATTATTTTGGTTTAAATTGGCTTTACAATAACTTAATGTCCTCTATATGGCTACAAATAAGATGATTATGTTCTTTCTAACAACTATGGCTATTTATAACAAAAAATTAAGTGCCAGTTGCTCCCGCTTTCAATGGCTTGATTTTTCATTCTGCTTGTGTCCACAATATTTATTGACGATCTCGCAAAAAACGCAGAAACCGCTGTATAGCGTAGTGCAGGAAACACTTACGACTGGCTAACTCTACGGACTACAGCAAACAAGAGGGCTCAGTCGTTAGTGCGCTTTATTTACTGCATCAGCCTAATGCTGGTTCGATTCCCGCTGAGGATGAAATATTTCCGTATAAGACGTTCTTTGTTACCCAGTTGGGATACGACGGTGTAGAAGGCGATGTATAAATAGTAACAGCTCCGAAGTATTTAACAATATGGTAATGGTCGCGGCCATAGCCATAACAGCAAAACGTGAGTAAAAGCGGAGGCCGGCTGCAATTATAAGTCATGTATAAAAGGCAAAAGTATCGTGACATATTTAATGCTTCATAGTGGGGCTGACACTCTGCACACGTAAACCTGTTCTTCGCCTCGACAATCAGCGAAAAGTTGGGGTGCGCTCTGCTACAATGTGAGCCCTCACTTCAATGCCCCCTGTAATAATACCTTACGATCCATATCTGGAGTGAACCAATACAATAAAAAGCTGGGAGTCACTTGCGGATTAAAAAGCCGTTAGGTATATTGACTTGACTAAGCAGAAAGCTCATCATGGCAGTTATCGAAAAAATTCTGCGTACTGTCTGTAAGATATTCATCGGTATCACGTTGTTGTACTCGATAACGAGTATTGTTTGAGCAAGCGAGTAACCGGCGAACTTGAATCAAACTCAAAACGGGTAACTCGATGTTCGACGTACGCACTCGAAGGAAACGCTAGCTTCTGTTTTAGGAGGGGGGGGGGGTGAGAAATGAGCAACTCAACGTCTATCACAACTGGAAGCCAGTGTTTGACAATCAAGAGTGCTACTCTTTGGCCCATGTGTATATTTGCCCATCGTTCATCTACCCAGATAGCTTAGAGGATTTTTCGACTGTAGGGATTGAGGATTTTACATGAAATAAAAAAAAAACCGTTTGTTCACCTGTGCAAGTATGTGGTTGTCCTTTCCTGACGTGTTTGTCAGCATTTGGACGATGTTGGTAATAGCAGGTTCTTCGGTATCGCTGAACCATACCGGCGGCGTTTGGGGATACGTTTCCTGTAAACAACAAACAACAAATTTATACTTCACTAACATGGTACGTACAACATAAGTACAATATATTGCGTTATAATATTATTTCTAATTTGTTTCGCATTATTGGCATTTGTAATTCATCACTGTACCGTATTACTTAAAGGTACTCGGCGTTTTCAATTATCTGCTGCAAATTCAATGTACATCCATTCAGAAAATGTTCTTACACGGCGAGATGATTCGAATCACCATACTCCATGCCTTTGTTTTTAGCTGGGAGATGGTCAGTGCTCCGGAAATCGACTATGTTTTTACAGCAGAATTTCATCAGTTCATTTATTGCAGTGCCTCTGTAGAGAGACAGACAGTTACTTCTAGTTTAACAGTTAAGTTTTCGCTTTACTGAAACACAAGTTGTGCCTAACGCAAACATTATCTAGACAGACTCTTCTCATAATTGAAAAATGCTAATTATAGACCTGATTGAGCATCAGAAGATACGTCAATTATTGCGGTAAGGGACAGATCTAACTGCGCAACGCTTGTAACAGAAACACCATTATACCACTTCCGAAAAAACTCTAGGTAATTTGATGTTATCAATAAAGCCATTTAAACAACTACTATAGGCGTTGTCGTAGTATCACAATTTAAATAGCATATACCTAAAAAATATCTAAAAAAGGCTATGAAACTATAACATTGTCTTTTAGGAATTACAACGATGGTATTAGGACGCACCCGCTACAAATGTGTTGCACATATAAATCCGCTCCTTATTAGAGCCATTTAGGTTTCGCGTGCTACTCTGATAAACGTTAAATGACAGATCTCTAGCTGTGAACAAGTTTTTCCAAATAGCCTACACGTTCGCCTTGCCCTCTAGATATACAAGTAATAAATCTAAGCTTAGCATAATATCTTAGAAAAGAATCCGTTCGTACTTATAACTTTCTTTTTGCTTATGCCTTACATACATAGGCTGATCAAAAATGAATATTTTTGTCGGGCTTTCAGGTGATGCATAAAAAATGTAATACTAGATATGGTGAGCTAACAGCAACATGTTACACATGATCCTGTGCCTCATTGGGTGTATCTTGCAAACTTTCCAAATCACTGAAGCATCGCAGCCAGGCTGAATCGAACACGGTTTATTTTATTTGGCAAACGTGTTCTTTCTTACAGCGTCCGCAAATTAGGATAACGAAATTGTTTAGAAGCAAGTATTCTCCGTTGCACATAGTGGTTATTTACTCATTTAAAATGCGGTAGCTTGTTTACTTAAACATGCACGGAATTCATGTATGTTTATCGGCGTACAAGCCTGTAGCTCCAGCGCCGTTTTTGTCCCCCAAACGTTTTTATAGAGCTCATATTTTTTATCCATACTGAACACATGTTTATAGAATGCATAAAAATCAGTACATCTCAGTGTCTAGAGGGGTGTCGACACAAATACTGGTATATATCCAATAAACACGAGCTTACACGGAACTCACAAGAACCAAAAGCTACTCCGGAAAAGTTGCCAGCATATCGCGTACGTTCGTTGCTATGTTGACGTTTTAGTAAATAATCAGATAAAAGCAGGTGTAGTAGACGTATGACATATTGGTAATTCGCTAGTTTTCGTGGTATCGGTATCAGGACGATTTGCGATCGTTGTTGCTACTATAAACTTGCAGCCTGGATGTTGCGAAAAAAGTCGTCAGAACGCCGCAGTGGCAGCAGCAGCAAAAGAAAAAGCGCGTCAACAAAGGTGGTAGGAAGACTGCCGAAAGACAAATTACGAGGGGAAGGTGGCACACCAAGCCAAGGGGGTGTCCTTATCAGTAGCGTTGAAAAAGGTTCGATGGAAAATAGTTCAGTGGTTTAAGTTACCATAATGATAGCATTCAGCGTTATTAGTGCCCGCCAACTTTGCTACCCTGGTCACTCCCATCATCTCCTCTTCCTCGTTTGCCCTCCTCCTTAACGTAACTGGTTTCTACCACCAATAATAAGAACGACGACTAGCTAGTATCGAGCGATCAATGATGGCAGGTTACCTTCTTATTACCTTGTTATGGTAGCGTCCCATATGATTTGGCTGTACAAAACGATGAGTGGAGTAAGCTAGCATAGCGTGAGACTTACGTTGAAAAATATGTTTTATATCCAATAGTATCTCTATTAGTCACTATCTATAAGGTTACTTTGTGACAGACATCCTTCACGCTCTTGCTCCGAGACTTCCATAGCGCATATTTGTGTCAAAAAGAAATGTTTTTCTTTACACACAAGTATATCTAGCGTTTGCAACTGCAACAAGGCTTAGTTACTCATTCGGCTAACAGGAAAATAGACAAACTACTGACGGCCTTTGTCGTGTGGACCTACACACATAATCACCATTTTCGCAATAGAGAGAAACGAGATTGCGGTGACAACGATGGCGATAGCTTCTGTGACGCAGTACTCAGAAAGCAGGTCGACATTGGTTCAGATGTTTACGATAAAAATAACGACGGATTACGTAGATGTATCTTTCGAATAAATAAATATAGGGCAAGCAACGGATAGGCGGGCTTTCTTTTTTAGTGTTTTTAATTTAAATTCATATCTGTAATTAATTTTTTATTAGCTCTTTTAGCTCAGCTCATTAGCTTTATGGAAAAAGCACATCACAAATATAAAGCAGAAATTACAGTTTCATGCTTTAGGTTTAAATCGCAGTAAGGATCAAATAAAGCGCTCAAGTGGCAACGAATTATTCCATAATAATAAACAATTATAAGAACGAAAAAGAAAATCATGTTCTCTTTGCTATACACTACATTATTTATTTCGGGTCACATGTAGGGTGGGGGAAGGGGACGACGACTATTTACGATGGCGATCGCAATATTATAAATATCAAGAAACAGATAATAATAATATAAGTACTATTTGATCACTTTAGTCGGATGAATATGAATGCATCTTCACGGCGGGGATTCAGGGAGGAAAAGGTGAAACCCGAAGATTATACTATACGAGAATTAAGTGTGTTAAATGAAAGTTTATTGAGATATATATCACCCAGCATATCTACATGATTATCTGCAACGCAACATTAAATTTCTATTGTTATAAAAAAAAATTGCCTAAACTTCCCGTGTACTAATTTGTACTCTTCTACATTTTTACATTACCAGATTTTCACCTACGCATAGTAAAAGCCACTGTTCTGTAGTAACCGTAATGCAAAAAGTAACCAAAGACCACGTAACCCTTTGCTGCGCCACTACTGACATTACTCTTTTCATAGCCCCATTTACCTTGATGTTTATATCTGCTATAATTAGTTATATATATAAAAAAAATATGTGCGTACCTAGTCGTTCGATACTGGAACAGAGAATCTCATCGACTGAGTAAAGAGCGCTTAGCGGCACCCAGCGAGCCATAGTGCTATAATAACCTAGTTGTATATACATTATGTTTTATAGGTTGTAACTATAACAAACTAAACTGTGGACAACAACTAGTTCCGCACGTTTCCGCTGAACTTTCCTAACCATTTTCCACTGAGGTTAGATGTCCAAGATACTTCACTAACCCCGATAGTAAGAACAGTCTACTTACTTGCCTAAACTCGACCTTTCTCTTCATATAAGAAGAATACGCGTTAAGTATATCAAAGCAACGACTGAAATTAACTCTACAACTCTATACATGATTTAAATGTTTTTGAATAAGCGTTATTAGCTTACCATTTCTGTGACATTATTTTGCGCTTTATGTTAAATCAATACAATATAGCTGAAAAACGTATGCAATCTACTCATTGATTCTATTTAACATCAGGAGACGAATTATATATATGTATATGAGAAATTGGTGTAAAAGTTCAGGCGCGTGGCTCTATTTAAAGGGATCGATATATCTATTATAGGTCGATAGTAACGGATAATAGCAGCTGCAAGCCCAAAACTACTCGCTATTTAATAACCTAACAGAGTAGTCCCGGAACTTGACCATGAAGAACAATCGAACACAATTCATACGATCGCTATTTAGCGCCTTTTTCGGATCCCAAGGAAAGACCCAAGGAAAATTGAATTGCGCATGCTTAAAAGTAGATCCGTTTCAATCAACGTCTGTCGCAGCAACATTTCTCATCTTAGGTGCCTTTGGAAACTAAGTGATTCACAGCATATGACTTGTTTCTTGTTAGAGCGAGCAGGTGTAGCACTTTGTCTGTTGTACCTGTTTAAAATAACTACGCCCCAACACAGTAGCTCATTTTTGGAACCATGAAAAATATATCTTAATAAATGAACTTAGTGTAATCCGTGCGTACCCCCATATATATATGTGTGTTCGTGCTTTTCTACTTATACTACTGAGCCTAGCGGAAACGAGGTGTGTTGAACAATTAAAATCTGTGATGACGGAAGTTGATAATAACAATAAATAAACCTACGGTTACCACCAGTGGGAAGCGTTCTCTAATCCTAAGCAACGTCAACAACGATAAGAAAACAAAAACGATACAAGAAAAAAACAATATTTACGATATACTCTATTTCCTTTTGCACATCTTTACAATAGAAGGGGTCTATCCTCAGTCGTAGGGGACACTGACCGAAATGCCGTTTTTCAGTAACGAAGAATAAAAGTAACCAACGAATGAGAATCACAATAACGAATCACTGGAAGTTGCCACTTTATGACGGCGTTGGTTGCGGTGGCGGGAACGGCTAAACGATGACGTCACTTCCGTATCTTTTTCAGCTTCCACGGGGGCCTACCTGTTGTTATCGTAGTGGCAATGTTTAGCTTTGGCTTCGTGGAAAACAAGATTGCATGTTTTACAAGGGTGTGCGTTTTTGCGAGCGCGAAGGAGGTGATGACAATGACAGTAAAACATACTCAAGTATTTCGTCAAAAAAAACCGACTCTCATTATTATTTTTCTTATTGCCACATGCAACCTGGACGCCCATTTTCTATAAAGTCGCGTAAACACAATTATTTTTTCACATTGTTGTTTCAATTCAATTTATATCGCTGCTGCTTCGTGCGTGTTTGCACGAGTCATAGAATGAGAATATGGCCCTCGGAGTTGATGAAGTGACAACAGCGTTGTCTCTAACTGTGGTAAATTGCTACATGGTTGCTACCCTTGAGCGAAGACCGCCACCAACCAGATATTTACATTATTCGAATTAAATCTTGGGCATATGGGTTAATCACAATCTCCTTGCGAAAGGCAAATTGAAGTTGAATTTAAGAAATCTTACGCTATCATATGCTATTACTGTGAACTCTGCGTGCATTCATGAATGCATTATAACAGAGGCTAATTCGTGAGCTCCATATTTTTTTAATTCGACCTGCCTCGTTTTGCCAGCACACCTATGATTCGGCTACGATTTTAACTGTGCGCTTCTATTACCCTAGAAACGTAAGATACCTCCTTTATGAAAGTGTTACTTACTCAGAACAACTTATGATCGCAATTGCTCTGTGGGTCCGGTACGTGGCGCTTGCGAACTAGTCATAAAATTTCCGTATGTATATGTTCATGCCAGGATAGCTCGGTATTGATTATGTCGAGTACTATCAGTATATAACATTTGTATGTATATAATCATGCCTGGCCTTCAAGTATGTTATTTTAAAACGCCTTTCCATATCAGTAAGCAGATACTATCTAGCCATCTCGTCAGTTTAACTGCATAATGCGCACGTCAAAAAGAAGCAAGTTCACGCAAGCGGTTGTACAAGACTGTCAAACTACCCAACAGTCGGACACTTAGCAACGGCAGGATTTTCAAATTAAGTAGAACTGCTGCCTTGCCACCATTGTGACAACTATTTCTTTTTTGTTCTTTAAGAAGAGTTTTTCATTCGGTACTGCCACTAAGCGTGAGTTACAGTAATAATTATTACTACGACAATTACTACCACAATGGTCTGGTCGTGATTGTTTCAGCTTTAAAAATTAACGTGTTTAAAACAAAGAAAATGTTTTCAACAGTTTCCAACATGGGCTAGTGTTCACAGGCTTCTATTTTCTAAGCATCAGTCCGAATTTCTTGATAGGCCTATAATGAGATTACTTGCCCGCCTCGTCCCGCTGTTTATTTTACGTTTATCATAAAACGGTGAAGATTATTAATTATCATTAGTCAGGATAAATTATTAAGAAATTAATCATGGTCACCAAAATTGTATGTAACCCATAAATATAGCTGTTTAGAAAGTTCGGATTCGAAGATATACTAGCAAAAACCCTATAACATATATAGCTAGTTACAGCTATGGGTAGTAAAGACGTTGATCAACGTACCGTTATCGAAGTTTCTATTCATTGCAACGAGCCTCAGCTAGCGTGTCTGCTAGGAGCTACTATTTCTGAGCGCCTAAAACAATTTCTTCCTGTAAAAATTCTAAAGCCCTTTGGTTAGAAAAAAACGGTCTTATCTCTTACTAGCAGATGTTCCCATCCAGCAATAACTCGCGGTACCGCCGAGAACATAAGAAGCCAGTCGAGGAAAATATTATGCCAACCTTCTCTCACCTGTGTTTCGTCCTTCGACGTACATGGTCTATAGACGACTAATTTTGCATGAGGGTGCAACTTATCCGTCACAAACTATTCACACAGATTGCACATAAATAACAACTTGAAGCATTAAATATCTATGCCATGTGACGAACCTCAACGAGGCCGAAACATCTGAGTAAACCGACTATTTTCAAAACCAAAGGTTTGGAAAACATAGATTTTTAGTTTTACCTTTCTAAGTCCACTTTTTACACTTAAATAAACATTTATGTTACTAATAATTACAGTAGTCTCCTTTGAAATCCTGGTTTTATTAGTTTATATACTTAGAGAATATGCATTGTCCACTCTACCATACATACGCGTATATATATATATATATATATATATGTATATATATATACGCGTATGCAGTTTTTATTACAATGAAACCACTCCAATCTCCCAAACTGGCTTTTGTTGTGCACTGTTCATGGAAGTAACGCTACAAGTAAAAAAAACACCCAGGTTAATGCCTTTCACAATGTTCAGCAAATCCTTGCTATCATTCCATAGAAGAAGTTAAGTGTCTTCTACAATGTGACTGCACATTACGCCAAATCTGAGAGCCAGTAGTGACTAACCACAATTGTGCATGTTTTTCTTTTTCTGGGTTCTAGGTATGGTCACTTCTTCTTTATTGCATTTGGTAATGGCCCAATCTATGCTATGTCCTTTTTTTCAATTCTACTTTGAATATTTCTCCTATTTTGTGGCAGGCATCCAATTTAAAAAATTAAAACCCTGACCATGTGACATGTGGTATCGGGAAGAGTGCAAGCATTCATTCTGCGCAACCGTGGACAACACAATCTGCTGTACTCTACTTCATTATAATATGGCTGGTTGAATGGCGATAGTCCCTCAGCCATGCTACACCTTAGATCTTTTTGAAAAATGCTAATTTCTGAATTTTATGACCTGGATTGAAAGTATTACATAAAAACATATTCATACTAAAAAGAAATTAACACTTTTCTATAGGCTTTATCGCTGCTCGAGTAGCGAAAGCCAGTCGGTAACTATAATATGTAAACGTTACTTAACTTCATGGCTATCGCAAGTCAGTAACGCTAGCCGCTTGTTCCCCAGTATCAATTTCTATAGATTAAGTAATCAGCCAGTTGATTATCTTCGATTATTTCTCGTTACCACAAATGTATGAATGAAACATTATATATTCATATTAGGAATTCGCATCGTAAAATTAAACAACAACCACATTCTGATCAACAACCACACAAGATCTAAGGACTCTCTACAATAGTATAGAGAAAAATAATCTCATAATAGCCTTATTTATTTATAAATTATATATATATATATATATAAATTATTATAAAAAATATTAATTTTTTCCAAAAAACTTCCTCGGCAGTGAACACCTGTTGTACAATATTTTCTCTTTCTTTAGATTTGAAAGTTGTTTCTGCTACTGCTATGCTATTACTTGCCCTCATGAGAATTGTGCATGGATCTTCACCAAAACTGTGGCAAATTAGAGAATTTTCCATTGAGCTAGGACTGCATAGTTTCAAACAAATTATACCCTCAGTTTTGTAGCTCAGAAATTCGTGAGATACCTTCTAAATTTTAAATTCATTCAGCCATAAGGTAGATTTCAGGTTGAACATACCTAACACCTCCTAATACTTCGTTCACTTTTGCATAGTTTGTCATCGTTTAGCAAAAGATTCTCAAACGATAAAAATTCCTGTGCGTTTATTTATTTTTTTTTACCAGTTTTCTTTTTATGCTGTGGCTAAGTTTCTCTGCTGCAAGTTGAAATATTCAATAACTTAATAGAATCAAATGCCATCTCAAGCATACTTGAGCTTAATAATCTCTAGAATAATTTTTATGTAACTTATTGCTGCTTGGGCCGCATGTTCATTTAATTTATTTTTATAAAAGTAATCAAAAGTCAAAAAACGTACCAAGAGCGATGACGTGTATCTATATGTACGTTGAGATACTATCAGCGTATCAAGCATATAACAACTAAGCTTATAGTAGCTTATTAATGGCTTTTAGAATACGAACCTCTTAGCCTGAACTCAACGTTAACACGTGCAGCTAACATATATTACATAATCAGCAATTTATACAAACACTGATATTGTTTTAGATCATTCGGCAGTGTTCTCCAATTTTAAGAAAAAAGGAAATTATCGAAACTATGCCGAATTATTGAAACAGATCTGAGACGATTCCTCATAAATATAGCTGCTACTAAAATTAAGGAATAAGAGCAATCTTTGTCGATCGAGTCGAGTCTCTCCTTACACTTGGGGCCGATAGCTTGCTGTTTGTTAATAAGAACCGGTCCGGGGTTACGCAGAGGTATTGGAGAGTTGAATGACTGGCAGACTCTGCAAAAAGCAGTACGGCTTCATTGGATTATACAGGATTACTTCAAATTTAAAAAAACGTGCTCAACATATCTAATAGAACACACTCAGTACACCCGAGTGTATACAGTAGAATTGATTGTATTTCACAAATACGAGCGCATTACAGCAAAACAAACATGCGTAGCAGAGCTTACGTATTTTGCTTAATTCATGTGGCACACTTTTGTAGAAGCAATTTGTAGCTGCGGTGGAGTTTTTTTGCAAAAAAGAAATTTAGGAATTTTAGCTAATTTTTCCCAAAACAACCGAGCAATGAAGTACAGTACGTGCATTTATAAAATCGCTTATATACCAAAAAGTAGATTACTCGAGTAACTCCGCACTGCGGACCTTTTTTTCGGTTGAAGAGACGAAATCGGCGTTGGTGTTTATCTACGTATTATTCCGTATTATATATTGGTTTGTATTTATCGCAATACTCATGTAACCATCAATGGTCGTAATTTAGAATCTTAAAAACAGAAAAATACTTGCTGGAATTTGTTGATCCAACGATTAACCCTCAACGGTTTTAAGAAATGTGTGAAAACGACCAAAGCGAAAACAGAATAGAGGGTCAAAATTAGCATCAACTTGCCTAGCCTGGGTCAACAAATTCTGTGTTGGATAACCCAAATGCAGTTCACGATGTTTCCTATTGAAACAGCAAACTCCATCGTTAACAGTATCCTTCTTCCCCGATATAACTGTTCACATTACTCACCTCAATTTAATTGCGGACCCAGCAAATTCTGTCTTATGCTTGATCACGAGGTATAAAACAAAGTCCTTTCAATAAACGAGAGGAAAGAAAGCAAACAAGAACCAAATCTTCGAAGAGGATAATATCTATACGTCATCGATGACTAGTCCGATGCGCTGTACGTGAAGATTGATCTCACGTAATGAACAAACTAGACCTAAATTCATCTAAAGCTTGTAGAGGCTACGACAGGATAATTTAAAAAATGAAAAAAAGTTGAAAATGTATTTTCCTGATAGCACGACACAATAGGGATATTCGCCATTCAGCGATAACTCTGTTGTGCTCTCGATGAAACTTGCTATTGTAAAGATACCAGTTTCTGTGACCGAATAATACAAGCAGCGAAACCTAAATGAGCTTCAGCCACCGCTACCACTTCTGCTGCCTACAACAAGGGAAGCAGCCACCGCAACAATGAACGGGGAGGTAACAAGAGGCCTACACGTAGGCTAAAAGAACAAAAGGTGGCGGCAATGAGCGCTGCGTCGAAACTGCAGACTTTACGGAAATCGGCCAGCAATTCGTACGAACCTGTTCGGGCTCGTGTTGGAAGGCCTTCCGTTCAGCGGACACCACCGCAATGCCATTGCATGAACTGCTACTGCTTTTTAGTGTTGCAGATACTGTTCACACTGTTGTTTCGGTTTTCGGTGACAGAAAGCACCAGGCTACGTTACCACTGGTGGTCCTTAAACGTGGTTCGCTTTTGCGCAATGCACCCAAAACACCGGTCGCAGCAGCAGCCGTAGTAATGGCACGAGTGATAACAATAACAAAAAAAAAAAAGAAAATGATATTTAAAAGACGAGGACGACCTTGAATAACGTCGAATGAACAGACGACAAACGGACGACGTGAGCAGGCACGTCGGCAGTCAACCGGCCAGCCAGGCGGATCTACAGACAGAAAGAACGTCGTATAACGAACAATGAACCGGGCCAAAGGACCGCATAATTTTTATTCATAGCGCTGGTTGCGTTTGATAGCGATGCTATTACGTAAAAAAACCAAGACGCTACGATACCATATTGGCAATAACATCATAACCATAATAAATAGAGATCTTATAACATTCGTCGTTTAATAATTCATATTAAACAGCAACTTAAAAGAGCGAACCAAAAAGCGAGTAGCAACGAAACGGATTATGACGAAACCATTGGATGTGACTTAACTTCGGAAGTGCTGGCTTGTCGATCATGCGACTATTTTCACCTCCTTGCACATTGGCTGAGCCTTTTCAAACTAAAATTAAGTTGTTAATATGGAAAAACGTTTTTTTAAGAAGTGGTTTTCTGAAACGGTTCGCCCTATCATTAACTTCCACACTTCCTGAATAATGTACAGATAATTATTCAATAATTTTCACGACTCAATTCAATTAAAATATTCTTTTGTACGACGACACTCATATAAACTCACTAGATCGGATCAGTAGGTCGTCAAGTAGTTAGGTGGATATTAACCATGCTTAATCGCAGTACCGAATATATCACTTGACACATTTTTTCTTATATTACCCAGCTCTTAACTTTCACTAAACTCCTTGATTTTAATTCCAACAGCAATTGTGGATTTGTCATATAACAATTATAATTCCAAGTAGAAGCAATTACATTAGAGTTTTCCCTACCCGTCCCATCGCTAAAACGGCTGATAACAGTAGTATAATAATAAATTATTTCTTTTTCAGTATTCAACATGCGGACAGTCATACTAGGCACACCTCCCGTGACTAACTCCGTAAATGTTCCGTTACAGTTGCTCAGCTTGTTACATTGTTATGAGAACTATAATAATCACAATAGTTGAGGGCAGACACGGAACTGGTAATAACAGTAATATCATTGCGCCGCGCTAATGTTCCTGCAAATGCTTCTGTGCCTATAGCAACTTTGATGTTACTCCTGTCTGCTGGTGCCTACGCTTGGTGCCCCCTAAGGGGCGGCGGCACCACCACCTTCACTATCACTATTGCCACAACAACCTTTCTTTCACAGGGCAGTTTTCTGTCTAACTGTCGCTACCCTCTCTCTCAGACGGCAAGAGCAAATCCTCTCTCAAGCCTCTGCTCCTAGATATACACCCCTGCCTCACGCGTTTCTTCTCATGCCGCTTGTCTACTCTCTGGGTACCACCTCGACTACCAATAGGCGTGTACGTCGAGCTAGCAGCATGCAGGGTCAGCTTCTTCAGTGTTTTACAGTGTATATGAGATTAACTTCCTCACTTGTGGGGTAATGCCGGAAAATTTCTTCCGACTTTCTACTACCTATCTATTTACCTTTGCTTATGCATTTACTAAGCTGCCTGCCCAAGCAGTCAGGCAAGCGGCTAGCCTGTGGCTGTCGTTTCTTCTATTTTTAGCCGATACGTAGTACGCTACTGCTTTAGCCTCTGACCGCTGCTTGATCACAGGAATCATCCTTGTACTTCAGATTGAACTTTTAATATATTAGACAGAATGTTCGTAAGTTGACAGGCCAGAAAATATCGGTTTCAATGTTTCCAGTAGTAAGAGTAATCCTGGAAAATGCTGCTATTGTCACTGCTGCTGCAAGTCAGGAAGAACTAATGCTCTTAATAGAACTAATCGCAATAGCAGCAGACACAACATTCATGTATGTATCCATGAAATAACGCGAAATCAGCCAGAATCAATTTCTCACTATAGCGAAGTTGCAGTAATACTTGTCGCAGGAGTGATATCAGAGAGCTTTGAACTCGTTACCTATCTACCTCTACTTGCGTCATCTTGTCTCAATAGCCGCTTATCGCTGCCGCAATAGTTACATTTTACAAAAAAAAATATTATAAAATACAAGTAGAGAACGTATCTGAGATAATGTCGAGTTCTTTAGTTCGGCGGTAGAGGGGCTCCAAAGAATGATCGAATGGACTTACACTTGTGGGTTAGTAGGTGAATGGGTGAGTTAGTTTCTTTTAATTAGTATTGTAGTATTATATTCGCTAAATTGCTCGTTACTTTTTGTACAACAAAGCGGACGTCTGAATTGCGATCTTTAAACTGATCGTCTAAAAAGCACCTCAACAAAACGTCACACCTGTAGTCATTACCGAGACAGCACTTCCTTAGCAAGCGTCCATACTTTCCGAGACTACGTTTAGGATTTATCGGCGTTGATATTTAGAAAAAGAATGGGAAGAAGTAAAATTCTATCTTAGAAAGCATTTAAAATAATGAAAAATGTAAGCGAAAGATAACAGAAGCTCAAAGATAATAAAAAAATTCACTTTTTCAAGGGCGCTACGCATAATGGTTACAGAACCATAGAATTAGTTATATTTGCGACAAGCTTAATTTATATTTTGACAAACACAGTCAACAGTACTTGATGCAAACAATCAAGTACTATTTCTAGCAATAGCTGATATGTGTTGCTACCAATAATTTGCGTGATACGATATGTTGCAGTCTAATAGTTTGCCTGCTTCGTTCGGATCTAATCGAGTCATATTACTTTCCAAGTGATACGCTTCCGTTCATATAAATTATCCAAGAACATTGTTTGCTTTAAAATTTAACTAGATGACAGCGCACAGAATCGCCCCGACGGACGTGTTATTTCCATGGAAGCAAAAGCGTGCTTTGACATTCAAACAAATTTAATTTTTTTCATGTATGAGGTAACCGATCAACTATTTTTTTCTTAGAGATGTTTTTTGGGCTACATATCACATTCAATTGTTTCTACAACGGTGCTCCTTTAGATATAAATTGAACATCCTTATGTTTAAGTAGAATTATCTTCGCCATCGCAATATTTCGTGTTCCCCATTGTCGCTTTTGGTTGTTCATTTTGATTTACCTATACTTTTTGATGTTCAGTGTGTTTATTAATGTTTGCAATCAACAAGATTGACAAACTTACCAAGCGCGGTGTACGAATGGGCATCAATAGTGAGTGAGCGCACAGCGGTAGACCACAGCTATTTTAATTATTTCTGGTAAATATCTGACTACTATGAGCACAGGACAGGTGATTTAAATGGCGGACAGCGAGCGAGCGGTCAGTAATACACGAACGAAAGGCGAAGAAAAAGAAGAAAAGGAAAAACCAGATGGGTTGACTACCAAATAACTGCTGCTACTACGACTACGATTATAGTTAAGGCCTACTGCTGCCGCCACTGACTCTCCACCCACCAAACAACCTGCGACGAAATAAGCGGCCTGATTACAAATAAAAACATTTTCTGAAAGTAAAGGTGAAAGTGAGGGCAACTACAAGCAAAGCAGACAAACTGAACAAGGACGAACGAGCCTAACGACTCAAAAAATCGTCTGCTACCTTAAGAGGACCCATACTGCCACCTATCAAACGGGCCAGTCAGCTCAGCTAATTAACTACTGAACCGTAAGAATCATAGGCAGCAGCAATGACTTCTCCGGTCAGTGATAAAGAAGAAGACAAAAAATGCTTGTATAGGGGCGAGCTTGCTAACCGAGAAGGCTGCCTTCGTTCACGTCCGTTTCCAAGAACAAAATCATACCTTCAACATCGCATGAAGCAGCAGAAGCGGGCGAAAACGCACTTGGCCGAAGAATAAGCTTTGGTTGTGTTATAGTTATGCAGGTTCACAGAAAATAGAGACAGCAAAAACACATCCAAAAAAATGAAATTTAGTCCTCAGTTTCTCAGCGACCTTCTTTCTTCGTTGTGTAAGTACATATATATCTGTGCTTCAGCACGAGTTAAAATATTCTTATGACTGTCATAATAAAAATATTTAAACATCCCACACTTCAGACTTAACTGATGCAACGTATAATAAATTAGCATGAGAATGTGTCGTGTTTGTTGTCGCTGTTTTTGATATCCTACCTTTCGAATGACCACTACTCTTCACTGTGTATTGTTGGTGTAGTGGAATTGAGAATGTGTGTAGTATGGTTGAGAATGCGCCGTTGCCATCAAGCAGCCAGCGGTGCTGGTAATTATCTGTTGGTCCGACGTCCATGCGTTCGCTTGCAGCTCATATAACTAAAGACTACACTATCGCCGATAGCAAAATACATCAAATATAAAAATACCGTAGGCGTTAGCAACAACAGTGGTCCCTGTCTGTTTCTTATGCAGGGATATCGTGTATCTTGCAGGTTTGTTACCTTCTCCCTGTTTATATTCCACGTAACAACGAATGATTCTTCGCAGTATAAATATTCAATGAGCAATATCACCACTAGTACAGATTTGGGACAACGGCAGCAAAAAATAAAAGGGAAATGTAAAAAACGGATAAGTTAATAAGTGGCTAAAAAAATATAAGGTCTGTTGCTTTTCGTTCAATCGGTCACTCTTTGATGGACTCCCACTATTAACATTAATGACGTGCATAGTCACGCAGCTCATGCGTGGCTCATGTGTGCAATTGGATATCGCCAGCAGCTGCTCGATGAAGCAATTAAATAACAGGACGAAACAGCTGTTTTCGACACATTTGGCTGTGGCTATTCCCAGTCTCGACCATCATTGCTCAACCTTGCACATAACAATCGAATAGATATGTACTTCAGGTACCATAAATACACAAATTGATGAATGTACATGTGTGAGATGTCCGTACACGAAATTATGTTTATTGCTTTTAATTTTTACATTCGGCTACAGGGCACCACATTTTTTGTAGTGAAATCAGCCTGTTTATGGTGAGATTAAAGTTTAGCTTGACCAATACTGATTTTGCGGATGATAGTGCGTAAAAATTATATCATGCGGTTCACTAATGAAACATCGCAGAGGCAGTAGACATCACAAAATATTACAAATGTTTAATAATAATAGTAATAATAATAGCAATAGTTATATGCCTTTTCGTATGTGCGTGTGAGAACACCTATCTGCAAGTACACTTAGCCTTTTTCTTGCTATTTTTAAAGCAAGCACTAAAGGATTCAATCGGAAACCACAATTTAATACCTTCACACAGAAATTATCATTTCCGTAAAGAGAAGCCATTTTCACTTTTGAAGAAAAATATAGGACTTCTTGTGATAAACAGGCAGCGACGAACGACGCTTGCTTACAACCAATGGCGGGGGCAAAACGATACGGAGATGAAAGACGGAAAACAAGGGATAGAAAAAATACGTCTTTAGCATCAAAGGCTTTTGGCAAGTGAACCAGTAATGGCGATATGTTCGGCTAAATATATGGTACTTAATATGTATATTTGCTTGGAAGTAGTCTAAAACCAACAATTTATGCATTGAAAGTGAGGCCAGTAGCAGCACAATGATTACGGGACACTTCACATCTGCCCCGATCTAAATTGTTGTACCTAGTTCCCAAATGACTATACAACAGTAGCTCCGTGTTCCATGATGGAAAATGTGATACCACAATCGACTTCTGCGTATTTTCGCGTACGAATTTGCACAATAGTATTAGCAATAATATAGTGTGAATGTAATATATTTGATAGAATATATGGCTTTCATTATAAGACGCAGTAAGATGGATAAGAAGATCACTTGAATGCTTACCTAGAATGGGGCCTCACTCGCCCAAGAACTCCCAAAGAACCATTATTACGGACATGTGACGTAATAGTTGCGTTGTTCTTTGACCTTTCTTTTACGCTTCAAACAATCATTGCAATAGGCTTTTTCCTCAACAAGTTCAACTGAAGGCAATTGAAGAACATCAAACATTCCTTTATAATTGAATTGCTGATCGATGGCTGGTTTCCTGGCTGGTCTTCACACCCTTCACCTAGGTAGGCCCCTTACAACACTCACTGACTGACTATGTTCTTACCGTGATATTGGCGTGGATCTCATATTTCTTCGAGTTGCGGCCAACAAATCGGCAGGTTAGTTCGTCGACGGACGCGGCTACCACCTGGAACACTTCGTGATTTTTTGGGAAAGACGCCTGCAGCGTCTGAATGTCCTGCTTGAGCTGCACCAGGCACGCCATCATCATCACTATAGTTGGTGCTGCATCACACTCGAAAACGCCACTGAACACCGACCGAACCAATCAGCACTAACCCCGCATACGAACTGATTCCTCCCTCTGGCTGATGCTCGGAGGGGGCTTCTCGTACTCCACTTTGTCTAGCACTACGACTAAGCCACGAGATCCGAGCACAAAGAACGAGCTGCACAAGCCAGGAACGATGCAACAAGGCCGAACAGGTGAAACGGCGATTTTATTCCTGTGCTGCACAAGATCCTTATAGCCCACCCTCAGTTGCGATACGGAGAGCTGGGATCACAGACGGACTAGACGTAGCACTCCGCAGCTACTCGTAGGGCATAGTACTACGCGATGATCAGAACACAAAGACAAGATGGCGGATTGGCTAGTAAATCGTACCACACATGGTACCACAAATCGAGCCACTGTGGCGGGCCAAAGACCGCCCGTACCAATCGCAAAGCAAGATGAAGTCCAGTAGTCAGTCAAGCATGCATAGCCAGTATTGATCGGAGACTGATGGTGGCTGTGCTTATGAAAGGATGAAAAATATTGGAGGTGCGCAGCGAGTGACGCGAATTTGTGGCGGGAAATCCAGTGCTGTATTTAGAAATGACGAGAACCCAGCACATAGGACACAAAGTTTGTTATAGTAACAGCGTCTGCCATTTAGACTATCACCATTAAATCTTGAGCGCAAGGTTTACCGATCCTATCATTTAAAAAAAGGCAGGAATTATCCAACCAGCACCTATACTGCAAATATATATACAAAAATTTACAATAAAGGAGCATCTGTCACTAAATCAACATGTCATCAACGGGAAACAATTTACATAGCGATATTAAACAAATGCAGCTTATTCCAAAATTATGGCACACTTAGGCATGATATCACAATGTTTTTTTGCTTGACCGAAAGTCGATGTGTTTTTCATCATTTCGATGGTTTGGGAATTAGGTGTACATGAAAATATAAAACACAAGTCTATGGAACGGAGTACGATCTTGTTCAGAAGTTAGCCCAAAAGCTCGTAAAACAATAAATTCAACTCCTTGTACGATATAAAGGAATAGAATCGAAAAACTATATCTTTTAATGTGGCATCTCTAGGGATAGCCATTAGTGCTGGTGCCCAGGTTCAAGCGAAAAAATATTTTCCTGGAAAGCTTTTGTCTAAATAACGAAAGAATGACAATGCGCAACCAGCCATAGATATCATAGTGTTCATTTTATCAGTTGAATCAGTGAGCTACCTGGCCCAGGTAGCTGAAGCCCTCCATTTGAAGTGATCTGAATTTCGTATTTGGCATCATTTAGGAACCGTAACAGATCCTTGGCTCGGTATTTGGTAATTGTATCAGTTAACTGCATGCCTTATTCAAAGCTCTACTTAGGCACAGCCGTAACACCAATTTTTATCCAAATAATCCAGGAAATTTTTCAATGACCAGTTTTTTGTACACGATATAATCTGATATAATGAGACAAACTGATGTCGTAATACAGAGGATACCTAAAGTAGCTAGTGTAGCAGAAGTGGTGGCCACTGACGATTTAATATATATAGATAATTCGTAAATAATAATAATAAGAAGTAAATTTGACTGCTCGATTTTAAGGAGAATTTTGCCTTGAATGTTAGTTATGGTTTTCGTTTTATGACAAATGCCAGATGCAATCTAATGCTTATGTCGGCCCATTAATAATGCTTTCTATGTCTTCTGTTTTCATACAAAAGTTGTAAGCTGAAAAGCACAATAACTTTTTACTCAAATAGGTACGCAACAACTCGTTTTGGCGTCACCACACAAAAAGTAAATGTTTGTACTGTGTTGCATTATATAAGAATATTGGATTATTCAATTCTTTCGAAATTAAGATTTATCTCGGTAAACAGAATGCAACATCAGAACAAGACGTTATTTACTTTTCTAAATTATTTAAATTGTCAATATTGAGTCTAAATTTGAACTACATATTTTACTCGGTCTCGAAGGGTCGAGCAGAAATATTATTAATTGAGTTGATATGATTCAGTTCAGCTCGGAAATAGAATAAGCAGAAAAAACGTACTAAGACGTAACGAAACACGTACAGTTTTATACAAAAGACAGAATTTTTTTTTATCATATGGTTAACCCATGGATTTTGTCATATCCAAATAGGACCGCGCCAGCTGTGCTCGGGTATTAAAAAATGGACTGCTTTCCGTCTAACAAATGTTGTATAATACGTAGCAGCCTTTTGCTCGAGTTTTTAACTAAACTCTCTCGTTGCGTAGTTTCGACCTTATCATGAAATTAGGCCTATGTTAAAAGCTTTTCTCAACAGCATCAAGTTTTGCCATATCACCGACTTACTACTGGATATGTCTTACTGTCAGTTAACCATCGTAATGTTTCAAATTAATGCTCGACTGTATTATACCTCTACAACCTGTTTATTATTTGATCTTCTCTATTTTTCTGTATTGGCCACCGTTTATCCCAGTAATGTGTCGTAAGCCGCGCGGAAACCACCTGCTGCCAGATCCCCGCGACAGGTCAAGCCATTTAACTTTCGCTTATATAGTACGTGGTTCCTTTGTGGTGCTTTTCTGATTGGGTTGGCAACCCCAAGCCGAGTATTCGGAGGCGGAGCAATGAGTTTTTAGCAGCTGTAGCGGCAGCAGCGGTAGGAGTTCTTGTGTTGTGTGCGTATGCGCATGTGTGTGTGTAAAAAAGGAGAAGAGGGGGAATTGTGTATCGCTATCCGTTCCTTCATTTATTCAACCAACCGTCGAGCTGTCCGTCGGTCCATCGCGGCCACGGCAACTGGTTACGGTGGTAGAGATACTCGTTACATAAAACAACTCATAACAGCACATAAGGCATTGGCCGATCGTCAACCACTTTAGTTGTCAGCCCGGCAGCAATTGCGTGTTAAGTCGAGATCTGCTAGCCGCCTATGTATAGCAATTAGTACGAGGATAAACGACAACAGATTGACTTATTACTACTATATTACTCGCTGCTGGGTGACCAGTAAACCTATGATGGTTATATAAGGCTTGCCGCTCCAATGCTTAGTTGAACCGCTAGCACTTATTGGTCATTATTTTGACTAAATTAACTACCGCTACTATTGCTAGAATAAATGTTTCGTGCTGCTTCTACTATTAGATCTAGTAATACAACTACAACCTAAATCATTTACAGTGTTTGGCTCAATCAGTTTGCCTATCGCACTACAGCCACTGCCACATCTATAATATCCGTTCGCTTCTACTTCCTGTTCCATTCCTTAGTCCTTAGATCGGCAATAAAATTCTCCTGATGAGATGGTAACAATTTTAGGCGGCCAGGCGTTCTCTAGCCATCATCAAACTTCAGGTGCTATAAGCCTCTGCTTCTCGTTCTGTAATAGCTAATACGAGAATGAAAACATAACGCCTCCATCGGCGACTGGCTAAGTTTTTGTTGGACTTAGCTCGCGACCAAGAAACGAACGACCAGAAAACGTAGGACCACCGTCCGGGTATATATGTGGCGTTTAGTCAACGATGTCGTCGTGGCTATTGCGCGACGACAGCCACTAGCTAGGTTCTTCGCTTGCTATTGCTGACATTAGCTGGAACAAGCAAACAGACGAAAATCCAAGCGGCAATATGAGGCGGGCAACGAACCGGTAGCAGTATCAGTAGCGGTCGGCAACAGCTTTTGCTGCAGAAGCCACCGTGGGCATGGAAGCGGCGACCCAGTTCGCTTCCTTCCGGAGTGTTCATACCTTATCAGCTCTCTGCTTTTCGGGTAGTCGCGTCTACCTTTTGTTGCTGTTATCGCTGGCGGTGTCACAAATCCGACAGGCCGCCGCTAGGAAAGCCAACGAGCCAATACCCATCACGGACACCATTGTTGTTCACAGTCGTCTACAGCCTCTTCTCGTCGGCCTTTTTGCGTCAGTCTAAATGTCAGCATGTACAGTGACCATATGTATAGTTGGTCAGACTCGTCTTCTCCCCATTCTCTCCGATGTTTGATGCGAATTGATGGTGACGCAGCTGCTTAATGATATATACCCTACTTGACGAACGCACGAGTTTTCTTCGCGTCGCCACCACAACTTTTGCATTGCTACGCGGATAGTTACAAAAGGAAACATTGTTTCACAGGTCGTAAGTGGCTTATAGCTGGTAGGCAGGACACGATGTAAGGCTGAAAGCATCAGTTGGTTGGTAGGTTGCAACAAAGGTTGGACTTTGAAAACGTCGTATAGCTAGGCACTTCTCTGGCTACAAGGTACTACTGTACAATACCAAACTAGAATGTCGGCCTTATCTTTTTCCTCCCCTTTTTCTTGTGCGACCCTGACCGTTTGTTGGTCCAGTTCCTTGGTCGATCGAGTCAACGTCAACTACAGGAGCAAGTAGTGAACAGACAAAGCAACTTTTGTCGGATTATTGTAATGTTTTCAATGTGCGTAAGTTTTTGTCGCTGGTTCAAGCCCCGCCAACCGAGGTGCGTAATATAATAAAAGCATCATATTATCGCGCTAGCGCGGTACACCAACAGCAGTTGTTATAGAAGTGGAAGTAGGGGGGGGGGGGTCGCAACGACAGAAAGAGCAGCGGGAAAGCCAAGTAGATTGGGGCTAGCGATGGATTACATGGTATAGTATGGCGTAGCGCGCAGGAGTGCCAAGTGGGCCAATGTTACTAGGTCACGGTAGACACACCGATGGGGGCCACTCCGCGATCGGGGCCTTAGGACGTTGAGAAAGAATTAGTCAACAGATAAACTGGGAAACGAAGCGATGACAGGGCATCGGAGCGGAAGGTCTCTACTATATGTATTGTGCATGCAGTATAGGAAAGGGAAGGATATATAAATAAGCTCCAGTAACAAGAGTAGCGTTTGCCCCGTTCTTCGTTACCCTCAAAGCAACTTGGAGGCAAAATAAAGACGACATTGTTGTGCCTCACTTCTAACTCAGTCTAGCTCCCTGTTGTCAAAGAATTCCTGTATAACTAATAGAAGCTCTGATAGAGATTTATAAAAGCACTAAAATGAGAAGTTCTCACTGTCCATAAAGAAACCGTAGCCGATGACGATGGTAGAAAAACACGTAAACACTTAAACTTTCTATCTCTAGTATATATATATATATATATATATATATAGACCAGCCGTAAAGATTAAATTAAACTAATAGCCGATAAACGCAATCGATCAAACGTTACCGAAAAAAGTATGCATCTAGAACATAATAATGATCGAAAAATTATGCTTTATTGATTAGCGGTGAGGCGAGTATAATTCTAGAAAAAAAAACAGCTGCCTTTGTTACTGTAAGCAATACGAGTAAAAACGAGAACCTTGAAAACGTCGAAGAGATTTCACTTAATAAAAACGTGATTTTACAAACTTAGAGCAAGTTTTATAGAAGCACCAAAGACTAGAGAGTATAGAGTTTCTAAATCACGCTTTCTATTCGTAATCTATTTAAAATGATACAGCTTTCCGCCGCATACGTTATATTAATGTTCAGCGAATTCAACCCTGTTTGAAACAATCAATCTTTTCCACGACTTTTAGCACATGCAGCAGTACAGTCTGAGAGATCCTGGTCAGATTTAAGATTGAATCCTGTTGAAAAGAATTATAGTTGTCAGAAAAAACAGGACAGTAGGCGTTAAGTACAGGTCAGTTGGCGTTATTCTCATAACAACCATGAGAAAGATAAAACTAAATCAAAGTTACCTACTCTACTATTACTTAGAGTTACGACTAGTAGAATAGATAGAATTACGGTACCCAATTTTGTTTAATCGAAATAAAATAGCAGGCTCAAAGTTGATAACTTTAAGGTACTACAGCTGGGAATAGACAAAAGGAACATGTCGCAGATAACTCTATATGTAAATACAGAATCACAGTAATTCCTTGGGCTTTCCTGTAGTCCTGGAAACAAAGTTGACCATATGACAACATTTTTATAGGAGACGAGAAAGATCATAATGTAAGCATTTTTCAATAAAAAAGCGGAAAATATATCTGGCATTGTAGAAGGTTGGAAAAATATACGAAAGCCAGATTTGTCAGACAAGAAAATCGGCATTAGTTGTGTTTTTGTATTTGTCATGGAAATAGACAATTATAGCCAAGAATGCGTTTATTAGAAAATATCGCAAACAGTTCTGGCAACCCCGCTTTCTTAAGTAAGCGGTGGAAAATAAGCAACTATATTACTAAACCTCAAAAGAAAAAACGTTGCCTGGGCTATATTTTGAAAATAGCCTTTACATATGATTACACCCTGTAATAAACTTTGTAATGATTAATATTTGCTAAATTTATTTCACGAAAATTGTTGTTCAAATCGAACTTGCAACTTCTGGAACGATTTCAATGCAAACTACCGATTTGCTACAAACGGAACTTCACCATCATATTGGACCCATAATAACTAGAAACCATTATAATTATTGTTGTAAACTGAATGCCTTCATACGCGGGGTGAACTATGTAGGTTGCACACTGCACCTGGATGATAACATACTTTTATATTCAAAATATGTTAAATATGCAGTGTTTATAGATTATAGACTTCCCTTCAGAAAATTAAAAGTAAAATACATTTTGATATATATATATATATATGTATCCTAGGTTGTAAAAAAGTACTGACAACTTTCAAGCCAAAACTGAATCAAATATTATCGATATTTTAAAATAATATTAGTAAACTCTAATTCCATCAATGGCCTTTTATTATTTTTTGGCAAAACCATAATATCATGACAGAAAAACTTTTGTAGTTTCTAGCGAAAAATCGTGACTTTTGCATCCGTTGATTGAAACTAAATGAACACCATTCAATTTCTGCAGAGGCAAAACAGATGATAGTACAATGGTGCAAGATGAGGGCCATACAGCGTATGCGTTAGAATTTTTCATCCAAATTTTCTCGGTCTTTACCGAGTAAATCAAGATGTAAGTTATTTGGCATTGTCTTAATGAAAGAAGACAAAGTTCAGGTTGATTTTTTTCAATGGTCTATTGTAATAATATTAGTTATTGATAGTACAGATCTGAATCAATCATACTGCGAGGCGAAGACAACTCATAATCTACAAGTCTTTGTACAATCCTAGCAAAAACGTTAATTGACGTCAGTTTAGTCTTTGCCACTGGTTGGAGAACACATTTTGCTATTTTTTTTTTTACTTGCGTATTATTCTCGTATATAATCCACTTTCCATTACCCAAGATCAATCGTTCCAAAAATAGTTCAATTTCATTGTACCTGTAGAGTTTCGCAGATAAAAATACGATCGAGTAAATTATTTTGCTTCAATTCGTATGACATCGAGCTTTTGTTGAAGTGGTATGAAACTGTCTAGTAGTGGATGTTTCGTTTTCTGGCAACGTCATGGCTAGTCACAACTTCCGTCATAATTTCGTCAACTTTTTCCTATCGTGCGAACAACTACTATCATGAAAAGAATCTTTTGCATCGAAATTTCGGAACGAAAGCTATTTTTTATAATAATGCATTTTGACTATAAACTTTTTTATAGTTTTATCTTTTATGACCCTAGACAGCATCATTTCGAAGTCTCTAAACATTTGTTTCCTCTAGACGAGTGAGCACCATCGATCAGCAGATGCAAGGCGACGTTAAGCTCACCGCGTATTTCATTTAATCTCCTTTCATTAAGCCTTGCGTAGCTACACAATGGAACAAATGAGCCGTGGTAACAGTTCACTCCCTAGCACCTCTATCGACAGCGTTTACTCTACGACGCCCAGGAAATGTAACAACCTAAACCTAATTTTGCAATACGTGTTATGAACACTACCCGGTGAGTGACATAAACAAAAATAATGTTATTTCTTACATTACACAGTTTTCTGTCGACCAAATAGATTTAAATAGTTTCAAACAGAGGTGTCATATACAAATTTGTGTCCTTCTTTGGCATTTTTGCTGTTGTGCAATATACTGTCACTAAGGCTCGTTGTTGCACCGTATAATTGTAGCACAGTTGCCTACATAGGGTTTCTCTTGAGACAGACGTGAATATGGAAGTTAGTCTCAACGTTCCCAGTGATCGCTATTAGCGGCGTTTCGCCATAACAACTATTCTAAACTTAGAACATCGAATCCCGAACACTTAGGATATCTCCGCAAATAGAACACAGCCAATCTCGTAAGTTATGAAGAAAGAACAGATAGTTATTATCTGTGCTTATTTAAATTGAAGCATTATAACACTTCAACATAGACGAAAAATGTTTAATAAAACTTTGAAACATATGTAGAAGTTGACTTTTTAGAAGGTGCCGTCTGTTCTTGTGTATTAATATATATTCCTAATTAGTAAATACGTTACCTGCAGCAACCTGTGTGTACTTATGTCTTCTCTTCAATTTAAACACAAAGTGGTTCAGGACAGTTTTGGACAGATGGAACACATGATTTTTGTTGACCATCGAAATGGTTAGAAAAAAACGATTATGGCAAGCTAAAATCTAGAAGAACAAAAAGCTGAAATTTGCAAAGCAGCAAAAGAAAAACGTAACATTTATGCAGAGGCCGGTAGGTCTATGCCATTGCGAATGCCAGATTTTTGTAGAATGAAATAAACGAGAAATAACACGAATATAAAATGTATAGTCATCACTTGTTAGCTTCTATTAAAGATTATTCACTTATATTTTGATTTATCGATTATTGCGACGGTCTAATATTTTTTTTTTATAGCTGGTTATCATTTAGCCCAAAGAGAACAGATATAACTTTACGCATTATAAAGGTCTGGAAAGAAACTGGGGCTTTAATAGCAAGTAGAGAAAGTTCCAAGAGTCTCATAATATTACTGGCATGATTGATTACTACTTGTTACGGCATACAGTTTTACAGATATAAAGATGTATATTAAGTGAACATTACTGAAGACATTAGCTCGACTGAAAAAGGATGGTACTAGCTTAAAGTCGCGTTTCATATATCTAGTGAAAAAAGTCATAAAAACAAAAGCAATTTTTATGTAACTGGAAATACTATTAGTACTCCAAGGCAATACTGAATTCAATATTGTGACCTTTGCAGCTGTTGTTTCCAGCTGCTTTTAAACAATCGAACTCCTAGCAAGCTATTATGAGATAAATCGAAAAATCATTAAACATTCGCTTCATATTTTTCCTTACACCTAACATACTCAAAAATCTTACGTGGGCCAGTAGGCCTATAGTGTGAGAAATATACAACGGCAAGTAAAATTTTACTGCAACAGTTTGTTGATAGGTATTCTGGAATGAGTCGATAACAGTAATAATAATATAAGTTTGCTTTCGAGATTCCGTTTAGTGTTAAATTCAATGGAGCTTTAGCATCTTGCCTCAAGGTATAGCGCTAAGAAAATCTGATCCATTACGAACCCTAACCCAGGGTAGCCCTGGTCTATTGATATAATTGCGGTGCGAATGAAAAATGTCTTATTAAACGAGAAGCGTCTTTCAGTTTCTTCGAAAGATTACGTTCGCATGCTTCGAGTGAGAATTGCAATTTGATTAACATACTATAGCTTTGAAATGTTGATTACGGTATGAATGTTCCATTGATGGACCCTGTTTCTGCCGTGTCGTACCGTATTAGAAATAGCGTGACGTGAAAAACCGCGTCTTTTGCGCGCCATCATCGCCAGGTTGGAAGATACGGTTTTCTCTCTCTTCCCCAAGGTTAACATGTACGGGCTCCGCTGGCTCTGGTCAGAAAAAAACATATGATAGTGTATGACTGAGCTTCTTCGAATCAATAGTCGGTGGTAGTAATGTTCAATTCTATGTTCCATAAGCGACCGATTAGAGTGATCCGAAATGGCATAGAACCATGAAGTAATTGATTACGACATAGACTACGTTGTTCACGTTGATGCTTTCGCCACAGCACTGAAGCAGTATCAAACCAGGGACATGGTCACAATATCAGTCAGCAAAGCGTCCTATACCTAAGTACAGCTGGCATTCGAAACCTCTGATTCGACATTTCTCGTCTGTAATAGCGTTTCTGTATTCAGACAATCTCGTTTATGCCAACGGGCGAGTCAGTGCATAGGTATTTGGGCTAATTACGTTCATGTTATGCATCGGCCACAAGTTAATTTATTTCAAACAGTAGTAAAAAAACGACCTCACATCGAAGAACGGAAGCCTTACTGCCATGTCTAAACGAAGCTTGAATTATACCAGCCCAAGCTCAACCAGGGAGCCGATTAAAACTTAATGCCAGAATGAAAACACAACAAGATGAGGAAGACATTGTAACAAGGTTTGATGCCCAACTCGGACAATTTGGTTCAACCAACTCATGTTCGTAGCAGAACATTCGGATTATCGAGATATCAGTATTCTGCGCTGCCTGAACAATTTGAAAAGCGGAAACATTTCTTCCAGCTATTCAAACGAAGAGGTGCGATCGACGTTCATTCAAGCTAGCAAAAATCAAAGACTGAATTTACTACAACGATGGGTATTCATCTCAGTCGTCAGAATGGACTTGCTGATGGCGAGGATATAAATAGTAGTTCCGTCTACAGATACCCTCCGAAAAGTGGTGAGGATAAAGTTGAAAACAGCATTGCACAGTTGACTAGAGCACCGTTTGCATATCCAGGAACTGATGTCACATAATGAAAGATGCGAATTCGTTAAATTAACACTTTGATCTTTCACAATTTGGATGAGTCCTAAATAAATGTCCAAGTTAGATAGGATTATTTTGAATAACTTTGATACTGAAAATAACCATTAAGTATTCATGAAACTAGTTCGTGCTCATTTTCAGTCTGTATTGTGCTGGCATTTAATTAATTTTATATACAAATACCTCGTCTTGGACTATTATACCTCAACCGTGAAGAAGTCCCTCAAGAAACTCGCATGGAGTGAATTCCTTTGCACTTATCCAGGGCTTTAACAGAACAACAAAGGGTATCTAGGGAAGCATTAAGGTTACTGATGCTGCTTTAAACCAATGAAGATATAACTTAGAAAGACCAGTTCATTCCTTAAGTAATGGATCGCGTTGCCACATTTGAAAAAAAGTGCGTCAACGTTAGGACAAAAAAAATTCAGACGTTCTTTACCTGCGGAACGTACTCGAAGTTACTCTGAAACGTTGTTAAATTAGTAAATCCATTTTAACCTACTGTATTTAAGAGTAATGCCTTAAAATGTTTATTATTTCAGTTTACGTCACATGTTTTTTAAAATAAGTCGAGACTGCCCGTTAAATTTTGGATTCTACAGCTACAATATGTTAGAGTTACAAATTGATACTTGTTTCATTTTTTCTCTTAATTATATCATATGTTTTAATTCAGTTCGACCACAGACACGACCTTAATTATATAGCGATCGCCCGTGTAAACATTTCTTTGAAATGCATAGTATTAAAATGTTTGAGTCAGTCCAGGCCTTCAGGCGTTCTATTATATTTGTGACCAAAAAAAATTAAAGCTTAAACATGCTCATTATAGGTATTCAAGTTTGCTCTTAAATGTTTGTGCTTTAGTGGATCTTATTTTACTTTTTAAATATATTCTTCTTGTTGTCAAGGATGCAGTACATACTGGACTTTCTTTTCAACATTGTGTAAGCCACAAGTATTGTCAGCAAATCTTAATTTGTTCGCTTACTTTTTTTATTTTGTTTATTCGGTTTTTGGTGATTTGATACGTAAGAAAGTAAAAAAAATACTTGATGGATAATAAGTAGAGCGGCGTAGCATTCTTTGTCTTACATATAACTCTACGATTTCCGAGGGATTTGGAGATTTGCGAAGGTTAATATTTCATCCATAATGTTTGAGATAGAATGTCCAATTTGCTGCTCTTCTTGGAATATATGATTTTATTAGCTTTTTAATTAACCAGTTATTGAGCTAGGTTAAACAAATCTACAAAGATCAGCATCACTTCAAGTATTTTAATTAGGTACTTGCAGACGAGAAATTTTAATCGGCCAATGCAAATCATTTGTTGATGATACTTTTTTCATTTGTGGTTTCGTCTTATTCATGAAATATTAAGTTACAGTTGATTATGTTTCGACAAATTATAGAAAAATTTGATTTTTTTGGAACCTCGAGTGCGCTCAGCATATTTTATCAGTTAGTAGGTTATATCTAAATTATCAATATTTAAAACCGTTTTCACCAATAGTCACGTAATGCCTGACTTATAGATAGTCGAGTATCTAATGAGCTATAAAATGTGTATAATAATTTTTAAAAATGTAACGTGTTTTATCGCAGGTACTCTCTAGCAAGTCACAGTAATAGCGTAATTTGTACGGGCGGTCTTGCTTTGCCCTGCTACTTGCAGGTAACTATTTTGCATCGCATTTTATAATGGGTGGAGAGCGGTTTGATGCCTCCCAACCAGAAGCCTATCTGTTCGGGGAGAACTCAGACCTGAATTTCCTTGCCTCACGACCTTTACCGTTTCCCTACCCAGCACCTCAGCCGAACGAACCAACTCGTCCACTCCGATGTCTCATAAATATTCGAAAAGAATCTCTCAGATTTGTGAGGTAAACTTTACTCTCAAGCTCAAACGTGTTTGGTTCTTTATGAAGATCTTCGACTAATTCTATGGCTGTTTTCTATTATATAATCTAAGTATGCCTGTTTAAAAAAGAATATGTAACCCGTGTATGTGATACTTCTGATCAACTGCAGAGTAAAAACTGGCAGCGGTAATAATAGTGAGGGGTCAACTAAAAAGAATGCTAGTTCAGACGATACCTGTAACGGTGGTCCAAGTCCAGGAACAACAGGTTCCGGCTCAACGAAGTACAACATTGAGTTTATCTTCGATACCGAGTGTCGTTGTGCAATAACTGTACTCTACTTTTGCACCGAGGAAGTTACTCCAAATGGCATAGTGTGAGTATTTATTGCCACTTTGTTTCGTATAAACATAGACTCATTAACATCACCCTCCATAAAGAAAGCACGAATCACGAAACTTTTTCAGAAAGGTTGGAAAATATTTTTATTAGCATCTTTGCAGAATAATTTTTATACCATGAGCATCAGCATATCATATATAGCTTCCGTATCTTTTTAGGGGTCTAACTAAATAGATAGAAACAATTAATACGTAATCGTTAACGTGCCCTACGTGCATGTAAGTTTCATCTTCGATCTCAAGGCCCACATTCATGAAAATTGTTTCATTTGGCTTTTTGATTTTGCAGGTACTGTCCCCGCTTTCCAACAATGTCATCGGAAACCTACCATTACAAGCGCGGCTGCAATCAACTCTTCCAACAAACCTCGCACGTTTTTGACCCCTCGAAATATTCAGACGCTGAACTTGCATTTAATAATAATTACACAATGTTCCTCGCCGATATCCAGAGTAAGAGAAGAACTACCTTGGCATAGTAAAAAGTTGTTGGTTATTGACATACAGTGTATTACAAAGACCGTGTGCGCTTTGGTAGGTATCAATATCAATGGCCTGCTAGGATATCACGCACGCGTTTTGAAATCATTTCGAATATATGAAAAGTAGTTATGATAACTTAATACATCCAGAAAGTAATCACAATTATCACCTGAGATATGTGCTGTATGCAAGATACCTCTAGATTTATATTGATATGTGTGAGCCTAGCCCCGTAATTTATGTAAGTTAGGAAAATAAGTAAATTACCGTTTAATACTCGTTTGCCGCTTTATGACCTGTCTGTACAGGATGTGAACGTGCCGTTGACGGAATGGGTCTTGGGGGTGGCGCGGGGGGTGTAGGCGCTGGTGCGGGTGGAGGAAGCAGTCCGAATGGGGGAGCGTCGCTAAGTGGTTTTGGAAATGGCATTGGTGGCGGAGGCTGCGACTCGGGAAGTGCTGGAGAAGTATTTCCAGTTGTGATCCATTGTGTTGCCGAAGAAGGTGAAGAGCCCCGACAAAGTCACGTACTTCTAGCAGGTAAGATGCATCGATATATCTAATTCTGAGAAATATTTGTATAGATCCTCAAATTCCCAAATTTGATTGAATCGAAAAAGGAAACACGGATAAGTGCCCCATAGAAAATGAGGCATTTTTAGGATTATTGTTTTATGTTCGTAAAGTAATTATCATTAAAAGACTTAATTGAGTGCCGCATGTTCAATTGCGTGGTGTACCCAGTTAACACGATTTGAATTTTTTGTATCCTCACCGACGTACCCCAATCAGTTGTAGAGCGGGCGAGTTCAGCAATGATGGGTTCTGGGGCGGATTCCGGAGGAGGGGGCAGTATTTCGCAGCCAACTGGATCCAGTTATACTTTGAAGCCGCTCAAGCAGAAACTGTTCGTCGATGGACTCGTTTATCTCCTACAGGAGATTTACGGGATTGAGAATAAGAATAACATCTGTAGTAATAGCAATATACATAATGGATGCTCTCAGAACAATGGTTGCTCGCACGGTCTTAGTCACAATGTACGTACTTACTGTGATAATAACTGCGCGTATGGAACAATGCCCGTGTAGACAGAGTAAACTTTTGTGAGTTTAGGAAATTCTGTTGTTACTCTCTCTATTTTATTTCAGTGAATGACTTAATACGTTAGCTCAATTCACCAAATAAGTTTTTCAAGTAAATATGTAACATTATAGGGCTCAAAAAAGCGATTTCTAGCTGTTTTTTTCTGAAGTGCATTTTTGAATGATTCTTGAGCTTATCTCATCATTGTTTCCAGTTTTTTTTTTAATATACATTATTTTTATTGAATTTTCGTTTAGATCCATGATTCTAGAAAAATTAATCTATTCTAAATGCCAGCGCGTTGATTTGCTCTTATTAGGATGACGGTGGCTCTTCTATCGATGGAGTCGGAGGACTGTGCGACGAGTCTGACTCCGAGGAAGAATCTGGAGGAGAATGCGTAATTTGTATGTCGGAGCCTAGGGACACGCTGATTTTACCTTGTCGGCATCTATGTCTTTGCGCAGCGTGTGCTGATTCGCTACGCTACCAAGCGAACAACTGCCCCATTTGCCGGGCTCCGTTCCGCGCCCTGCTTCAGATACGGGCTGTACGCAAGATGCTCCTTAGCTCACACCCTTCGGCTCATCTCAATAACGAACACCAACTACATCAAGTGAGTTTAAGTCAACAGTTGTTCGACTTCGCAATCCTTGAATTGAATCACTCGTTCATACACTTCTTTAGCAATAGCATAATAGGTTATTACAAGAAATCATGAAGCGCACTTCAATTCTAGTTGCGAACGCCTCCTTGACCAATGAATTTACCTATCTAATTATAGGTCTAATCAACTTCCCTAGACTTTAGCAGAAGCATCATCAGGCTTTGAATTACAGGTTGGGCAGGATGTCCCTGCTGGCTACGAGAGTATTCCGTTGCTTGAGGCTCTTAATGGACCAATGGGAGGGAATCAGGCTATGATCACGTCTCAAATTGGCCAGGCTGGTAAACATGTTCGCCTGCATGCGAACAGTTCCTCCGCGAATCCTTCACATTCACCGCGTTCCGAATGCCATCAACAGGTGAATATCGGCCTCGTTTAACACGCGTTACAACCTAATATTTATCGTAATGTTTGCTACTCAACTAATACTACTGATCTTACATATTTTAAATGCTCATTTTGCTCAGTTCCATATTATTTTAACCGGTATTTTTTCAGGGTGGCCCAGGTAAGAGGAGTAACGGGAGCGGGAGTGGCTCAGGCGGTGGAGCGGGTGGTGGAGGTAAAATAGGGAAAATGCATCGCAACAAATCAAGTTCTGCTGGGAGCCTTCGACACCAGCAGCAGCAGCTACAGACTCATAGTCCACTGAGGATTTCGGAGCAGATGGCTCTGGTTAGTAACTCGGCACGGGATGGAAGTGGAGTAAATTCGATAGGGCAGCTAGAAGGAACAATGACAATGCTCGGAACAGAAGAAAATCAACCGCTTGCTCGGGCCGAGACGGCGCCTCTACCTGGGAGACATCGAAGACACAAGGATAAGTTGCAGGGACAATTGCAGCAACAGGGTCGAGGACTGGGCAAGAGCGCCAGACCACATACAGCATCACACGCTAGTGCAACGTCTCTCGCCGTAAGTTATCAACTCGGAAATTGGCCTCACCTCGCTTTTCAGTGATGTGCGTTCGGATATGGCTTATGCGCTACTGTAAGCCTGGTACGAAAAACATTTTTTGTGACTCACACGATCTCGTCATCTCTTAACATTTGTCAAAATAGGTTGTAAAAAAACTCAACAGAGAAAAAAAAGTGTATTAATATCAGATAAATTATGATACTTTGCATTAAGGGGAAATTCTATATCTAATAAACTGATCTTAATGTTTGATCTAAATCACACTTTTAAAGCTAGCATTAGTGATCTCGTTCTCCATCAGTCTACCTAAATAATAAATGTACTGAATGAATTGCTAGTGATTACGAGGCAATATGTTCACTTTTATTTATTAATATTGATTGTGAATAACTGAACGCAGTGCCTTCTATTTTATTTCAAATATCGCGACGATACGAATGTCTTTATAATACAGTTTTGATACATCTGGGAACTATATAATTTGAAAAGATTTTAACTGAAAATAGAAATTTAAACTTTTGCCACGTAAGTAATCCAAGTTCTCTTTTTCTGAAAGTTTAATGTTATTTTTTTTGAAGTGTAATACTAAGAAGTGACGAGCCAAACGACATAATGTATATTACTCAAACAAATGCAACATGCTAGAAGTCATAGAAATGGTTATACAACAAAGGTCAATACTGTAATTTTTATTTTACGCTTAGTGCCAATTGCGCTATAACACTGGTTTGCATCAGTATGAACATGAACTTACGAATTTAAAAATAATTTTGTATTCTATTTTTTCGAATTCTTTGCATTGAGCTAATAGCATTATATACTTTATTTTTCAGATGGATAACTTGTCAGCTGAGAGTACATCTTTGCTGGACGGTGAAGATAATGGCAGAGTAGCGGGAGACGGAACCCTAGCCGGAGAGGGATGCGATCGGGGCGATTTCGGGGTACATTCTGCGTTCCCTCCCCCAGGATCGCCATCTCCCGCAGCCGCGACCGTAATTACAGTAGACCAAGCAACGGACACAAGTCTTGACAATCGGTGCGTTCTGAATGGTAACTAAGATATCTAAAAAGTCAGTTTCTGTTGGTCATAATCGTATGCAAACGTACCGGTTTCATTTTTCAAGTCTACTAAAATGCATTTTTATTCAGCCAAAGTAAACGAATATACAAACTTGATACAAGTTTCCAAGAATGTTCGAAATGTATGTTTTTACGTGGAACAATCGTTAATATTATGGGTTTTTTTGCAGAGATCTTCATGGATCGCGCGAAGATGCCAGGGACATGGACATGCTTTTTCAGCGGAGGAAAGCCTTTCCAGATTCCGGTATGAGTTTTATTGGCTAACTGGAAACAGTGGCTATCGGCTTCCACTATATTTATCAAAGTACTGGGCAACATCGGTTATAATAAATATCAAACGTCTCTAATTACGTTCTTTCCGTTTTCTCTTTTCGATACTATTTACTGACTGGAAACAGGGTCGTGCACCGTACGTGCGGGCAGCGAAAGTGAGCCTGCAGAGTTGGAGCTCGTAGAACAAGTAGAAACGGGCCGAGTAGTGGCAGCCTCAACTTTGGCATACGACTCAAGCGGTACAGATCTGCCCACACTAGCTCCAGGTCAGTATCTATGATAAACGAACGCAGACGTTTAGCGTTCATGAATATGTACGTGCGCCCATAAGAGAATAGAATATAATAGTTGCTTTCAGTATACACATGATAGAGTTACGTAGGGCACTAGTAATGGATTGTTTGAGTTGTGGTGTCGTTATAGATGTACGGTGCTACATTAGCTTTCAACGTATAACATTTACAATGGCCCTATTCTCGTTAAGGTACCCCAAAATCAGGCTCTGCCCGTTCAAGTGCTGACAGTTTCTCAAGCGCGGGCTCAGGCACTCGTCTTCTAGTTAACGCTACAACAGGATCCTCGACAACAAGTACAGGTAAGATGCCAAAGTAAACTTCATTGGTGCTCATGTACTGTGCACTGCGCATGTTTCGCACTGTACCCGCGTTCTTCGAACTGTATACTTACGTTATAAATATCGAACGGTCATTATTGACGGATATAAAGCATGTACCAAGCAAATAGCCTATGCAACCGATTTGAAAAGGCAACCATGCACTGATTAGAACGTACATTGCGGTTTACATATGTGACGATGTATCTTATGTTCATTACCAGGAGCTGGAGGGCATGCGGCTGTCACTGTAGTCACGATCAAGCAGCAACAAGTGAGGCCCACCTGTGGAGACACGGAAGAGGTTTAACGTCTAAGGACAATATGCGAGATGATCATCCCAGTCATTTTAGGTCTACGGCAGCCTCTTAAACCGTTTATTGCATTATTATGCTGGAACAAGGGATCTGTACATCCCGTAAAAGCGCAGCGTTTAACGCCGTAGACGAGACAGCTAGTGTACTGCGCAACAAAATGATTCACAAAAGCGTTGTGTGTAGCCGTTCAGAAGAAAACAATGGCTTTAGAAGTATAGTGCTTGGCTAGAGTTTAAATACATACGCAAGATACACCTCGCCCAAAACGAATATCCCCAATACGGCTTTAGGAACAAGATAATTCGTTAGTGGGCGCAAACAAATTGCTTACTAAATTCCGTGTGCTATTTTCGCGAAACTGAAAATATGAATGTGACATTTTTTCTTTTCATCTTATGACAAAATCAATACCGACTCTTATACGCCTTGCCGTACATCACCGTGTATGCTGTCAATATCGATTTGACGAATCTCGCCTAACTGTATCACTCAGAGAATGCATTCTTTTTCGTTTCGAGGAAGATGTTTCTGTGTCGTCAGCTTTCCATGTTACATTCCAATATTTTGTAATGTACCACCTAAACTCAGTAATCACTAGAAGAAGGCAGAAACATTACTGCTTGGATTATTATCTGCGTACACCTATTGGAGATCGTAATTAGGTGAAACCGACTGATTAGGTATTCGATAACATGATTACGAAGTGCCGACATTTTCTATCATGGGAAAACACTGGGACGACTACGAAGCAAGCTGCGACAAGTTTCGGCGAAGCGAAAAGCAAGTGACTAATAGAATTCACGAGTACTAAGAGTTTATATTTTTTTCATTACTGATTCACTTTACCAATCCACTTCGTTCATTTAGTGCTGATGCGGTGTTTTCTATTGAAAACCTCTATGAGAATTACGAGACGTATTTTTGTCATTTTGCGTTAGTTTTTACGTATTGATTAAGGTAGTGACACATGGTTTATTATACATTAGTTTATGTTGTGTCTCTCCATCTCTCTGTGATGCTAATATATATATATATATAAATGAAAGGTAGCTCTAAATACTTGTAACTAATTTTACTAATGCTACAATCGTTAGAATCTATAAGGATATATATATATATGATGATGCAGATGAATAAATGCTTTAGCGCGAAACGAGCATATTATAAACACTTGCAATCTCAATTTCAACTCCATAAATCATATTCTGGACTGAATATGAACCCCCTATATATATGTGTGTGTGAGTCTCAGATGATTTTGTGTGATACGCCTTCGTTACATTCTATTAGAAATAAATCACTGCAGAGATGCAGCACTGCTATCTCGATTTTCCTTATGTTTTTTTTAAATGGGTGCCATAGGACAAAAGTCTAATTTCAGTATTAACGAAAACCTATAATGCGGTATGTGGACGCTTAATAAAGCTACAAGAAAGCCTTTCTATGCTCGAAATTCTGTCAATTTGTATCGAATACAAATTTCTATGTCTTTTTAGTGTATTGTTATAGCTTGGGAAAACGTACAAGAAAAGATTTCTTTATTAGGCACTCTTTTTTTCGCACTGTGAAAAAGGGGCGGGAAAAAACTATCGATTAGAAAAGGGAGTAAAAAAGGGAAATTTATAATGATACACTACGATAAACGGCTCCAGCTCTATAACGAAGCATTCAAACAGTAAACAACTATTTATCAACTAATTCTTTAAATAATAGTTTGATTTACTGGTGTTAATGCAAGCACTCGAAAGATCTGCGCATCCATGCCGCACGTTTTGAAGGATATAGCTAATTCATTCGCGCTAACTTTGTTCTTGCTAGGTGTGATAAAAAGCAAACCAATATATAAAGTATCAGTAACATATATCTTCAATTGACATAAGGGTTGCTTGAGTATCGTCATGACCGGTTGAACAATGCCAGCTTAACGCTTACAACGTGCGTCACAAAGTATAAAAGAAGTAAGCATTGCGGTAACGTTTGGTCAAATGAAAAGCATGGACGGTTAACACCAAGAGTAAATTTACTTTTGAACAGCGAACACGAAAACAACGAATCGTTTTTGAAAATCCTGTTAAAGAAGTGGAACTGGTGATAGTAGTAGGACCTTTGGCCAGTCAACAACGAATACATCGATGCCAAACCGCCTAATCAATTGCATTTCAAGCGGCTCCTAGCTATGGGTAACCTACGTAACTATTCATAGTACAATTAGGTGCCAAATTGAATTATCTTGTGAGCGTTTGTAGCTGCAGTCATATCAGTAACCCTTGAATAAGCCTGGGGACCTACTTCATAGTATGTTCAACTAAGGTTTATTAGCGCCTCGTTGTTGATTCAATAGGTGATAAATTATCCTCGTGTGAGGAAAAACAACGAACTTGTACGTTATAAATCTCGTGGTTAACGGATTATTGTGGAATCCAAATCAATAGCAAATCAATCAGTTAGGTAAAAAAAATCTGAACAGATCATTCGATTCTCTCCTTCGCGAAAAAAAACGACGTTTGTGCGCTGATATTCTTACATTAAATAAGGAATTGTACCTAAAAAAGCTACGACAACATAAGAAGGTGTATCGACTTCAAGCAATAACGAAGATAGATTCTTGCCGAGCTTTGACTCCATTACAAGAAATCCAACGTTTCTTAAGAAATACGTAGTTTGTGCTCACGCACAAACTTGGTGGTCTCCAAGGTTCAGGCCATTTAGTCATCCTACATTAGGTACTACGAATCTTGTCTGCTTTGACCATTGAACGTCCAGCTGCGGGATTAAGCTACTATGGGGCCGTCAAACGCAAATCCCACCACGACTAGCACAGCGTTAAACGAAATACCTGGCGCTACGAAATCTTCTGCTCCCGACGGAATTAAATCTCCAATTGTAAAAAGCGAGGCACTTAGGTTAGTTTTTATTGACTATTAAATGCATACATATACGTGTATATATATATCGCGCGAAAATTTCATACTACCAGTACTAGTGAGACGTGGTATTTAGATAGTGGTTGTGAGCCTGTCGTCATTTTTATCGTTTCAAGTAGTTCGTGACGGTACTTATAAAAGGCTGTGACCGCAACGCTTCTGCAGTCTGTCGACACAATTTTTTTAAATTTAGCGCCGTTTAGCAACGCTGAGCTTACAGAGCGCACATTAAATGGCTTATTTGCCGCAGAACCGTTCTAGATATAGATAAAGACTAAAATGAGATTTAACCTATGGTTAAAAAAAACCTCTTGCGTTGCAGTCAATGGAAACCCAAGTTCCAGATTATGAATCGACTGCAAAGTTTAAGCTTAAAAACTTTTCAAGGAAAGACTGAAATGGTCTATTTACCGTTCTTTAGGTAACAAGTAGGACTTAAACAGTGAAAGTTTGAAAGTTGTATATCTAAAACACTGTCGAGTTAAGTAATTGACATGCCCTGGTTTATCTTGTCTATAGATTATATGCGCAAAGGTCATGGTTTCGAATATTTTTATAACAGAAACTTTTCGACGTGCTTGTTTGATATTCGAAGATTAGTCGCTGAAAACATATGGCTAAATATGGTAAAATAGAGGATGCTTACGTAACGCCATGGTACTTTTGATTTTTACTAGATTATGTCAACGCTCGCGCTCTAATATACGGTTGTTTTTAATAAAAGAATGCACGATCTGGAAATTTTCGCGTTATTTATAGAATCTATTTAAGTCAAGAACGTGCACCGACGTTCAAGTTTTACTGGAAGAGCGTTTTCTCTTTGTATTGTATTTGTAAAACATATTTTATGTCAGATAAAATTTATAAATAAAAATTATATGTCAGAACATGTGTACGGGCTATACGATAGCCCATACACACATGCACTTCAGGTAGGTACTGCAATGGTTCTAAAAATCTATAGGGTCGATGACGCTTACTTCAAGCAATAATTGGATCGGACTGGAAGGTAAGGAGGAAGTAATTGTATCTATCGTCGAAATTAATCATAAATTAACTAACATTGCACAACTTCTATCGATAAATAAATTTAACAGGAAAAGGGTCGGTACACCCTTTTCGTCTCCGAAAGCCGCTAAAGATCGCAGCAGTCTTGATGCCAAAAACAAGGCTGGCGTCGATTCATCGTCATCAGCCACAGGCGCAGGTTCTATCAGTGTCAGTGTTAATTCAAAGACCGACGTAGTCCCAAGTAGCTCTTCTATAGAACTTACGAAGAGTCAGACGGTTCTTTCTTCTGGTTCTGTCGCTGAACCAACTAGTGCGACCACTACATCCTCCGCAACGGGCGACTCGATATCGTCGAGCCACAGCAGGGAACGAAAAACAAATTTTGACGATAAAAAGAAAAGCTCACACGAACGCACTGGTGAGCTGTCAAACGCCTCTTGTATGTTAATATATTCTATTCAGTGAATATTATATTGCAATTAACTTAATCCACGCCGTACTATATAGCGGGAACACACGAAATATACGAAATCACATTTTACCAGTAATATCGTTATGCTCTATTGTGTTAAGGTAAGAGTAAGAGAAATAGGCTAACTATTGTAAATACTTAAAATTCCGCTATCGGTATCTAACTCCTACTCATCTTGTAATGTTTCGTATGTACGATGTTTTACTTTTATCGCGTGCCTTTCAGCGGACCCCGCATTAGCGAAGAAGAAAGAAGAGACACAACAGTTAAGAGAGGGAAAACGCAAACGCTCAAAAATTGTGTGGCTCATCGTTGTCGTGGCGTTTATAGGTATCGCAGCTGGGGTTGCCACATTAATAACTCTTCGAATACAAAGTGCCGCAGAACAGCAGAAGCTACAGCAACAACGGGCTCTAAATGCCACAGACCATGCTCCCAAAATAACTGAAGCCATAGCAGAAGATTTCAGTTAATGGTATGATTTTGTGATTTGCAAGACTTAATTAGAATATCAAACGAAAGGACAAAATATTCAGTAACCACTTATTCTGGCTTTACCCTTTACGGCAGCAAAGAACGATATGCTGGCGACAGGCTTTTGCCTGCTATTCGAAAAACCGTTGCTTTATCTATCTATATTAAACTTTGGCATCTTAAAAATCTTTAGATTAGATATGCCTTTATTCGTCAATAAAATAAAGATCGAGCCGCAAGTCATTCGTGGGTCGACAGCGGCCAATAAGTAGGGTGCAATGATTTTGCACAATGCCTATTATCTAATAAAGGGCGTGCCTCTACCCTTAGTTTAAACCGCATTGCATGGACGGATTTTTTTGCTCTTTTTTCCACGTTTTTTTCAGTTTAAGGTTAATAGCACATCATTCCCACGCTCGACGAAGAAAATTTCCTGGTCTATTTATATGGATGACTGTCTGCAGAAAGTTTAAGAAGCCTCCAGATCATCATTTATAATACACGAACTCAAGTGTTTTAACAATGCTGTATTTTAACAACGGTAGCGAAAAATTAGATTTAAAAGTATCAGCTTAATAAAAAAAAGTTATGCTTTTGTTATTTCATTCCATACTATGCGCACACGTTTTGTGTAGTCAATCTGTGTTACTTCATTCATACTATGCGCACACATTTTGTATAATCAGTTTGTCTCAGAACAGACTTGTATGAAATTCTCATGTATTCTTTTATAGCAGGGCATTGTAATCCATTGGTTCCATTCTTACGACGCGTGAAACGTAGGAAGTTCGTTATTGAACATCTTCGTTTGTCACATTCGTTGGCCCGCTGAACAATAGCTCATCTTGTAACATTAACTAGTAGAAGCTGTCAGCCCATGCTCCTGAAGTAGCGCACCACACAGATGAAAAGTCGGATTTTCCGGCTTCTTTCAGATTCCTATATGCGAATTTAGTGCTAGCTTGCAGTGCGCGAAACTATGAAACTTCTGAGAATGTCAAAACCGTTACGGAGGATTAAGGGGCCCAGAACCGTTACAGAAGGATTAAGGGGCCCGATGTCTTCAAGAAATTCTGACATAGAAATATTAAATTCGTAAAGCCGTAAAGCGGTTTTTTCTGGTGATGAAATGTCCAGTCTAATAGAATAGGAACTCAAAAGGCATTTCTCACCACACTAAAAAGCCAAACTGTTGAAGATATCATTATTGGATTTTATAACAAATATATCTGTAGTGTTTCCAAGGCGATTTCCATAATCTCAAGGGAACACGCAGTAAAAACGCATGGCCGAATTCTCTAGTGGTCCTGTCCTCAGTCCCATGATAATACATGCCTGTATACTCAGCGGTTTACTGGGTCTCGCGCAAACACAAACGTTTCTTCGTGGCTTTCAGTCGGAATATTGTCGATTCGTGTGGGAGCGCTATATGTTAACAACCTAGATTGTAATCAATGCTATCGGTGTAATAGTAACTATAATTAATAATAGACAACTTCTAACGTTTCGTTTGAACTCTTTGTATCGCATGTAACACGTTACATTTTAACAATTTTACATACTTATATACAAAGGCATATACAAAAAATCTGATGTTGAGCTTTTCGTGTGTCTGCCTTAAATCTTTGTTTCTCGTGTTGTTTCGCAAAGCTTCCACTACTTTGATGTTAGTTTGTCAGAGAAATAGAAACCCAACATTGTTATTTACTAGGCTAGAATAATAGAATTTTTTTTAATACGCGATGTCAGTATACACATAACCTCTCAGATAATGAAAATCGTTGTAGTGCCCCTTCTAATTAATTAGAGACAGACAATTGCCAAGAGCACTGCGTTCCATAGCTATGTTCCACAAATAAAATTGATTTGTACTTTTTTTTTATCACACATTGAAATCTGCTTACAAGCAAAATTTTTGCTGACAGAAGCTTAAAAGCAACATGGCGAAACTAAAGAATGCAGTAAATCCAAAAGTTCAAGGAAGCTTTGGCAACACATCTATATAATCATTACGCGGAATGGGTTTTACATGAAAATCTTCTCTATAAAACAGTCCCTCAAGTTATTAGAGAGTCAATTATTGCATTAGCTTATTCGGGTAATATTTTTCTTCAGTACGCGATGACTCAGCTCTCTATAGGGCGAACAACTGAAGCCATCTTGCCCTGAAAGTATGGAAAACAACTCAATTATTACTATAACATTTCGTCGCACGTACTTGCGCGAAATTACGCAAATTTGAAAACTAATAAGTGTCGACCAGTGATGGAAAGAGTTCGTTTTTCGGTTAGTAACCAACGTTTTTTATATAAGTTACATGCCCTTGGAATGTTTTTGCTAGGTATATTAGATAATGGAAGACCTAATAACAATGACATGGTAACGTTGCACAAAATTGCTTTAGCTATGCCTGCCATACACCAGACCGTATGACGCTCAAGATTCTAATTTTAAAACGATGAATTTAAGTTAATGGACCCTCAGTACGTAATACGTTACCTTCTTTTCGTGCATTTTGCGTAGAAGTCTTTCTCGCAATTGTTGCTCTTGCATGAGGAGAAGTTCTTTGGCGCTAGGAGCCCGAACAGATGCAGCACTGCTTTCGTAATCTTTCTGCTAAGCCGAAAGCAAATATGTTTCTATTGTAGGTATTTTCAATTGGTAGATATCAATATTATCATGAACTAGTTAGCCGATATCATCATAAATTATGACCAATATTTAGAACAAAAAGTAGTTAACGTGGTTCGATTTTAATAATAGCTTTTTACAGCAAATCACAATATAGTTTTCTTAAATACATACCGCTACTAACTGTATAAGTCTTTTACACAGTCTGCGGGCTTCCTCCCTTAACTGCCTTTCGTCTGATTCAAGTTTGTTTTTCTTTAGTGCTTCTTTTTCTTCTCGCATTTTTCTGTAGAAATCAACAAATAGTTCAGCTCATTAAGAAGATTATCGGCATGTGGTCTTATAAGGTACGGTTATAAGTGGTAGCAAATGATAATCCCAGGCATATACTACTGTTTAATATACTATGCGCATCTCCAAGAATAGGACATTAGCCTCTCATTTATTATTATTATTATTATATTATTATTATATTATTATATAGTTATTAAATAACTCTATAAACATTGAAGCCCTAGTATTCAAAGTAAATAAGGCGATCCATGCTTAATAATAAATATAATATTAGAGAATTGCGCAACCTTTTTAACTGCTCTTTCCGAATGACATTAAGAAGATTTTTTTTAGTTTTCGCGTTTTGCATTGAACGCGCACGAATCTTCGCATCAGAGAGGTGTCCTGTCCTGAAAAATATTGAAGCGAAGCCCAATTTCATTGTCTATATCAAAAGCTCCTTCTGTTCCTATCGATCGGACATTTTCATCTGATATTTAAAGTCATCTTCCAGAAACCCTGACATAAATGTTTGTATTAATTTATTTTATTATAATGATATAGGTGTACTTTTCCTGTGCAGACGACTGAATATGTGTATTCTTATTTATATAGCTAGATTTTACATTATGGACGTAACCCAAAGATAAGCTTGTTAATTACTTGTCGAAATCAACAATGATGTTTGCCGTTAAAGCTGACGACGCCGTGTCGCTTCGATCTCCACGCAACGGAGGTCGATAAAGCAGCTTCATTCCCCGTAAAGCATCCATAGCTTAAAAGCAACCAAGACACGCTTAGTTACTTCAGGGGCCAGAATTTGGTTATCTTCATAATGACCTTGACATGACGGGATTTTTTTGCAATAAAAACTCTTAAATAAAAATTATATGTATTGCGGTGAAGAATCATTGTTTGGAGAAATATTATACCGACGAAAAATCACCTTTAACGAAACCGACGTATTCGCGATACTGTACATAGGCATCAAATACAAGATCGCAACTTCCAATTTTGCCAAAAGAATCTTCGCCAGATTTTAGTTTCTCCCTGAAATTAGGTATATACTTTATTATAATGTATACATTTCCATGGTAAGTGAAAGAAGTTTTAGCACTAAAATTAGAAACCAGAATGAATAATATAGAAATTTGTTTTTCATTAATATATATAAAAAGTATGTGCTTTCATTCAAAGTAGGAAACGACAACCCGCCACTGCATTTAGCTATCTTCATGTGTTACAGGTCAATATTAATTTCGAAAATTTTACTCCACGTCTAACGTGTTGAAGTCATATTTATTTGGATATGTATGGATATAAGACCATCAGTGCACTAACAAAATCATATTCACTCAAAATAAATTTGCCACTTTGATTGCCAGCAGAAATTTAAACATCAACAAATACCTGTCTCGGTGGTCAAGGATAGGTATGTCAACGCATCGGACATCAGCAATCGCTCTGAATACGCGATGAAGGACTGTAAGACTCGGATGAATGTCAGAACTTCCGCTGGAGGTCTCACGTTCTGCAAACCTGCGATAAAGTGAATTAAAACATAATTTATTATTTCTGAAGGCAAATAGTTAGACGCGATCGTGATATAATAAAAGCCTCAGTTTCTTATGAATGTCGAAGGCCAGTTTTGAGCTTCGGATATTTTTCTTCCGTATGAAGAAGACCAATCAACACGAATATATTTGCTAAAGCTTTCTTGAATGCAATGCGGAAATTGAAGTAAAATGGAAAGTTAGATTTACCAGTATAGCAACAAAGAATGCAATGACACTCACCATTTAATAGGTAGGCCTTTAATATGCAGCGTATCGGGACGCTCGCCCGGTCGCATTTCATCGAGGCCTTTGGCGTCTCGAAAGAAAGCTTCCCAGTCATGTCGAGACGGGAAAACTAGTTTAGCTTCACCGCAACGCACCCGGGCGGATTCGGGCCAACCTCAAATGTAACAATGCGAATATCAATGTTACTGAATGCAGGATAATATGAATGAAATTATTTCTTAGTTGAAGTGAAAAATGACAATCTAATAGTAACTAATGTTGAACTAAATCACGGATACGGTCACGGTAAGCGCATATATGCATTACTTTTAAATACCTTGAAGCTTTATAGCCGTATCCATGCGTTCGATGAGAAGCTTGAGATCCTGCCGGTTTGAAAGTTCTGCCTCGAAACGTACGATGTCCATTGTTGTCTTCGATACCCGGAGCGAGACCAAAGTTATTGGACGAGCCACCTCGCGAAGCTTTTCCTAAATCAAGTAAGTGTACAGTAGAGCGGTAAAAATAAAAACAATGGTTTGATATACCACATCGTTAGGAGTGTCAAAATACAATCGGGGTGCATTACTGGTCTTATGGAATATGTCCTGCGCTCTTTGTAGATAGCTTGCTTGCCTATTAACTTATTAAGAACTAAAGAAAGCACCAACAGGCAACTTGGAATAATTGTCCTTCGTCGATAAACGGATATACCGCAAATCGAATGTCTGAGATTTTGATCCGGATTAAGCCTTCACTAACCTGAAGTTCCCAATTGGATACCGAGATGCAGTGTTTGGCGAGCGAAGCAGGAAGCAGCAAAGTGATGTTGGCTCGACAGATTGGCTTGAGGTATAGGCCCACACTGGGCTCCAGTTCGACTGCGTCCGAGATATCTGTGCATGAGTGAATCGAGGCCATATCGACGGGAGTGCCGAATTCGATTTCCGACAATACCCGCTCAAGGTCCCCGAATGTGCTTCAAAATCCCACCCGCTAAATTAACTAAAGACTAACCCTCTAATTCTCCTGACGGTAAAAACAATTAATAGTTCTAGATGATGACCGTCAACTTCCCACTTCAAGAGAACTAATAAATAAATACTTCTTGCAGATAATCCAAAAGGGAAATTGTGTAATAGTTGTGCAATCAAAAAGTAATCTCATGTATAACGCATACAGTGTCTACATCCCTAGACCCTACTCAGAAGCTCTCCATCTGCCCATTAACCCGTTTACATGTTATCGCAAAAAATGTTATAATGCGCCGCTATCATATCATAACTTTGTTGTGCGTTGTTATTGTTCCTTTTCGAATTCCAATGTACAAAAAAATATTTAGTTTAGCGATCCTCTGGGATTACAAAACAGCTGTTAATTCCGGCTCTGAATCGGGAAGAGGCTATGGCTTTAATGAATTGACGATTGTATAAGTGGCTGGGATAACTTCTATTTAGCCCTTGCTAGACAGAGGCTAACTCACGCCCTGGCGTGCACTAAGATGAACGGCGGTAGCTTTGATGAGCATGAAACAATATCACCGAACGGTAGAAACAGGTAAAGATTACTTTGTCACTACCACCAACGCCACAGTACTCGTCCCATTTACCGCATTCACCGCCAAATGGACATCACACATTGGCAAACACGGCAGCAGCAGTATCAACAAGAGACTTTTTTTTTGGAATCGATCTGTTTTTATTGTTGTTATTAGCGAGTAGCAGACGATGACTGACTTCTGCTTTAAAATCCTCATGCGATGGAATATGCATTTTTAACAATCCCTCTTCATTATTGGATCAGCCAACTTTTCTTTAGGTTCTTCTCATTTCGCCACCGCAATGTTTCGACATTTACAATGAATGGGTTATTCACAATAGAAATTGTATTTGAGAAGTACTACAATTAAGGCAACTGTCACGAGGTAAACGTTGCTAATAGTTTAACGGAATTAAGGAAAATAATTACTAAATAGAAATGCTGCATTAGAACCTTAGAAGAACTGCAACCAAACAATTGTAAGACTAGAGGTTTCAATCAACCTACAGCTCATGTTTGGCTAGGTGTAATTCGATTTTATAGCAGAGTTGATTGATAAAATGACTACAAAAGGGTAACGGATTCGGTAGTTACGATAAACGTAATAATCGTTGGCGTATGCTATAGTTTTAGATAGGGTGAGTATATCAGTGAAAAAAAAAAAGAGTTAAACTGACGGAAAGTACACATGATGGAAAGGCCACAAGTCCACCGAGTTTATCTACACCTATTAGTCTTTTATACTTATCATTCTACTAGGGGTCAAGCTAAAACCAATTCAAAACGACCCTTGAAGTGCACGAATTGGGCCAAGAATTCTATTAATAAGAAAGTGTGCCCAATATGTGTTGGATCCAAAAACTGTGTTAAAGCTATATTGTGGGGGAAGCTATTCATTACGTTACCTTTATTATAATAAATATAATTATTATTAATTAGCCTTTTATTTCTACACAGGTAACGTAAAAAATGCTTAGTAGTAAGACAGGCACAATATTAAAAAAAGGCTCTACCTGTTTTCTAAACATTTATGTTAGTTTGTCTGTCTATCGCTTCCAAGTCACACCGTAAAGCGGCCTGTTGGACTTGCATGTTTTCGTGAGTCGTTAGAGAATCATCCTGGAGAAAGCTGCTCATAGGGTGGAGCTGATTAAATCAATATTTAGCAGCCGAAGAAATTTATTTCTCTTATCGAGCATAATTGGATAAACTGACTCTTTTTTGATGACTTATTTAACGACGATCGCTGAGAATTCGTAAGTTCTCACATCACAACAAAATAGGCGCGGGACAAGACCTGCAGGCTCGTCTAATGATACTTAATATATAGCTCAATTTAATGTTTCATCAAGGATGAAACATACAGTTCATGAAATATTTCTACTAAGCCAGCAATATTTGCTCTCATAGTAAATGTTTTTTGAGGGTCAAATTTAAAACGTCTTTTTGAAGACGGTGTCCCAGTACGTTGGATCTGCCTAGGACTTTGGGATAAATTGGAAAGAAAAGAAATTACGAATTCAATCAAAGGATTTGCTTGCTTCAGCGTTTAGGGGACTCGGTTTACGATGACGATTATGCTATCTAGGACGTACAAACCAATTATTTTAACCAACTGTAAGCTCTTCAAGCTACTAGATAGGGTTACAACGGCTCAATTTGTTTGCATCTCCCATTGATGACCGTTACCACAAACTGTGCCTATGATTTTAATGCTGGCATATCGGCTACGCTTAATCTGGCTTCATAGTCTGTCACAGCTTCTCGTACTTCTTACAGAGAGCTCTTTTTTACTTTGATAGTTTATTATGACAGTTTGTAAAATCCGTTTTCCGATTGTGAATCTCGGAAGTGACGTGTTTCACCACCCATCGTGGCCTCAGGCTTTTCAAAGCCTTTTATGTTCGCTGGATGATTCTTTCGAGCATTCAACTGCACCTAAAATCTCGTAGTATTGCACGTGTTACATTGTCAAAAATCTGCGCAATCGTCTGCGAAGTCTATATTGTACATCGGCAATATGGAAATGTGATGAAATCCAGCTGGTAGCGTTTTGACGGGCTCAAACAACATATGATACGAAGTCATTCTGGTTAACTGGCTTTTCTTTAACTGCAATAACAAAGTCCTGAAAAGCCAGCCTGTTTTGACATTTTGATAATAATAATTATAATAACAAAAGCCATAGTGGATGCCTAAAAAGTTGTAGGAAGTGAAGTAAAGTGTAGAAAGGATATGTGGGAGCGTCTTGTCTAACGACCGTGGACTTCTTCTATGGTTTAGCCCAAAGGCGGAACAGCACTAATATATTGACCGTTGATATAGGCTCATAATAGGAGCGTAATGGATGAAGATCAAAACTCGGAAAGGTAGGCTATATTGTACTCAACGACACCTTTCTATGACACCTGCCTGATAGTTGTCATTTGCTGTTTAAGTTGCACAAGCTAGTAATTTTAACTGGTGGAATTCAAACTAATAGTTTGAGTTATGCTGGCGAGAATTCCTTTAACTCTAGCGGAACGTGCTTAATACTTGTGACATGGTAATACATTGACAGCCCTTTGATTTAAAATGTGATCTATATATTAATATAGCGGCCAATGACTCCTATGCGACCTACGCAAAGTAGGCTATGAATGCCGACATTTTAGGCATGGAAGCTATAAATTCATAGGCGCTGTTGAATTTTGGAAATATTGGAATCTGTTTTCTTTGTACTTCTTAAGTTCCCTTGAAGGTTGCAAATTCATAGGAACAGGGTGTTTGAAAGATGTCGCAACGAAGTTTGACGGTAAGAACGGTAATCTTCCGTAAAATGTTTTTTTTTCTATATAAAGGGTAGAGGTAGTACCATGTACTTCTAAATAAGGAAGATTCCAAATAAGAAAATTTCCAAAGGTTTTTATAGACGCCGTCGAACGATGCTCCAAATTCCACGAGCTCTATCAAATTTTGCCGGTAAAAACTCAGACTAAGCTATTTTTTATTAATGGTTTTTCGTTTTTTTTTAAATTAGAAATATTATGTTTATATGGTGTAATTATGTGCGTACAGAAAAAAAAATAAGGAAGATATAGCGCCGAAGGCCACCTTCTAAACTCTCAGACTTTGGTTAATCTCTTATAGAACTGCATAACTTACTTCATGTATTTCCACATGGCTTGCCTGCCGGTCATGTGCAGAAACGCCAAAAAAACAAGGTCACACGCTGCGTAAACGTGTGGGCATACAATTTTAGTAACATACTCTTTCGGTACCAAATGATGCTGATTTGATAAATGAAGAAACTCATATACGTACCCATAACTGACACTAGGTTTTTGCTTTTGATAGCTCAAATCTGCATACATATTCTTCTTCTAACAATGAACTAAGGCCTTGTAAAGTACACCCAGTAAGATAATAAAATCAATAAATTTCGGTATTGTATTTGAAGATATATGCATTTAGATTTTTAAATCCAGTAATAAATTTTGCAATTGGCTCGACTTCAAGCACCATAAATTCGAAAAAAAGGATATAGTTGTTCCTAATCATCTGTAGTACCTTTTCTATTATCAGTCGAAGCCTGAGTGGATCAGGACAGTCCTCACCACAGCCGCAGTTCAATAAGCAGACGTTCAATGCTGGCGAATATACTGGCCATCACAACGTGCTCATAGAGAGCAAAACATCTTCAACAGATGGTAAGTTGTCTTCTGCTTGACGTGTTACCTTTTTGTTAATATTTAAATGGTTTTCTTCTTGATATTTCACCTGATGGCGATTAATTGTTTCCATTTTTTTTCTACAAACGACGTAAAATACAGCATATATACGACTAATAAGTAAGTTCCCAGTGTTATAGCATTTGATATGCAAAGAGGTTTATGGCCGAAGAGATTTTCTCCCGGTTAGTACGCCCTGTCCTGTGGCCCATAGGAGTATCTAACACGAGACCACTGGACACAAATAACCTGTGTAATGATACCACTTCTCCATATATGTAGTAATCATCATTATCATCGCGATTAGATAAGTGTTTTTTGCGATAAAAATCTGCTTTCAAGTTAAATTATCATAGGTTAATTGCTGTTAGGTAAGTCTGTAACATTTATACATCACAGAATCAAAGCGCCCAACGAGACGGAGAAGACGGACTCGGACAAGGAGGGTTTTCTTGACCATGGCGATGGTCGGACTTTTCGCTCTTGCGGTTCTTGCTGGCGTTGCAGTGCTTTGGGCTATCAACGTTGAGACAGATACACGTGAAGCTCAGCGTAACGTAACGAGTACAACTAGAAGACGGCGGGTACAATAGAACAATGGCTGCAACGAACACAACCAAGATGCCACTGTGTAACCATCTATTTCAAGTAAACTAGTATTCCTGGATAATGTTTGTACTTATGTAACATACTGAGATGTTGCAAGCGTCGAAAAAGCATGGCAATTGTATGGACGTGCCGTCAGATCCTTTGTCACCAATGTTGTTATATCATCACATCTTGGGTACCTTTAGTAATATTGACAAAATGATACTACTATAAGGTACCTATCACTATTAAATTTTTTTTTGTATGGGGACTGTATCTATGCCCAAGCAATCTAAACTATTAGAGCATATGGGTACGCGTTTACTTTGTTGTGTGGAGCTGTCATAATCTAATTATCTTCCTTATTAAATGAACAGGGTATTTTATTATATTCATTCTACTGGTTGGACCGACGTACGCCATATACAGCTACTGGCATACCATAAAAATAGCTGATTCAGTTATAACAGGCGATTGACGCTATTGTCAAATTATTCCCTTTACTTAAAATGATATTGAGTCCAAATAGATATGTAAGTGGTGGTTAAACATAAGAGCAATAAACTATTGTCGCAATCTGAATATTTACAAGAAACCTTTGATTCTTTGCAAGCGTGTTATGGCTCATCCTTTGCTCATCTACTAGCTGTTCTTGCCGTTTGCGACTAGCTTATTTTCGAAATTCCAATAAGAAACGTTATATGATAGGAAAAAAGGCTTCCTTTACATATTTAAACGCTGTTTAGATTTGAATGCATGCTGATTTTGTCCTGAATTATCCATTGATTTGGGACAGATGTGATATAAGATGGTTGTATGGGCCGGAACCAGCGACTTAGTTCGGACTCCCGTTATAAAGTTTGGGCTGGCCAGACAGAAACAGATTGACATTGATCTAGAGAGATGATGTTGAATACGCGAGTTCCCCTAAAGGATGTTTTTGACGTGAAGCTGCCCAGCAGCTCCGGTTATTTGTCTAGGATGCTTAGTTTTTGCCCTGTTGCTAAGTGCTCTAAGTAATCTAAACTTACTTCAAAATATCTTCACTGCTGTAAAGGAAGAATTATTCAAAATAAGGGAATCATTATAGATCACTTTTTCATTACAACTTGAGATTTTGATTCTTCAAAAATGTCTTTACCTATTACTTGGTGCTAATGATTACATTTTTGTGAAGCTGTTTGAATGAGTCGTCCGGTGGTCGGTGAAAATTATCTACTATATAATAATAAGTGATGGAACATAGCCCCAATAGGTCTGAAGATTATGCAGTTCCTTACAGAATCTTCTTGAAACCCGTTTTATTTAACAACTTGAATCCATCGGCGTGTGTATGTTATTTGTGACTGATTTAAGTTTCGAAATATGAGTAAGCATATAGTATCAACTCCCTAATTGTGACGGTCCTAATGCTAATTCATTGTTGAACTGAGACGTAACTTAGACATATTCTTAATACTTCGTCGTCCCCAAGATGTCAAAATGTCATTCGTAACACGTTAGTCGCCGACTATTTAAATGCAAATCGATACCTCAACTCCATCAGCGGTAAGTTCTGATCTTTTCAATAGGCAATTTTCGTTGGAGTGTAAGGTAACCGAAAATGCAAAGGAAGGACCCGAACGTCTCGCAAGCTAGCTAAGTACTTCATAGTTATTTTGAAAAACACACGTAATAATAAAGAAAACGTTATTGTTTATTTCAAGCATATTATCTTAGAGCCATATTCCAGAAAAAACATAGAAACCCCATATCCTCTTAGAAACACTTGTTTTGTTTGGAACACAGTAAAGAGTGCTTGTGTAGCGTAGATGGGAAACGCCTACGTATACTTAAATTTGGTTTTATGTTTATTGGTTTGTATATTGTTCCCTACGTACTAATTAAAAATGGATCAAATTTATTTTTCGCGCCTTATGTTAAAATCATGTATTGTATATATAAAAAAAGCTGGAGTAAATCTACGACAATTGACGATGACGTCGATTTATGGTTGAGAAAAAAGCTTTGAGCAAAGGCGTAAGCAGGTGTACAGTTGGAGATCAACCTATCTCGGCTATAGACGCTGACTACTATATAGCGTTTCATATCTAAATGTAGCTTACAATAATAATACAACATGCTTCAAAACTCGGCTTGTCTAAAAGGGTCCGGGTTTTGCAAAGCAAGTACGAATAAGAGAAACCCTTAAAGTAGTTAGTCGGGTAGGCTTCGATTACGTACCTTCAGACGTGAAGGGACAAGGTACATCGCATTTGGGTTAATTTTACGCAGACCGCTATTCTGCTTTCGACATTCCTTTTAGAACAATCATAATTTATAAAATTCTGATCTAAACCATGCATCTTGAAGACAAAGCAAGTTAGCAAAGCAAAAAATTGAAGCAGGTTACGTTTCACAAAGTGAACATTTCACGCGCTACTCATCTCTTATTAAATCTTAGTTAAAACCGCAAGCAAAAGGGGTCCGCACAAAAACTAATTGGAAAACGCCTGAGACCTACCGAATTAAGGGTTCTCACGAACGGACCAAATTGCGCCACTGTTCACTTAACACCCCGCACTTCCCCTGAAGAGAGTAACGTGGAAAGGGCAGCGTGAGTTAATTCAGTCTTTTGTCGTTATGGTAACGCAGAGACTGTCTCGTACCTGATCCGGCGTTCTTTACCGAACGACTTTTAAGCTTAAAGTGAGTATTAGATCTCAAAAAAACAGTAGTCGAGACTAAATATGGCCTATAAACTATATAATCTAAATACCTGATCAGTGCAGACTTTGTTTTTATAATCTAATTAGGTTTAATTAGTGATTAAAAAAAAGGACAGGAACTAGCAATGCAATTTTCGCTAGAAGTTATTATTATAGACACGCAATTGATTATTGTTGTTATTATTACTCATGCTTACTTCGTTTAAGAAAAAGCTAACTTATGGCCAAGTGAAAATTGGCTAGTGCGGTCTATTGTAAATATATGTATGCGCAGTTCTATTTGCTCTTTAGTTTTGCTCTAGGCACCTAGACATTTCGGAGGACGATCTTTAATATAATAGACCGAATGGTTTGAATGATAACCGCATCAATCATTACAGATACTATTCATTTTAGACGCCCCACCTATTAAGCAAAATTAGCTAATGGAAATGTCAGCTGCTACAGAAGTTTTGGCTGAATTGGGGCTGTTCGTCGATGAACAAATGTCGCAACTAAGACTGCTCGACCCGCAGAACGATAATTCAACTCTGCTTAGAGAGCATTGCAAGTACGGAAACCTTCATTTACGTTTCTCACTGGTTATTATACAATGATTATTTACATAATTGTTAATAACATCACATATTTATAGGCTATTCAGTAACTCAAGCCAATAAACTAAACACGATAGCACTGTGCTGTGAACTTTGTTGGACACTGATTGATCCCAAATTATTTAAAGTGAGGAGCTAATTTGCAGACAAGAGAATGCCCCTTTGTGGCATAATTCTGGTTCTCTGTGTCAATTTTCTCTTAGGAAATATTAGCTTTATCGGCGCTATTTAGCGGGTAGAAAATATTTGGGTAAAAAATAAATTAGCGTTATGACAAGATCAAATTTGGTGGGTATTTATATCAGGTCTTTGGGTGTCTACTACTATAAGCTGATATGATGCCATCAAAGATTAATGACTTTAGAGACGAAGAAATTGTTTATTGCTGAAAATCAACGTTTAGTTAAATTTGTTTTTCGAAGGTGAGAGCGCCGGTGGACCCCATCGAAAATTGCCGAAAATACCACGCAATGAGGCCCTTAGCGATATAGCAGTTCTAGACAGACGCAACCATTTACGAACGGAAACTCGAACATTGAAGACCGCATAGGAAGTGGCTACACGTGAGGACTTAAAGCGGGCAACGAGTCGTTATGATGACGGAAGCAGAACAAAGCATAGCCATTGAACCTCATTTTCATTCCATCTGAGAAATATGCGCATGTGATCTGAAATTGCGATGAAGGCACTAAGAACGAAAAAAAAAGCGAATGGTGGATTTCGGACGAATTAAGTCCAGGACAAATGAAAAAAACGCGTATTGTGCTTTGGGAACGGTTTTTTACTAGCAGGATATCCGCTTAGATTACACTGTCGCCGTAGACCAGACATGGCTTTGTTTGTGTTATCCACCAGAAAAGAATCAACAGTATTGAACAGGAAAGAAAGTGATTTCGATGGCAGTACCAAATCGGTACTCGCGTAAGCTAATGCTCTTGTTTGCCACTCCACTCTGCTCCTTCACTATAACTCCGTTGAGTTATTCGATAACAATACACTGCGCCTTATCGCCATGCTGCAATCAGGGCCTACATCAAGGAAGCCAGGCTCGAGCGATGGTTGTGCTTCCTAGATTCTCCAAATATAACTCATCCGTCTAATTTCGATTGCTTTCTTGTCTTAAAGAGGGCGATAGGTGGCGTAGCGTGTCCTACCGTCGATTCTCTCAGACAAGTTACCCATAACAAGATTGGGGGTGGTAGTGCAAACTACAAATAGATGGCCTTTAAGGAACTTCGAAAACGCTGGCTTCAATGTGTAAATAACAATGACGATGATATCTAGGATAGTCCAAAATCCCACCGTTCCAAAAGTCCAACATTATAATGTCTAAGTTATTTTTTTGACCCGCTAAATAACTCCAGATAAGCTGACATTTTTTTGTGGTACATTTTACATACACACATATACCACTAATGTAGTCGTGAATAAGTGTACAATAATGCATTTTGTGATATTTATGTTTCCGTGGTACGTTTTATACGATGAATATTTGTCATACTTTGACAGTTTGTTCCGATTGTTTCAGGAAATTCCTTTCTCAAATGGAAACCTTTAACGAGATTAGTGAAAAATTCTTAAAAGTCAGCGATGATCTTAGTAAGAAGGTGGACGAAGAACGACTAAAGGTAAATATTGTCTGTTTAAAGGTATCTTAGGTATTATTAGTACTATTATAGTCCCTTTTTTTAATATTTTCAGTTTGCAGCTCAGGAAATGAACAAGGTAGGCCTAGAATAAAAAATCAAAGTTAAACGTGGACAAACTCGAAATTAATTCAAGACTAAATAATATAATTAGGTAATAACTCAATAATTTTTGAGTTAATTAATAAAGTTCAGTAAATCACGGAACTCCTACGGGATAAAATATTTAAAAAATTTTATTAGTATAGCGATCCTTGGTGTTTGCGAAAAAAAAATTTAGGTAAAAATAGATTGCTGAAATAGTGGAAAAGCAGTATAAGGTAGAGGTTCCGTATAATAGAGCCCGTGGAGAATGCATGGGACGCCGCTTTTGGCAAGCGCTCAGTGTGATGCCGAACTATACAGCGTAGCCAATGGTGTGGCCTGACACTGTGGTCTGTACAAATAAACGTTCAAACTCATTTAATAGTAAACTGCTTATTTTGTGAGCGACACGAAAATGCAGCTTACCATCTACAGAATTGACAATCGAGGACCCTAAAGTGGGAACTTAATTAAATCGTTAACAACCGAATCGTATCTTGAGTTTATTCGAAATGTTAAATTATGCGAAATGTTAAATTATGGTGTTTTTCAACAGCCGTTGAATTCTATAGTGAACTTATGATAACGTAAGGACAGCGGTCCGGTCTCTATCACCCAAAAATTAGATGTATTTTAATAAGACCAGATTTTGTTCAAATGATAAAGAGATTAAAACTATTAATTTATTAAGCTGATTCTGCTATTGTACAATTTTAATCGTTTTTAATCATAAATTAATGTGTAATATGTTCAAGAAACATTACCAAGCAAAGAGTAGGCTAATTTAGAAAGTGCCCGAAACTTGCCGAAACAAGATTTAGAATATTAATAGTTTTTTTTTTTTTAGGAACTAATTAAATGTGCTGCAGACAGAAATTATGATACATCTTTTATAACATATGCCGCGTTCGCTTTCTTCTATTTCTCTCAATACGTCGAAATAAGTTACGGTTAATATTTACTATTTCGTAAATCATTATACGATTTGAAATCAACATACGTCTATTTATTATTGAATAAAACCGCAACTATCTCATGAACTACTCATCTTCAATTCGCTAAAAAATTGAAATCAAAATGATATCGTCATGTTAGCTGACCTCGCAAGACTTCGATTTGCCTCCGAAAGCTCTGGGAGTTTCAGCCCATTTCTGATGCTTGATTTTTCTGTTAATAATTGCGAAGTCACGACAGTTCTAAATAGCGCCGATGACGCTCTGTGGAACCACCAGATCCTCCTTTCCTTGCTAGCACTTTTGGATATTTCTCCAGTTAAAATTTTCAAAAAAAAAATACTCATCTGAAACCTAAGAGTCCTGTTGGAAAATCACAGTCGACCACTTCGTCCTATTGTACCAAGGCTTTAAAAGAGGCAGGTCAATTTATATTTCAGTTTTTCTTCACGGCTGAAGTAAACAGTGATTACCGGAATTGAAAGCCTTCAATCCTGCTAACTACTGTTTACTTGCTAAATATCTACACACATGTAGTGAATGACTTTCTCAGTCCTTCTGCCTGAAGCCTTAGCGATTTTGTCTTCTGCAGGGCTAGGTTTATAAAATCCAAGTCCTGAACATAGCCACGGTTATACTTATAGAGATACACCCTATGTCATATAGCGATGCACTTGAAATTCACTACATTTTTTGAAATGTCTAAAATTTCGCCATTTTATGAAAATCGCTATCTTCACACGGCGTATTTCTTTTTTAACAGTATGACAGTCTCAAAACCGAGATGGCTACTAGTTTTGCAGCTAGTACAATTCGCGTATAATCCCTACCTGAAGCCTGTTTTGTAACTGCGGTATTCTCGTACTTCTTCACCTCAATTTTGATGCATTTACAAGATAGGCCAGACTATTTGCCCCAAATTGCCAGCCTATGACTATGACAGCGGATAAGCTCTAGTGTTCATTATATGTTTTGTACGAGCCGTGACTAGAATCAGTATTTTACATGTACATGGAACACTGAGCGAAACGAAAAAAAAGTGGAAACCGGAACATTAAAGCCCATATATTTTAAAAATCGTTCCAAGAATTAGAGTTGGAAGCTTATTTTCACCTTGCATACTAACTGGACTCCGGTCTAATTGGCAATCGGTTAAAAGGGAGAATGTATGACCCTACAAAATGTTTAGACCGCTGTTTAGCTAAAATAGTAGTGTGCTGCAGAATAGATAATAGTTCTGAAACAACAAGGTTGTGTTAAAAGTACGGGTGTGTAATTAAATTGAAAACACAAAGGTTCTTGTTGACTTAAAAAATAACACTGAAAATTTGGTTTTATGTATAAAAATGACGATTTCTGTTTTATTTCGTTATAGGCTATGGGCTCGCGTAATCGTCTCATGTTGGTGGACAGGGAAGCAGAGCGCAAACGGTTGCAACTCGAACAGCTGTTGTTAGAAAGGAGAGTGCAGCTTGAAAGACTTCGAAGCCATGCGTCGAGCTTACGCGCGGCGAAAGAAGATCTCACCGCTATGCTCGAAAAAGCCCAAGGATAATGGCGAAGTTGAAGATGCTGCGAGATTCTGGTTCATTACCTACGCTGTTCTGATTGTACTTCGGTTATCAACCAGATGTATAAAATAAAAAAGACATCACAATCAGGCTGGTAGCCGTATGTATTTTTTAATTATTTTTTGTTGTTTTTTGATGAAGCGTCCTGTATCCGGCGACGAACTATTGAAATGTGCGTATGCATTAGAATTCTGTAGCCCTTGAGGTAAACTATTAGAATACCCGATGATAAATACTTGTGGTATATCATATCTAGTATCATATAGTCTTGTGTGCATCTACGGTTATTCGAAGACACAATGTACTTCCATAATTATAGAATAGGAGGTTGTCTATTTCTAAAGGCTCTGCGACAGGTTGTAAGGTTTCGATGATCCAATAGGCAAAGCTAAAGTAATTCAGTTCAATCAATAAGCATCGATTATCAGTATTAGCGTTTGTTCTGGATAAGCTGCATTGTACCGTCGTCATCAGAAAGCTCTAGACAAAAGTTTAAGTCCATCAATTGGTCCTAGGTGGATCATTAGAACATTAGGATTATTCATGACTAGCGAACAACCAAAAAGCGATCCTTTGAACCATCGAATAATTGGCTTCTTGGTTTAGCCGTGATGAGTCTAGATGTCGCCACTTTCTCATAAATTTTTTTAATTAACGGTATTATTCAGGCCTTGGTAAGACACTGGTAGTTGACTTCGTCTTTTTTTTTTCAGGTAAATCCGATCGGTTCGGTGGTCCTTACTTCCCTCTTCACATGTCTCGGTAGGTTACGTATCGTCATCGCACAAGAACGAAACTCCCGCGGGAAAATGAACAGCTTTTTAGTACTAATGACAGTTGTTTGCTTAATTTTGCCGATGCAGCCTCAATTGCGGAGGTTTGCGCACTTTTTAGGTTTGATACTGTCAAATTCCAAATTAAATCATTAGTAATCGGCTAAGCAGGGGATACTTGTAAAATCTCAATAAGGAAGATCTATAGTGTCAGGTATCCATAGACCACACTCAATTTTATTTCAACCGTACTTTAAAAACACTTTGGGCCATAAGTATCATAAGATTATATATAAGAAAAATTCAATAGACCAAATTATGATTCACAAGTACACCTTGGATGAAACTCGTATTCGCTTCATGCCTCTGTGATACTGCACGTATACAAAGTTTGTCCAGCGTATGTCGAACCCCAGCCTTATCACGCTCTTCACATTTATTTTTACCATTCGATTTTTAATTGTCCGTGTCTTTGGAAGTGGCTTCCTTTATTCTACATGTTCATCGATTCAGTACATCGTTCACTCTAACTGCGCATGACATTTTCATTTATTGCTATTAAGATGGAACTTAATTGTACCTTCAAAAAAAAGCGTGCATGCTACGCCGCTTCGTTGAGTGAAACGAATGGCCTGGAAGGACGAGCAAAAGCATTACCTCACAGCCGTCCTTCCTGCTACGACTAGACGCACACTTGTCTGTTGGCAACCGTGAGGCCAGCTGCTTTAAATTGATTCAATGAAAAATCAGAGGAAAGGCAATGTGCTAGAGTACAAAATAGCCGAGAGCAGACGCACACGATGACTCGAACGGCGACAGACGCACAAACTAACGCTTGACCAGCAGACATGGTAACGATTAGGCGAAAGGACGAAAAGATGTTTTGCAAATTTGGTCATATCTGTGACAATGCGGATCTCTGCAGACGCTTTTGCCCTCGTGTGCTTGTTTACCATGGGTTACTTCGTTACCTTATCGAATAGGCAGTCGTTTATTTTGAATCAATTTCGATGAAATAGTTGACATGACGACACGCTCCCGAGGATCCCGCGCGTAATACCACGGCATGATATTGCAATGGTGATTACTGACAAATTGATTCTTGAATAAAAGAAAACCCGAGTTCGGTGAAAGGAATGTTGATAACTTCTATAAAACGTAAATTGTAAATAGAATTAATAATGGAATCATGTCAGTAGGGCTGCGCCTAAACTGCACTAGCTATAGCCTACCCTAGGCGAGTAAAGGGACATGCTCAGCCTATTTAGGCATTTATCTGTGTATATATCATTTTTGCATGTCCTACCAATATTGAAACCTTTCTCCCATACAGTTATTGGGTAGCTATGTGTGTATATGGATATGGATTGAAGACATAATAGAATGTCACCTTTACTTTGTCAAAACGAACACAATTAGTGCGTTCAGATTTAAACTAGATCCACTCATTCCTATCCAAACAATAGTGCCAGCTTCGCTTACTTATCGCCCTATATATTCTCTACATAAGCACAGATGATGTCCCGTTTTGGTGGTAGCTGTTTTAACAGCTATTGTCAATTCGGTTCTGAACTAGAAATTGAAGTACTTAGAACCACGATTGGACTTTTGGATTCAATTAAATAGATGCCTCTCTGCATCGCCATGAAGTGCCGACATATTATATTCTCGTGTGGTATATCGATACCGAAATCGAGCTACAATTTAATCGAAAAATTCGAAACAAACGCAAAAAATACAATTCACAAGGGAAACAATGTTAGTCGAGCATCCTCTACTCTGCTAAAAAAAAGGGGGCATGGAAGAAAAACACGTTAACTGTCGTTTTCTGTACTGCATTCAACAATTAGCGTTCTGCAGCTAACGCGAGAAAAGATTGATCAAATAAATCACCAAATGTATAAACGAATCTTTACTTCAGCTAGGAATGATTTTGTTACGATTATATTAGGGTTCAGTGAAACATCAATTCAACTTCACAGAGAATTACATATGCCTCTGATTATTATACTGACCCAGGTGGCCTATCTTGCAGTATATACTATATAAAAATATATTAATAAAGTTATAGCTCTATCCCGAGTTAAGCTCGACGTATCGTGCTTGTAAGAGGTCTGCTGTAATAATAAAATAGTTATTTTTATTATTACTTGGGTGATAAGATGCATCGGCTTCCTCAGACGGGGTAGTGTGCGCAACAGTGGCAACGAAGACTAATGAGCTTCATTTCTGTCGCGATGGGCTGGAATGGATCCAACGAAGCTCGTCCTTCTCTTACCTTCTGTACACGCCTATATGATAATTTAGACATCTAGCAATTTCGAATTATAAGATAACATTGCAAGGTCACCCTGACCCATACAACATCATTACGCGCGAAACCTACGAACAAATTACTGCGCCTGTCCAATCAGTACTGTTATACTTTTTTTTTCTGTCATCTGTGATGTTCGATTAAAAATAAGGTGGCTTAGTAAGTTAACTGCAGGACCAAACAGGTGTCCGGCTTATTACTACACATAGACAACTTTTTTGTGTTTCTCCTGCGAAATATTCCGCAACATCAAACAGTTTTTCTCCGGTTCACGTACTGATTCGTACTATAGTGGATTAATATAGTTCCACCGTACAAGACATTAAGAGCTTGTAACATCAACGGGGCGTAAAACCCGAGAACAAGTTCAACAAATTCCTTGTCAATACTATATATAAATAAAAACGATCTGCGCTTGTAATACAAAAGCAAGATATGTTCATTTATGAATGATTTGTAGGCTTTCAAGACATTCTAAACAACAAACAAGTTATTTTCAATTATCTTATAGAGAGGTTCGCGAATGAAGATATCTTACGGGCTAGAGAGCATGAAGATCCTGCCTAAAGCAATGACGTTTCACCTTAGCACCTATATTATGCCTTTAGACACAAGTTTCAAAGGATCCAAAATAACAACTGCTGCTGTATAATCCGAAATAACGAAATTTATTTTAATCACATTGGCTAACAACATCGGGCAAAAGAGGAGTGTTCTTGGTAAAATTTCCCGATAAAACAGTATGCCGATTTATATTAGTAACGTGTGTTTTAAATAGGTCCGGTACGCCCTGTTAACGCACGAAATGGTTTGCGTCAACCGTTTTTAGTTACGTGTGGTTGCATACTTGTCCCACGAATGGTACGAATACGTTGGCTTAAAGATTATTCGATCAGAGAAGGGTAATACTGGCCTCGGTAAGAAAAGAGCTGGCTTATTCTATTTTTAAGACGAATGTACTATTTCAGAAGAGAGAGTGTCCTGCGAAGAATTCTCTCAGTTTGAACTGAGAACAACTTCCAGGGTTACGAGGATACCTATACCGGCTGCATTCAAAGCTAATTAATCCAAGAGGGCGAAACACTTTAGACCTTGTCGCTTGTTTAATATCGTTCCAAATTTCAGTCGGCCAGAACGGTGCTGTTTGTGTGAATTTAAAGGTTGAAACAGTTGTGTGCGACCGTGCTGAAGGCTATCAAACAGATCTGACAAATCAATTCCCGCCGCAGTTCAGGGGAAAGTAATGTCTGTATTAGTATCGCATATGGCAAACTTACTTGGATAGAAAAAGAACACTTTGAATACTGGGAGCCAATCTATCATAATACCAATTCGGAGAGTATAAGCTCTGATCGATCCGTCATATCGGTGGAACGATAAATATTCATCCATAATCAAGAGCGGAAGAAAGATTATCAAGCAAGACTATTCCTTCATGACACTCGAACGAACAATATTAGAAATAGGTAGTAACAAGGAAGTCGCTGGTCTGCAAAGACACGCGGAGGTAGCGTGATAAGCGAAGGTCAGATCTATTTAGGAAAACATAATTATATAGGTTATCTAACATATTTACCGTGTATTATCGTAAACCAGGCATATTTATCAACATTAACTAATACGACTTGTCTTTATGAAAGATGCTAAAATATTCTTAATTATTTCTGTAGCCAAACTAGACAACTTCCTCTGATAGCTGACACACGCTGTGAAGCTCATAGATCGTAGAAACGATGCAATGGATTTTGGCTGGGCTCGTAAAGGAGTGGAAAAACGTTGCTGCTACTGCCCAGTTAGCTTTATTATTTTGTCATCCGTCCGAGTCCCATATTTTTTTGTCTAGGACTTAGTATCCCGCTCAATGAAATATTGTCTATGTATTCATCTATAATGGCTACCTCCTTATTAGAAGGACGTTACAAGATTAATTGTTCACGTCGTCTGTCGGTGCTATGCGGTTAACGACATACGTGTTTCTATACGTTTTGCTTAACTGTTAATTTTTTCTTCTTCGTTGGGGTAGTACATCGAGTATGTCCGATAGCGTTATACACCACGCACTGCGTTTTACACTAGGAACTATAACCTGATATCGCGATAATTTACTCGTTACTTGTTATGCGGTATACAGTGGTGCTTATTATGTTGCTGTGCAGTATAGCTTTGGATACTGTTTTCTTAGGCGGCACAACCCGTTGGGGCGCTGTTGAAGGAGTGGCAGCCATTTAAAAAGAAGCCAGTAATAATTTAGACATGATCTCAATATGGGCAGCTAGATATTTTCGAACCATCACGGCAGTGCACCGGTAACCGATCGCTAGCTCTCAATGGCAGTAATATTGCTGTGTTAGTTGAGTACTTCGAAAACGAACAAGCAAGGAATAGCTTAGAACAATGCCGTAAATCTGATGTTAATCATACGCTATACGTTAGTATCTTTTCTACTGACGGTCGTTGTGCATTATGGATCCATGTCAAGTTGTTCTACTGTTATTAATAAGCAGTATTACACTAAGACGCCTTATGAAGACTGCCTAATGCTGTCCGTCAGAATAGGCTCGATCTCTGGACCGACTTGCACAACAAAAAAAAACAAAACAAAAAAAACAACGCGTTTTTGCAGAACTCTTTGATGCTTGCATTGCCTCAACGTTTACGTTCTCCGATTCTAGTCCCCTGCTACTATTTCTGTTCTCGAAGCTCAGTAAACACCTCGAAGAAAAGCTCTGAAACGATCGAGAAAGACCAAGGAAAATTAAATCGAAACTGCTCAACGAAAAAAAAACTTCACTCCTGCGATTGAGTTCGAAAATTGCTCTAAAGACAAACAAAAAAATGGGCGCAACTGAACTGCGTGCCATTGGTTCGAAGTCAAATTTTCGTTTTTAACTTAGTAGTACGCATTATATATTAGGACCGCTCTAGCTATAAAGGTAAGGTATAACTGATGCTGATGGTAACTTTTCGATGTCTTCATCATCATACGCTTGATAGATAATTCGTTTGTTTTTCTCTTAACAGAATCCTGTTCTTTAATAAAGTGTTGTACTACTTTTACCAGCTCTGTTGTTTTACTACTCATTGCCGCCGTGGCTCTAATTTCTAACTGTTAAGCGGATCCAGTTTAGAACTGGGAGCCAACCGTTTAATAGATGCCCGACGGAGGTACTGGACGCAAAACCTGAAGCATAAAAAGATGAATAATCGCATTCTATTCAACATCATTTTGTTGGCTTACATAAACATCCCTACATAGTCCTGTAAAACTTGGCAATAACAGTAAATTATCCTTATAGCAGGCAACAGTTATCTGCAGTTGTCATGATACTCCCTAGGTATTTTTCTCGGAGGACGGAACTGGGCGATCGAGCTTCAATTGGAACGACGGACCGCTGTAATAGGTGTTTTGGTGATGGAATAAATAAGGTCGGGCACCAACGAAGCAAGGAATGTAATATAAGCAAAAATACAAAGCCAACCGTGCGGGCATGTAGATCTGAGAGGAGCAACGTTGACCTCTGGAAGCGCAGAAAACGGGCCGAGATGTGGCACGAAGCAACACAAGGCGAAGATGGCTATTTCAAATTGTTTTACCCAGACGAGACCTTTCTCGAACAGGAAACTGCTCACCAGGCACGGATGTCATCCTATAGCCATCATAGCTCTCATCTCTGACAAAAACATCGCCATATTAGAAATACGTTCAATCCATGGTATAATGGCTCTCTTAGGAAGGTTGAAGTTGGCTTGTGGTATCCCCGAATGGCATTTTGCGACGCACACAATAGTATACGCACAACGCGTAAGGAGCGAGTATTGATGTCACGTCCCTCGGCCGCAGTCATGAGCAACTACTCGTCTGATGTCGGACGCTGGAATATGTTCGTTCTGACGTACTAGCTTAGGTTTTGTACGGATTCACTAGCGTTTTCATCTTGCCACGCCTCACCTATTTGCAGTAGCTCGTTTTGCCAAAATCTCCTATTCCCAGCTCCATTTCTATTCTCGCGCCTAAATACAACCACAAATGCTGTGGTTTTCAGCTAGCCATATCATATATTGTCTTTGGCCTGTTAAAATCTTCTGTAGAAATTTATTAAAAACAATGCCTAGCAAAAATCGGGAGACGACTCCACGTCGAAAATGTATGCAGGTGGAAAAGCCTGCCAGAGTGCTGCCCATTCCCATCCAATCTCTAAGTGGAATTAATTTATAGTTTATGGATAGCTTCTAGTAAGTAAGCTGTTCTTCAAGAGGCACACACGAGTATGGCAGTCTTTTGTTGAACTGCTGTCACTTACGTTTTAGCCATCCAGTCAACAGGGTCGAGTTCCAGAAGTGTCACCAATGAATTCTACATCTAAGAAAAGACAGAAGGTTATCCAAACCACCGGCAGCTAGCTCAAAAGGTATCACAACATATTTGTAGTAGGCTACCGCCAAATTTATCTGATGAATCCTGAGTTACCAATACGAAACTCCACGTCATTGAATATAGATAACGGAAAAATGAGTAGAGGCCGACTATCAAAACAATCCTACGTTCGACATCAAGCAGTCCTGCGCTCTGTTTATCAGGGTCTTTTGGGGGGTTGTGGACTAGCTCCGTACTCTGTAAAATAATATGATTGCAAGGAAGCCGTTCGTTACAAAATGATGTATATGTTGTTTGTCAATAGGTTAAATCGCTTCAAATACGACTTAGATATGCATAGGTTCGTTCAAATATGGTACAGATAAGCTACAAAGAATGGTGTCCGTAGCGTAATAGACGGTCCTTGTATAGTCTACACCACCATTAGTCGAAATCAACATACGCATTATATTGTGCCAAAATTTCAGTATTTTGTGATTTTCGTAAAGGTGTGCTACTGAACCCATGTTTTTCCATTCATCGAACTCGGATGTTAAAGGTTGCCGCACTAATTTGCAGTGTCTTTTTCTAGTGTCTTATGTAGAAAGACCTGGTATTTTATTCGGATGTTCAAAAGGCCAACTATAATAAAGATTCTTGTGCGGTTTTGAGTCTGAAGTTTTCATTTAATAAAGGGCACTTCAGTACCGAAAAAAGTGTAAGCCTGAAGCAAGTGTTACGAAAACACGGTATACCGTGCAATGGGATCTCTCTTTAACACCTCTGATACTGCATAAACAAACAAGTAGGTGCTGAAGCGCTCGCATAGGTCGAGCGAATTAAAGTTCGCATTTTCCCGCTTCAGTTTCCATACAAATCATTTAAGAAGGTAGAAGTAGCAAAAACAAGGAAACGTAATCTGCGTTAAGTTTGTGTACCGCGCATAGTGAGACTGAATACTACTTAAAATGTAGCCTTATCCTTTAAGAAAAGTGTATTTGATTAATATAGCATTACATTACCACTACGTAGTATTTCCCTCTGGTTGCATAGCGGTGCTAAGTCGGGTCGACCAAAGCGCCGTAAAAGCTCTGAGCCCTTTCAACAATGTACAGCAATGTTTAGCTGACCGTTATTTACGTGCTTGAATGTTCGTAAGCTTTAATCCCAAGTGGGGTTCAGAGTAAAGTACGCATCATTTTTCGGTAATAAATACACTCTACAATATTGTTTTCTTGTTTCTTCCAAAAAAAAAAAGAACAAAATTTGTAGCAACGCCTAATGACAGTAGTACACAAAAATCTCAAACACTTTTATTGTCTCTAGTCTAGCAGATCGTCTACGTGCGTCATTGAATCAGTCGTAGCTGAACTGGCTGGCAAAGAAGCGTAGCATTGTTTTCATGGACAGAAAGCACATATTTGTATTCCGTTCGTCTCTCTTTCCTTTTGTTCCCAAACGGGAACGAACTAGCGGCGTGTCGAGCGGCAAATGCGGTGGCGTTTGCATTTTGAAGTAAGAAGTGCGTCTCCATCATCACAGTGTACAATTGATTCAACAATTACAGATCCAAGGTCGTCACAAGCGTCACTTATTTGCTGATCACGTAGTGGAACATAAAACGTACTAACGACTTCCTTGATCACACCATCTTCCCTGATGAAACCCATTTTAACTTAATGATTATGTAGCTAGGGCGCAGATATACCAAAAGTGGGTGTCGAGTAAACACTTACTCATACAAGGCCACTGTGCGGTGCGATTGTAAAGGGAACTGTGCCATTGGACCCTGTTTCTTTTAACATGAAGATGAAATGCCTGCCGGTCGATGGGAGTTCTACCGTGGCATGTTGAAAGGCCTGTTAGAGACCGAAATGGATACAAACAGCTTTTGATTTCAGCAAGGCGCGGCCTTCTGCCGCACCGGGTCCAGCTGCCTGGAACAATGTTTCCAAGCCGGCTGATCTCATTCCGCGGCGATAGTATCGAGTAGCGTCCCCAATCATACAACTTGACTTGTTTCGATTTTTACCTGTTAGGCTATGTCAGGGGCAGTGTTTATAAAATAACACCGAAAATAATCCATATTCTTAAATACCGTATTCGTGAAGTGATCGATGAAGTTGGTATTGAATTATTCACGCGTGTAATGCAAATTAGTGCGGAACAGATTGAGTTCTACAAGTGGTCCCTAGGGCGATATTATATTTCTTTATAAAGCAAATTACGTATTCTCAATTTTGTTGACATAAAAAAAATCAAGCAAGCGCGAAAGTAGTAGTTTATAGTATATACTTAAATGATATATTGTAGAACTATTCTAACCTCATTAGAGGCGTGCACAACTTCACCCCGGAAGACTTTAGAATGAGACCTATCTGGTCGGATGGGTTAATATAGACTTTTTAAAAAATCTGAAATCGACACGCTCATTTTACGTGAAGCAGAATCTGTTACACATCAGTCACATTTGATTTAGGACATCTTGAAAAAAAAAATAGCAAATTTCTATAAACGTATCTGTTGGTACTGACAGGTGTTTTGCAAAAATTGATTTCAAATTTCTTAAAAGCATTTTTTTTGGCGCAGGACAGGCGCGTTACACGTTACACTTTAACTTTAACTTGAATTAGCGATGTTTTGACCATACATCTAAAAAAAACTGTCAATTTCTTAACCATATGGTTGGACCATTATATTGGGCGTTAAAATACACGATAGGCCTTTGTCCCATCACAATTACCACCATATTCAAATTCCTCACAAGATGTAGGAAGAAAAAGCAATGAGAATAGGAAGAGATTCAATATGTATAAGCTAGGAACCCAGACCTGTTAGCCGGTGGAGACAGCAAACTGGCCGATGTGTTGGCTTTCTGAGTGAGACTAGTGCGAGCAACCATTTCAGCAGTTATTTCAGAGAATTTGGGATAGGGTTACGTAGGATTAGAAATAGATTGAAAAACTATGAGCCACTGGACGTGGGCAATTACCTATTACCCGCCAGCAACCATTGCTGCTCACCTGATCGACACTATCATAACTGCAGTAGTGAACTTGAGCCGAGGCGGCAATGCTCCGTACTACTGTTGTTCGCATCGACAAAAGCGGGTAGCAAGTCGATAAAAATCCAAGCGTCGAGGGTGGAACCCGCCCGCAAAAACAGGCCCGTGAAGAAGATACTCTTCTAAGAGGACAAGCCGACAAAAAAGAGGGGGGGGGGGGGCTCATCTAGCGTCTAGGCAGAGTGAGAAAGAGGGTAACGCAGGCCCATGTGTCTGCGTCTGAGTCTCTGTGATGGTCCTAGATCGTCTCTACGAGGAAGTCCAATGCTGCCAATGACCGGCAGCCACTTCTGTCGTTCCGTCTTCCTTTGGATATTTTTCATGAAAGGGAATTCGTTTGATACGATCGGATCGCTAGCGCGCACGTTGCAGTTGCGCCACTGCCGCTTGTGCTTTTCAGCTGTTCCCTTACGTGTGCAACCGGTATGGAAGTCACGTCCGCTTGGCAGCGATTGCTACACCGTAGAACAAGAGAAGCTGATAGTGAATGGACGAAGGCGTAAACTTTGCGACGAAAAAGGAATGCTGCAACTGAAAAAGGAAGCAGAAAGAAAAAAACAGGCCAAAAGGAGAAAAAAGTGACACGGCGGCTAGAAGATGGGGTGTAACAGCAGCAGCTGCAGCCGCAGGAGTAGTGCGGGCCAGGAAAGAACCTGTTATAAGTGGAGAGTTGACACCTGCGTTTTAACACGTACTGAAGCTGCACTATCCGCTGTTTCTTTTGCAGGAACCGAACCAAGACGTGTTTGGCGATGGGATGGACGGCCAGTGGATGGGTTGGTCCGGAGATGGTGTTCGTGTTTAAGTTCGCCTTTTCAGTGGCAGAAGCAGCTGTAGAAAGAGGACAAGCGACTCTTTCCTCCCTTTAATATTTTAGTTGTCCCTACAACTGCCGACCCGGGTTCCGATCGCCCCCATTGCAAATGAACCTCTTTTCCGGTGCCCACGCATTGATATCCTGCTCCAGCCTACCCAAATCGTCCTTGTAGTAGAAAACGAGCAAAAAGCGTAGTCATGTTTATAGTATAGGTATTGTCTGAACGGACAAAATAAGCGCGAAAACCCCAACTAAACTGCTCATAGTTTAACGTAGAAAAGCAGTCTACTGTTTCAGTAGTCCATTTTCTGTTTCCACCGGCCAAAGAGAGTAAAAATTATTTCTGAACTATAACACGCACGCATCAGTACTTTTGATTTGCTTGTAAGACAAAAAAAGCCTGTGGCACAATGACAACTACTTCCGTCCGGTACAATGATGCTTAAAATGGTCAGACGTAAGCGCGCGGGGAATTGCGACCCAGAATTTGAATATATTATGGAAAAAAACATTGAAACGCAGCTAGGGATTGTATTCAAGACCTCGCGTTGCCGTTAGCGCTTTACTCACCACGGCGGTAGTTTACCAATATACGCCCGTAACGACATCGATTTATTCACTATACGCCGTAATATATTTATCTTATTGGGTGTTGTTTTCCTATGCCCATTTCGATTTCCAAACGTCTACCATAGTCAGGGGAGAGAATTCTGAGCTTCAACTTCACCTTTGGCGAAACATGCTACAAATCAATTTTACTTGATGGAAGAAGTGCCTTGCTCAGCGCCAGTTTACCAGATAAGCTGGCTGACTTTAAGGAAAATACTTGCTCAGGTAGCCATGGAAGGCGGCGTAGTTTAGGTGGTTAATGCGCGTCTCTCAAAGTGCCATGGCAGACATAAGCACGCGGCCATTGCTAATCCGGATTTCAGCATTGTCAAATGATTACTGTTAGAGAAGTATCCAAATCCAGAATGTTCCGTTTGAGATGATACCTAGCGCTCGATGCATTTGATACATATAAACTATTGAAGTGTTCATTTAGATTGCTAACGACATATAGGATAATGACATTATCGATTTATGTAATTACCTGGATTTGTAAACCTTTCGCTTCTATATCTCACACAAGATATCACGTGAGCAAGCTCTACAACAAGGAACGCTGAATCTAATAAAAATCCACCTTGACTAAACGATCGGCAAAGGAAAATTATAGCTGATTTCGAAGACGCTGAGAGTAAACGTACATTTGAAAAATACATACCGCCATACAAGGGATAAAATGTATTCTGTAAAAATACTTGTGAAATAGAAAAAATGTTGATATTTTGCTTTTTAAAAACCACCCATCAGCGAAAAAAACCCTAGACAAAAAGCAAAGACAGACAAAACACAATTTAGCGCCAAAGAACTAAGATTCAACAATTCGTGATATATAATGAGAGTTTAAAAAAAACTCGTACTGCTACGAGATAAATAATTAGCGCCGGTGGTTCGTTCAGGTCTATTGGCGAGTATGTATCATACAGGGTTAGTTCGTTTACAGCTGTGTCAGACATTTAGGCAAACTACAGACATTAACGTTAGCTCTTTGATGATATGAAGGACATGATATCATCTTTAGCTATGCTAATTAGGCACGGTACAGTGAAGGATTTTGTTTCAGGCTACGTCCAAATGGCCAAGTTGCTTTAAGGTGAGGGTTTCCTTAAAAATATTATAGGCCTAGCGACGTATAATCATAATGTAATATTTATGGTTCACCATTCTATCGAAGTTAGTTCGGCTGTTAATTATAATATCGCCGAACTGGGCTGGACTTAAGTACTTATGTTGCTCTAGATCATTCACTATTTATCGTGTCGACATTTCATGAAAATTCATGTCTATTTTAGACATTGTTTCCATTAATCAGCCTGTTACATCTATACCAAATTAGAGCCATGATATGTTAACGTTTGTTTTTCGGCGTGTTGCCCGCCGTGACATACATTGTCGTACGTAAACGCAGCAGCCAGTAACCAATTCTGTAGGTGCTTGGCATTATTTACACACACACATATATATATATATATATATATACTTCTTGAATCGGCGGTCCTACAAGTGGCCGAGATGTCTTACAGCTTTACTCAAGTACAATTTCAAATGGTGCCGGCGATACACGAAGGGACCTGTTGTGTTCAAGTAAGAAGAGTCGAAAAACGTCGATCAGTGCTTATCAATGAGAAGATTGAAAGCACCTCTTCCCGAATGCCCATTCAGTTCCGGGGATGCAACGCGATTACATTATCGTGAGCAGACGATTGGCTACGGACATTTAACCAGCTCTCCAATTTAGTCGTCGATTCATTGTAAAAAGTATCTCTATTTCAACCTGAAGTCCGTCGAATTTTGCGGTAGGACCAATAGCGGTGGAATGTGCAGTACAGGCCAGAAATGTTCCCTGTATATGTATATGTACATGCTTGGAAAGGCTTTAATGGTGGTTCTGGTGTAGTCTGCTTCAACTCTTTGGATCCCATTGAAGTATCTTCATTATTTCAGCGTCCGATCGTTCCATCGTGCTCGAACCGATAGTCGATGTGTTAGGGGAATCCATACAAATGTGTGCATGCATATGTAATATTTGGCTAGGCAGCACGGTCAACAACGGACGTCAACACGGTTATATGTACATATAACCGTGTCGTGTTGTCACTTAAGCGATGTGCTTCTTTTTGTTCATTAAATAATGAAAGGAATTATGAAAAATGATGGCACTTCGACTTTCACACTCGCACGAGCAAGCGTGTCACCGGTAGTGTTTCATACTACACGGCAGAAGGGTGAACTCGAAGATACGTGTTACTGAAGGGTTGCGTATGCTTTTGTGTGCGTGTGCGTGTGTGTTCTATCGCAGGAAAGAGAGCTCATTGGGCGGCAATTGCAAAGGACATTGGGTGTAGTGGTTCTATTCTTCAATAGAGGCAGAACAGTCGCTTAGCAGACGTGCCAGTGCTCATAGCTGCAAAAACATGTCTCAGCCAGCTTTCACTGGTAGTGACAACGCAAAGAGGACGGCGAGGTGGGAAAATATGGCTATTAAGATCTTATAGGTTGGATCGCCACTTAGAGAAAAACACCCTCGGTATGTAGTTAATAATCGTTGCAGCGTTAGAGCCTTGGCTAACGGTAGTTCACGTAGGAACGATAAACATTATTGTACTATGGTCTATGTCGAAATTCGTTATTTAACTAATTTTAAGTACACGTATTTCTAATTATACCACTAGCAGCATAGGTCTATTTGCATATATGTAAACAACGATCTGAACAAGATTTGCCATATGTCATGCGCTACGAAGTCTCTCTGAGGCGATCGGCTTCGAAACGAGGAAATGCGACCAGAGACTTAGCTAATTTAGCATCGTCTGCGCACTGCACCAGTCGCTTCAGGGTGACCTATGGGCCTAGAGAAGGTAAGGTTGCTAAGTAAGGTTGCTAAATATGGCTGCGGTGGCTGTGGCCTGTCGGTAATAAAGCACTGCGCGAAAGCGATGACAAATGTGCGCGTGAACTTCTAGTGCTGCAACATGGACCGGATTAATCAATAGGAAGACGGTACTGAACACAGCACGTGCAGTTTTTCTCTCTACCTTTTTGGATGTCTCGCTTAGGACGCGGGGTCCATTGGCTTTAATGAAAAAGGGCACCGTTTCTGTGCCATCCTGAAGGACTTCGGTATTTCAGCGCCTGGAGTATATAGATCATGTGACAAGTCAAAAGTTGTGAAATTTGGTTTGCGTAAATGCTGAGGGTAACCTACAATTATGCAGAGAAAGGAGCTACGCTTCAACGCTCGAGTTACCTAAAACATTTGGTACGTAAAACTTAGCATACAATTAGTCCTTTATATAATGTAAGGGCATTTTTGAAATGTTCTATTTCCCTTCTACATTGTTCTCGTTTGAGCATTTGAACACCATAAAATACAATGCTTTTCATGGTTCTAGAAGAAGATATGGTTTACACTCAAAAATTGGTCATTGGTTATCTCTTTGCTAAAATAAATCCCAAAACACGTGTTTCTCATTATCTATCACTATTCAATATGTGTAGATAAAAGAAGTTATTTTTATCTTGCATTATATTTTTGAAAATTTCCATGCCTGTTACAAGGACAAAATAAATGGCTGATCAATCCATTTTAAATCGTTGCGCATGCCCGACATTGAAAACTCAAACTATAAATGCAGCGTAAAGATTTGAATTTAGTTTAGATCCGATAGAGGTTCCCTTATATTACCTTTTTAAATACCTAGATTTTGAATGACCAAAACACAGGCTTGAATCAAGACTGCACAAAATCAAGAATGTCCATATGTTAGGCTTAAAGGTTAGCCGGAATGCTAGGAAGATCGGCTGCGTGTTCCTAGGAAAAGTCGATTCCTCATTATAATGCTGGTTATCAACTTTTCGCTTGAATCCATTTTGACGCGTCGACTGTCTGTTAACAATGCAGTTAATTGGCCGTTTAAGCAGAGGAATTAGGGGCATTACTGTAGATTGTTGCCCAGTTTTAATGTATCGATCTGGTTCCAAAGAACAGGCTACATGCGACCTCGAAAGAAAAAAAGCATGTTAACAAAAAGATGCGCTGAAAATTCCAAGGTTTTATTTATTTATGATTTTTCTTTATGCTAAGTTCAAGACACCTTTCGGTTGGCGCAATATAATAATAGCTTGCTTAAAATTTCGATCAAAAAACTTTCAATGAAGTTTGAAGGAGACAAACTAAACTTGAGCTAATTGAGTGCCATTGGAAAATTATAAGTTTATTATTATAAGAAGTTTAAAAACAAAGGCATATTGAAAACGTTGGATAGTTTTTTTTTTTTTTAATGGTTTTTCGTGAGGTAGAGCGTTGTGGGAATTTATTAAAGGTTGTAATAAAACAATGTTTATTAATGGCCCAGTAATTTTAAGTACGGAAATTAGGAGGGTGATAATCATAGAAAAGGTGTCGATACCTCAGGATTATAAACAGTGGAGTCAGCTGCTGACGCTTTGAGCATAACAACGCATCGGGAACGTCTGTTTCAGTAAAAGCATGTAGTTATTGCCAGCTTAATAGAAGATTTCACGGAGTACGTGTGAAAAAATGGAAAATAAAGTTAGCTTCGTAAGTTGAATCCAGCACAAACGGAAACCCTGTGGTTTTCTCTAGAGGCAATTTGCGCTATCATGAAATTTTCCGGCCAACTACATAGCTCCGGACAACCTATTCTACACAAATTATTGTTAAAATCTGGCAATATTAGAATTTGTTCAATAATATAGAGAAAACACTTCCTTCTCTTCCACTTTGGGCCGTTTCACTTGAGTCTATACTATCGCTAGTTATCGTTATCATCATCGGCATGATTATCACCTTTCTTAATAATTACGTTGATGAAGTTGGTGAAGTACAGCGATCGCTCCTCTTAGCAGAAGATGTGTTAACTTAGGGTTGTTAATGCGGTTCCGGCCGTCGATCGCCGAAGTTCCATCAAAACAATTCCATCGTTTTAGGCTACTCTGGTAATGATTTTTGGCTCGGAAAAGAAAAGATAATCGTTGATTCCCTATGATACGGTTCGTTGAACTTCAACTGACGCCTCAAACGATTTAAAACGATTTGAGCATCAACGCTCGTCTATAAACCTCTTATGAATAAATATTTATGACATGATCTAAGGATATAGAGAATGATTCAATAATAGGAGTCTACTGTATCGTAGCAGAGACACAAAAAAAACTTGTTTTTTGACAGGAACGATATGATTGGCAAATATGGGAGAACCTCAAACGCAGCCATAACGAAAAATTATAGGTTAATAAATACAATGATGGACAATGTTGTATAATAACTGCGCCAATATAATAGCAAAAAGTGGCTCAGAGAAAAGTAACCAATGTTGATCTGATCCAAGGTAATGTCAGGATAATAACCGCCTTTCAGACGCTAGGTCATTGGCAAACCACGCTATATTGCCCTTTATATAGCAAGCTGTTCATTCCGATGCCTTCCATTCGTAGGGAAGCGTATGCCAAAATTTCCAGTAAATCACGACTGTTTCGTTGAGACTCCACAGCCAGTTGGTAACGAAAGACAAGACAGGTGTAATTTTAAGATAATAGGACCTTTAAAAGTCCAGGAAATAGAGGTACAAGAGGATTCAGGGTGCCTTAAAATTTTTCTATGTACCCCAAAGATTTATACACTCTGTATTTGTTCAGATACGGAGGTTTAGTAAGCTATAATATTTAGTGGTATAACAAAGTTATTATGTATTTGGTAGGTGAGCGAATTAAAATACGTGGAACAGAGGTCTGGGGTGTCAAAGAGATCTAACTTCGTAGCCTTGTACAGACGGTGACGAACAAGCCCTTCAATAAACAGATGCTGCAGTTGTCGATAGCAAGTGAACATTTGTGCCAAAATAACGTTTCGTGCGACCGTTTAAAAAATTATATAGCGGTAATTTTAAAAACATTCGATATCGATACTCAATCGTTGCTGAGATGTGAAAGCACACTGTGCTGAATAAAGCAAGATGAAAAGAAGGAACAGTGAAAAGGCTAAATCTTATGTCCATGAAGTTTACTTAAGATAAGTATTTACCACTACTTAGAAGAAACGTGGAATAGAGATGAAAAAGCCTACTGGACAACTACCAAGCACAACTCAACTTTCCTCATTTGAGCCATAACGTGTCTTATTTTAATTACCTATTAGTAAATAAAGCAATTTCGAAATTGAACATGTGCATGATCCAAAATTGTCAGTAGGATACTAGATTACTGAAAGAAAAACTATTAAAATAATAAGACTAGTATTAATAATAGTAGTAATAAAATAATAAGAAGATCTGTAATTGTTAACTTTTTTATTTAAATTTTCGCTTGGATATTTAATGTGTAGTATTTGCTAATCTAATCGGCCTAGATAAAAATAGATAATTACTGTCAAATACTTACTACCTATTCCTATTTGTGTGCCCGCTTATTACAGTATATAACTGTTTGCTTCATTGCTATCCTTATTATCATCTATAATATTAGCATTAGCATCATCATTGTGAAAGACACGCCCTATATATATATATATATATATATATATATAATTAATCCTTGTTCCAGTAGATGACCTTGACTCGTAAATACTAAGCTCATCTATTGGGTACTTGTATTTTCCGTCAGGTCGCATGTGCGTCCTTTTATCGATTTGTCTGCACAACTTTTATTTTATTTTAGTTTATTCATTACTGTCCTTATTATTTGTTTATTCATTACTGCCTTTATTATTTTGTATATAAATAGAATATATCATTTGTTTACCAGAATGGATGCTCTTACCGAAATTTATGGGCGTGGTTTGTATGCCACCCTACCCGTAATAGAACGTTTTATAAATACCTCTGTACTCGTAACTTATTGACGACGTATAATAATGTCGTGTATCTAATACATATATATATATGTATATATAAATATGCTGACAAACGTCATACTATCCTCTGGCAATGATCACACTACCTTGTATCCGGATGTTCAGAACACTACTACTCCCTTACACTCAGTACTCATAACATATGTTTTGGATGACATTTTTTTTTGTCAAGTAACTTATTTCGAAGGGGTTCGTAAAAAAAAAGATCGAAAGTTTTCAACTTCGGATTCAAGGTTGAAGCTGAAAACTGGCTTTTAAATAGATTAGATTTGTGACCAGGCGAAGCAAAACGTTTTTCTGCGGGAATTACTTTTATTAAATTTAAGTAATAATAATAGTTAATTATATAAAAATGGACCATCGAGTACGAAATAATAGGTCTTTCGAATTTCTAATATGTGCCATATTTATTATTATAGTAGTATTTCATATTTAATACCAAAATGAATTGCAATCATAGAAGTGCTGAGATAATAATATTATCTTTACCATCGATAATAAAGCTTATATATAATAATACTTCATGCATAGTAAAAGTATATAATGCACTTTTAATTATAGAAAGAATCATTCTAATAACCCACAATATTATCATAAAAAAAGGTAGTAACGATAACACGAAAACTGATACTATAAAAAAGGGTTTCATCCATTCCCTAATTGATGATTGATTATTTCATTGAGCAGTAAGTAGGTCCTGCCTATTCCGATTGTTCGAAGGCGCTGCAAGACGAAACCCAATAAGCAAACGCTCTCAGCTCAGATTTTTCATAGAAACTCTTAACAGATTCGTGTTCGTTTGGCCGGTATTTGAAAGTTATGGATGATTGATAAGATGTTTGTACGTAAAAGCTAATCATTTTTTAACATCGCCATGTCATAGCAATGCACAGTGTTTCTAAGTGACAGACTTCCTTGTTTGTCAATAAACACTTATATAACAAGGTAGACATATAACATATGTCTACTTCTCTAAGTTAAATAAGTTACAAATGTATCTAACAATTACGACATTGTTATACTATTTAGTATATTTAACATATGTTTTGTTGTTGTTGTTGTTGTTTTGTCGATGTGTACTCGTTAGCGGTACGTCGCGTTGATAGACCCGCAAATGAAGGTCGTAGTCGACATTTTTCGGTGCTACGATCTTGGCTCCTTTTAATTTTGATGGCATTCTGTTTGTCCTTTATACTCTTATCGTTTTCGAAGCAGAGCCTATTTGAACACTGAAGATCTTGTTATATGCCCCTCCCCCTACGTTCTTGGTTCGTTTATGTCTCCTTAGTTGCACCCCGCGTTTATAGTAAATTCTATCCTTTGTTTTATTCTAGCGAATGAGCAATGCCCGTAGCGTTACTGGGTTACGCTTCGTGTGTAGCGTTGCCCATGGGCCTTTCTGCTCATTCCTTCTCTTTCTCGCCTCGAACAATATATAGAAGTATATGCACACTGGAACATAAGTGTAAGTTATGTCTATATAAGTCAACGTGACTCGGTCTATTCCTGCAACTACATGCCGTATACTTTGTGTATCTACACTGTTTTGCTGTTCAGCCATAGCTGGTATCAGTAAATGTCTATCTTGGAGCATTAGGTAAGCATCATGCACTACATGCAGCTATGCAGGGAATCTAATCCTTGCTGCGCTTGAGCATTATTTGCTAGTTCTATACGTTTCAGTTGGCTGGTTTGTTTTTATGTGCTGTTTATGACAGCATTAACCTTCCCTGTCAGAAAAAGTCGATCAGCTGCACAACAGTCACATTTTTTCCCTAATCGCCTATTTAAATCTGATATTGCACTGTCCATGCGTCCGCCTTTGCTCTGTCGTCGTCTGTTACCATTTTGCGTGTTGTTCTGCCATATATACTGTTGTTGTTGTTGTTGTTATATAATGATATCTTAAGCGTTGTCAACCGTCCCTCGCGACAGACAAGCGGTAGTCACCGTAAGCCTTGATGTGTGAGGCGGTAATATTGTACCATGGAGTATAACTAATAGCGGATTGATTGATTGATCGATCGATAAATAGAACGCCAAGAGGGCTAAACACGAAGATATTGTGAGAAGGACGACGGTGGATCATGGGTGCATATATCAGCGCAACCCGAAAAGGGGCTGGTTTGGTAAGGTTTGTTTGCGATGTAGCCCAGCAAACTAAGCTCGTAATGGTGGCTCAGTATGGTCGATGTACAATAACTGCAATCACCGTTGTGACTCAATAAGAGAGAAAAGGATTATTACTCTCGCAGGCGTTGTTACTGGTAGACACCAACGAAAATAGATGATATTACGTTATTGAGCTTCACCATTTATCGAGTCATATATCTCGCACGAAGAGCTGGTCCAGGTCTACGGGCAGATAACACTTGATTCATATATCTATTTATAGTAGACCAATTTCTTACCCAGAAGCTTATTTAGACCCAGAAGCTTAATGGCATACCCTCGGCCAGTTCGTCCAAGTGATGTTGGCAAACCATGTTCATTGTAGCATATCAGAATACGAGATATAAGCGTCAGCGCCTATCTTTTTATGGATCGAGTAAGGGTTTCAATTTTCTACTTTGTTTCATATTGACTTCATAAAGGAGTATCAGTAAAGTTTAATCGAAGATATATATATATATATACAACACCTGTGTAATGACTGCCAACCAAAAAATGATGCGATCTCTGGAAGTACTAAACATCTCATATCTCTTAGAGCAGCAATAAAGGGCAGAGGCACCCTAATACTAATGCCCCTATTAACAAATGTGTCACTGTTTATATCTCTTGCTACCTTAAGGTTATCTCGAACTTTTTAAATAATAAAAAGTATGTATGTATAGATAATTCGTCTGTTGCTCTATTTAATTATTTTACTATAGGAATAATACGGAGAGTCATCCTTGTTGCGGAGAAAAAATTTCAGACTGGAACCAAGCATCTAAATCTGGTTATTAAAAAACAAAAGAATATTAAACGAATACTACGTACCTTTAAGATAATCCGTGTTAATGAGTCGTTTTGATAATAATTAAAGACAACGAGGCTCGCTACCGGTCCCCACTTGCCCACAGGAGCATTGTTGGCTGGTCTGACTTGTCTTTTAGCAAAGGCCTAACAGTTCCGCGGACGTCACGGGCGTGTACGCGTATATATATATATATGTATAGTTTATACTTGTGTAAAGAGAAGACTGTTGCATCCTTTAAAAGATCTCGTAGAAACTCGTATAGTTGAAGCGTTTAGAAAACCACGGCCTTGGATTGATACGAATCGATCGATGACATCTTTAACTATAGTTCGTTACAAATGATGTCTGTATGCGCTCCTGTTTCGTAAATTAAATATCTTGTCGTCTGCTTAATTTTGCGAGAACGGAAAAAGAACAACAAACGCAAATAACGCCATCTCGCATGAGAAAGTAGATCAAGCTGCTTTTTGATGTCGAGTATTTTTTGTCGTTCCCTATTTACCGTTAAGTCCAGATGTTACTGGATCGACCTGGAGATTTATTGACATCTCGAGTGTGTGCGTGCAGGCGTGCGTGCGTGCGTGCGTGCGTGCGTGCGTGCGTGTGTGTGTGTGTGTGTGTGTGTGTGTGCGCGTGCGTGCGTGTGTGTGTGCGTGTATTCTATGCGGAAAACAAGTAGCGATATCGATTGCTAGAATACGGTTAGATGTAGTGGTAGTCGTAGAAAGAAGAGGTGTAAAAGAGGCAAAGGCCATCCTCCGGAGAGGAGCGACTCGCCTAAAGGCGGGCATCGACGGAGTTTAGTTGTGGTTTGGCATCATTTTCACAAAATGTCCAGATTTCGTTCGTTGATTCATATACCGGCTCACATATGGCAATAAGTGTTCTCGCATGCGGGCACGGTACAGTAAAAGATGGACAATATAAAGTTGTTTTGACTTATCTTGCATTACTTGAAATAGTCGAGTGTTAGTAAAATAGAACAGGCGCTATACGGCGAGTGCCGCTAGAACAATTGTCGTCGAAAAATTGCTTGTCACATTGTAAAGATATACGGCAGAGTAAACTGTCGATTCTCAACTAGTTGAGCATCATTGGCATTAGTGATTGACTGCAGAGTTACGTTGATGCTGGTGGAGAGCTTCCACCGCGGTCCAGATCTGCTCGAAATTTTGGTCACCTCTCACTTGAACCTTGTCGTATATTGTTCCCTACGTAAGCTTTGCGTGTGAATGTACATACGTATCTTTATCTATGTTCATAATCGATGTCTTTCTTCCCATACACGCTCGACGTCCCTGTTATGATGGAGCAAGAAAACAGCCTGAACACAAGGTTTCGCTTGTAGTTACCCTTCAATTTTCATAAACTCCCCAATGATTCGAATGTACAGAAGGCATTGAATGAACTGAGTCTGTCGTATGACTCGACCTTACCGAGTGGTTCGAGTGTCTGAAAATACCGAACAGCAGAAAGTATCGATGGTAAGACGATACAAACATTCTAACACAACCTGCTTTGATTGTTATTTTTCCTAGTACTTTCAGTTATCTATTCTAACAGAATTAGTACGGATATTAACTGAGTGCAAACAAAGCATGCTCGCAATGGACGCCGTGAGGTGTATGAGGCCGTACAGTTGTACGGAGTCAGCCAGTTTCCACCACTGCCTTATAGGCGCTGCACTTTGAAGTCGCCTTGGGCCTGTCTTTTTCCTAACCTGTTGTCTGCATCAAGTTATGGCTATACAATCGTATTCTGTATACCTGGACTGCAGAGTGCCGGTCCTACTGAGGTGGCTGGCGGAGGTCTGTCGAGAGAAAGAGCCCGACCCAATGTGCGCCTTGCTTCCGCTCTGTGGATCGCCGCTGCCGTGCGAGTTACCATTATATTGCTGGTGCTGTTGCTTCTGTCGAAATTGCTGATGATACTGTAGGTCATGCAAGCGAAGCTCGCGTATATCCTGTAGGGTAGCTGGACGGGCTATCTTGGTCTTAGCGACCACGCCGCTTTCACCGCTGCTCATGCTGTTGAGATTGGCTATTTGCCGTTGCAGCTGATGAAGATGGAGCGAATCTGCCAATGCTACGCCAGGAGCATCAGCCTCGTCGTGTAAAGCACCAGCTGCGCCTGTCCCTACGGCACCGTCCATATCCTGTGTCTGATCGTCCATGTCCTCTCTAACCGCGAAACGAATGCGAAAACGCCAAATGACAACACTATAATCTCCCAATTCCCAAACAGCTTTTCACTACAGTGACATACATAATTAGTTTAGACCGTCACTGAGCAAAGTTAATTGGCCTAGTTGTTTTATCTACAGTACGTAATTTTTGTTAATCAACAAACTAAATGGAATACACTGTCCACTTCTGCCTACATGAAGAAAAAAATATCCAAAACTGGGGTTTTGTAACAACGTCGTACATATATATATATAATTAAGCTTCAGTATTAACGTTTTGATTTTGTGGAACTTGTTTGGGAGTAGGACTCATTTGGGACAGTGGAAGTGTGTTTGCCTGTGACAAACCAGTGCAAACTCGGTACTTCTTAGATAAAATTCTAGTTCTAATTGTTTTACATTGGGATGTAACTTAACGATTACGTCCTACGAATAATCTGTTACGCCCAGAAAGAGTCTCATGGTAGGAAAAGGCGATAACAAAGGCTACGATGATCATCTAAATAAAAGTGTTAAGGTAGGCACTAGTATTTGCGGAGCTTTTTATTACCTTGAATCAAAGTTTGGTCTCGAGCCCTGACATGCGAGGACGTGCCGCATCTCTTTGAAGAATTCGCACAAAATATGTCCCTGTAATAAAACAAACGCCTATAAGAACGAGAAAATATGATATAAGACCGGTTTTATTATGTTTGCAAAGAAAAATTGCATCTAATTCAATAACACAGCTTTCCTTGTGAAACGTGGAAGACCCTTGCAGTTGTTAGTCCCGCTGCTATATGGCCGCCTCCGTAGCCTTCCATAACTGGCTTAGATAGAGCAGATTTATGCGTAGTAAACGCCTTAATGAAATGGAGATCAATTTTTTTATCATTATTTCGCGATCGTGCTTTTTACGTACTTTAATGTTCGTGAATTAAACGATGTTATCAAGCGCCTTATAGTTCAATTATGCTATCACAGTCCTTCGTTTCTAGCTTTCTCCTTTCGGTGTTGGTTACTCAGCTCAATTACGGTGATTGATGACCACCTTTGTGGCACTCCTTGATCATCGGCAGGCCTAAACCGTACTCAACTAACCGCTTAAAGCCTTCTGCTAACCCTTAAATCGGTGCTCTGATGGCTGAAAGCTATATTGGTTTTCTGCGACTTGCTCATAGGGCGAGAATAGCTACTTGACAAAAGAACATTGTTGTTCATCATTCAATTCGATTGTTTTCATAGATTCGATCATAGCTGTATAATACTTGTCACGGTGTAAATGTGGCCATCACGAATCGCGTTCCTTCCACTTAAGCCTATAGCGAATATTTGTGCATTCACCTTACAAGCATCACCCTTAGCTGACTTCACTACACGTAAAAAAGGGCTGTGGTCGAAGCCGAAGACGTATATGTGTAGAAGGTTGCTCAACGGTCGAGAAAAAGTAGATCCCCTTCACAAATGCTCCTGTACTCTATTGCTGAGGCGTGTTTGCGGTAGACTGAACCTAATAGATGTGCGTGGCAACTATGGAACGCGACAGTGGTAGTCTTAGCGGTAAAATGCGGCGTCCGTTAGAGAATAGATGGACCGAGGAGGAGCTTAAGGTGACAATCTCTGAAAGATGCGTCGCTTTTCGGAGTTTTCGACGGGTAGAGTAGCGGGTGCAGCTGCTGTCTATTGCGTTCCCTACTGTTTCGCCTATGGCTGCTTATGAATGCAGGACAGCAGATTATAGACGTAACGAGGCACTGAAACATGCGTAAGAATGCTCAGAGTGAAGTGGAACCTAGAAAAGATGGCAGTAAGGGGTTGTGGCCAGCCGGTTAACTGGCAGGCCGTAGCCCACTGTGCTCTTTGCCGTTGATCTAAGGCCACAAACGTGGCAAAGGAATCAAGAAAAGGTAATCTGGTGGTGCCTGGCGTGAGGCAAAGACGTCAATGATTGTCTGGCAAGCATCAAGAAACAGTACGTACCTAAGTGTAAACGCTTTCAATGTAAGCCGAAAATACTCCCATAGAGTAATATAAAAGGACGAGAGGAAATCGAAGGTTCCAGTAGTCGGGATATGGCAATTACTGAAAGAAGGAAAGCTGGAGCAGATGTAGAAAAAGCATTGGCTTACTGCATAGTGGCGTAGACCGAGCAAACGGCAGAGGAAAGTAATCAGCATTAGAACTGGTCCCTTCGTGAGCATTACAGACCGCAGCTATCCGTCGATAACCGTGTGCTGCTTCTGCTTGGTTTGACCTGGTTCTTGTTCAAAGGGTCTGTTCATCTGCCATGCCGTCACCATCGTAGCGTTGTTGCGCTCCTGGTTTCCGTGCCAGCCGTCACTTTCGTTTTTCCTGGGTATTGCGGAAACTGCAAGTTGACGTAGGCCATCACGAAACACCGCAAAGCGTTTTGCCATCTACCCGAGAGAGATCAGGCTAGGAGCAGGATTGAGGGGGGGGGGGGGGGTCCGATGAGGAAGTAAGGCTTAACTGGGCTGGCTGTTACGCGACGCAACTCGACTGCATGGTAAGCTCCATTATACTACTTACTCGTTGGCCGTAGGGCAGCTTGGCGCGCTTCCAGCAGAACTCGCAGACAACGATGATTACGCCGACGGTGCAACCCACGATGAGGGTAAGGAAGACGCCTCCCACCGAGCCCATGTCCATCTCGCTCGTCGACGACGCGCCCTTCTCGTCGTCACACTTCACCAGTCCGCCTTGTTGCTAACGATGAACGCCGAAAAAACGGCGAGTAATAAATAATAAATCAGGATTGAAACAATAACGATCAACAAATTAGAAATAACGGATAATAATACGAATGCACCAGCGTGTATATAATAGCGTAATAAAGCATTTCATCATCATCGTTATCATCATAATGGTATGTCAAGTATCAAGTATCAAGTGGCTTATTCTAAAATAGTACCAAATTATGTCGTCACGTGCTTTTTTTTTATATATACGTTTTCTTATATATACATTTATATATATATATATATATATACATATATAAGCTGTTCTCGTAAACTGTTGACAACAGGATTTATTCAGTCAGTATAATATTTTATATTCTGTTACGACAAATGTTAAATACCCGTCTATCGTTAGAGCAGACTCAGATAGGGTAGGTTTTTATTAGAAAATATTGCGAGATTTTTCGTATTGTGTTTACTCAAATACTGCCTTAGTCTGGCAAACAGGAACCGCAAAAAATAAAGTAACACCGGATGAAATCAATCAAAACCTGCTCATATAAATAGTAGTATTTACATCATGGCAACTAGGACATGTTTCAGTAGGAATTACTACCAATCGCAATGTATTATTCTATTAGCTATAACCTTACAACAAAGACTTCTCTCAACATAAATCGCTAGTGATAACCCCGGTCTGGCCCATCACTGCCCGTTGACACCAACGTAACAAAAACATAATTTTATAAAAATCCAACCTGATCTTATGCAATTTCTTCTGTATCTGAAGATCGTCAAAACGCTGGTTTTTCAATTTCACATTGATGCTATTGTTGCGTAGTGTCGATCGTAAGCACTGACAAGTTTCGATATCTGTCAGTATCACAACATAAATCAGGCAACGATCATACGTTATCAGTTGTATTGTTTTCTAAAAGTTTCGTGAGTCATATACTCTCCGCGGACACGTACCGTGCGGATCCTTAGCAGAACTTCGAAAGTTCGATCACTTGGACTTGAGTAAACGCAAGCAATTTTTTCTCGCAGAGTAGCAATTTGACGGACAACGATCTCTGATAGTTGTTTTCGTTCGTGTACCATAGTGTTGAGTTTCTGATCGTACAGCGCTTGCGATTATGAGATCTACAATGTACATTGAGGGAAGTGGGCCTGTGATCATATTCGTGAAAAATATGCACCTGCTGCCCACTTTCTTACAGCCGTGTCGACAAATACTACACGATGTTCATTCTCGAACAAGAAGTTCCTAAACACGGGTTTCGAAATAACGATATTTTTATCATTGGCGGGAATAACTAGATTGTTACTAGCAATGTCGCCTGCTTGTGATTTAGCTAGCAGTTAAACACTTTTGCTTTATATTGAACTAAAATTTACCATTTCAGCCCAAAAACGTAACAACTATATAAGAAGTTCCATATTTTTTAGACGCTAACTCTCTAGATATTGAGAATCCCCTTCAAATAGATGTATACATCTACTAGTAAACGTACAATTTAGTTAGCGATTCAGCGAAAAACATGTTACAGATATCACGATAACCCCACTTTAACAGAGCATGTATTTGGGCTTCTGAATTTTTGTTTTCGTAATATGTTCAACGACCCATACACGTTTTTAGGCCTTAGTTATATGATAGCTGCTTTCTACGCGCTTCGCCTATAATGCACAGCGCGACAGAAGGTGCGTCCGTAGGTAACAACAGTTGGGTACCTGTACTTTTAAGCACCTTTATCTTTTATATGGAGACCTGCATTCGAATTTATAATATAGTTAAATGAATTTAAACATTTTTCAAACCCGCTGCAACCTGCTAACAACTCCGTCGGTTCCCTTTTCTGCTGGAACAATGAAGCCGCATTGCTCGTACAAGCTATACTTAGTAGAATCCTATCAACGCATTGATATAGCGAAAACCACTGTACAAACGATAACATGGAGCCTTACGTTATAATACGTTATCTTAGCTGTACATAATTGTATAGTACGTACCTTCCACCATTTCATTTTTAAAGAATGCAGAACTCCCTTTTCCTGAAGGATTAAAATTGCCGATGTGAGAGCACTGCGTAGAGGGGACTCTGAAATTTTATCGAGTCAAACGCAGTATTTACGTCAAAACTTCAACAGTATTGCACACTGCATTTGGCAGTCTCTAAGAACACCGTCAAAAGATTGTTATGAAGTCTCAGTGGGCACAGTAACATCCGAAACAGCTGAATTGTACACTGCTATAGTTATATCTAATTTTTTCTCTGGTTTAGGTATGGCACTATCATACATTGGGGTCGACGTCGGACATTAAAAATAAAGCAAAAAACCTTGAATAATAGGTTAACACATTCCAGCGGCGAGCGAAGGAACAAATAACATGCAAGACCAAAGTAAACTTGTCAATGGCGAATCCTGTACTACAGTCATCTTGCTCCTATAATAACGTTCACTAGTTTTCATGCCTGGTCGTAGATATGGAGGGGTGCTTAGCGACTACATTGCTTGAAACTGAGAAGTTCCACATACGCATACGTACTCAAAGGTGTAGCGATACCGTAGCCTTTGTTATCAAGCAGACCTCCGATCTGTGTGAGGTTGCAGTTTCTTTCAACGAGGTACTCGATTGACAGAGCCTCCATCAAGTAAGCGTAGTCCCCACGCAGCACCCTCTCTATACCCTCCTTGTTCGACGACGTGAACACTGCCGGTCGTGCCGTCTCCATGTACGTCCACATCCGCTTCATCACCGGGTCGTTATGTTTCTGCTCAAGGTTGTCGTGCGCAACACTTTTAGACACAAAGATCTTCAAACAAATTAAACTATGGAGTTATAAAACAACTTTAACAACAATGGCGTCACAAGCCGCAACATTAGCCTCTATGCGGAAGTGTTCCGCGCGAAGACTTTCACAAGTGGAATTACGCCTAATGAAACGTACAAGAACACGTTTAATCCCTTTGTTTAGAAATCAGATAAGTAAATGTGTTTATTTCAGGTACTGCCTCAAAGAGAGATTGCCACAGACGGCCGTTCTGTCCACCATAAAACGAAGTGTGTTTACACCGGTCTCGAAGTCAGTGAACTCCTCAGATAGATCACATTCTAATAGGCAAACGCGTTACTACTACTACTACTGCTACTACCATGGAAATATCACCACCAAGACTCGTCTGATGTTATAAACCAAACATATATTAGGTTTCTCTTAAAAATATAGCCACTTAACCGCATTTAGGAATTCATAATACATTTACGCAAGTATAATTTGATGCTCCTCAGTAGGTGTATTTATTTAGCAATACAGGTTATATGGTGTTAAATGAACGGTTCGTACCAATATTAAGTAAAGAGAAATGGGTGCCTAGTCTTTTTATGATAATACTGGCACCGCTGCTGTTCCTGCCATTGTAGCCGTTGGGGCACAGTCATTCATGAGCATGTGACTCTACAATAAAAAAACTGCCGACGGAAGGAAGAGCTCGGGCAAAGTGAAACGTACGAAGCGTCAACTATTCGTCGATATCGTCGCATTTTTGGAAAGACTAAAAAAAAAAATAAGAAAAAACGATAGAAAGCCAACTTTCGTAATTCTGTAGTGACTCCGGAGGCGCCGTTGGGTTTATGGTACGATAATTTCGAAAATAACCAACAGAAACCATTAGCCACTTAATCGACCCCAGCGTCATGCTGCTTTAGTACAGTCGCAGAAGACAAGTTGAGTTAGTCGGTGAACTTGGCGAACTAAAGGCCTCGGTCCAAACAAAATAGCCTCCATAACACTTCAGGCTTTGGGTTGGGGCTAACGCTAATTTACCTATGTGGACAGTTATTTGCCACAACAAATGCAACTCTTCTCTTCATACGAGCGCCTATAAGACACAGCAACGAGGTCAAAAAGTGTTGTTGGGCAGTGCGCGCTCACTGTATTAGGACTCCGATTTGCATATGATGACGAAAAAACCGGCACGCGTGACGGACGCAGCAGCAGCCAGACTAAAATAAGCCATCACTCGTATGTGCGATGAGCTCTTACTGGCTATCGCCCGGTAAAGAGATTACACCACGGCTCGTGCGTATGTAGGTGGAAGCGTGTTTGCGAATGGGTCATTTCGCAAAGATTGCTTTCAGCATAATATCAATCAAGGTTTATAGCATAGTAATCCGTAAATGTAGGCCGCTGTTGAGCTATAATGCGTGTATGGCATTTTTACCTTGAAGAAACCATATGTGGATCCTCCTCCAAGGCATCCGTAGGCGATCTTAGTCTGCTTGGCCAGATCGTTGGCATTTTCAATGGGGGCTCCCATCCGGGCGGCTGTTAGGAAAGCCGCGAGATTCGCTGTATACGATGAAATAAGGATCAACGTGAAGAAGTACCAGATCGAGGCCAGGACACGAGTTGAGATGGCCCTGTGCATGTTATAACCCATATTGTTAAAATAAAGAGAAATGTAAAGGTTAAGACAGAGATGTGGTAAACTGTTATGAAGTTATAGTGGATAGTTACTTAAGTTAGTACGAACAACTTCATATTCTATTTCCAATGAAATAAAAGTGAAAGACGATTAATTTATTTTCGTGGTTTCGGAAGATTTAATTTATTCGTAATCGAACGATTCTGTTGCACTAAAAGCTATCATTTGTTTTCTCTGCCTTAAGGTTAACTGGAAGATAGGTCAAAGGTTCATACATCGAAACTTGTCTATAGATGATTAACTATCTAGGAAGCGGTCCACGTCTAAGAATCGTTAGAAAAATTTCTACTACACAGGACCTGATCCTATTACTAAAACCTGGTACTGTCAAAGAGCAACGGTTATAAAGAAGTAATTATGGTCTTGATCCATGCGCTTTATGTTTGCTGCTTTTTCTTACCTAGGTACCAGATCGGAGCCTTGCTGCATAATGGAACCCATAGTGAACCAGAACGCGTTTTGCAGAGAGCTGAACTGGTTTTCCGGCTCCGACTGGGGATCGCAAGGGTGTGAGGGCACCCATTCATACGGCGTGAATCGGCCCAGCACGTAGACGAGGATCGATACGAACGTGTACACGGTGAGCGTGTAAAACCATACGACGATCGAAAACGGATAGAGAAATGAGAATATGGCCGGTTCCGATTTTTCAGGCTTTTTAAACAGGATTGATATTCCCGTGTTCATGAACGGAATAGTGAAGTCTACCACCTGCTCACGTTCATATGTGATCGTTAGATCAACAACTGCAATGTCCGCTTTCTGTAAATAAATGACAGTAAAGCCAAAAAAAGTTCAGGTAAATGCAACGAAGTTCAAGGTGATGATTCATTCATCATTGTTACTCCTATTTTGTTTTAATGGTAAAAAATTTATTCCGAATATATAGCTAAGGGTCTACTGTCGAAAGACGATATTTTATTATTATTATTATTATGGAAAGATCATAGCTGATTTCTAGTAGTACGTATTCGAAATAAGTTCGTTCCGATAAATTTGTCCATGTCAGCTATGTGACCAATACGTTCAGCTGCGTATGTGTGGCGCTAGATATATTAACTTAGAACTGTACCTAAGACGGCAAGTTCCAGCAGACGCCTGAAATTCGGTGCGGTAGTTTGTTTTTCTGGCTTTGTTTGCCTATGATTTATCCTATTGTCGTTCAAGCCCCCTTCAAGAGATGGCGTAGCCATTGATCGTTGGATGTTCGGTGAACACAATGGATTACGCCTCACGTTCATTGGAGCAGTCTGACTATATCAACAGATAGGTCCTGGAGAATCAAACGGTCAACTTTGTGTACGGGAAACTATTTGTTTATTAAATTTATGTGGAACTCTTTATTTTATTCGAATTTATGTAGAATTTTGATAGAAATGTTTCAACACACTGGATTTTCCAACAAATGACGGGAAATACGTTTGTAATCTATGGTCCATCCCTGTGGTCCACGAGTCGATTATCTTAAAACTTTCAAGAAAATTTTAAGATAATCTAGATTGAATGGAAAATTGAAGGGCTCCGTATTTATTATACCATGGTATGCCTCTTATATTTAGTGGAAGTTAATATAAATAGAACTGTTATAAATGAAACGGCCCATCATATACACAAAGATACCATTCAATCAGCAGCCTCTTTGTATGATAAGTAATCTACATCACAGGACGCATGGCAAAATCGATGTTCTTTTTGGGAAGCGTTTTACAATAAATGGTACGCTATTGTTTACGTAGATAAGAAACATAAAAATGATTACATTGTCTTCAGAGTGTGTTATTTAGTTTGTAAGAAACCACATAGAAGATGTCGCTCCCTGTCATGAGTGGTCATTTTACGCTCATTCCTAAACGCGGATTTTTAGATTCAGCTATAAAACGACCATGTTTCATAGCAAGACGATTGACAAAAAGTCAATTATTCTCTGCGAACAGTGGCAAATGACTTACGAAATAGCCGCAGGAAGAAGCATATACGTCTGTGACCAAATCGTCTAGCACATAAAATCGAATCAAAGGAATTAGGATTAAAGCCTGTAGCTTGCACGGAATACAGCCATTGACTAAGCTCCCTACCGCCCGCCGCAGTAAACCACGCTCACTTTTAAGTATGTACCGTGCATAGTGCCAGTAAGTGTATTTAATGTACTGGATATTCCTAAACTTCACTTTTAGATACTATAGGATAAAACCGTTTCGAAAAACCCATCCTGCAATAATAACTTAACAGATATTAGGTATATTAGCAGAGTAACGTTTGACACCCACTTCAGGCGTTGGTTTAACAACGAAAGCTATTGAAACGGCTTCTCTTCAAGCAAATGGCGTCTTAATGAAAATATTGTTGAGTTATCTGTACGCAGTTCCGAAGAGCTCTGCCTCTCTATATTTGTACTGCTAGCAGCCGTGTTTGCCGGGCAAGGTAACTGCATCGTCACAACTCACTTCTCACAACCGCAGTTACCATATATATTGAAATTTAGTACTCATCCATGATTTACTACTATTTTGCATATAATTTATACGCGATATTTCCTAGGTCGTAAAAGCCACTTTGGGCTGACGACACGCATATCGAAAAAAACCAATGGCGATATCAAAGCGATTCATCTGGATATCCGAGCCCACACGAACTTTAAAGTGGTCGTTACTCAACCGGCGAAAAATTCCGTAAACTTAAAAAACCTTTTATAAACAAAAATCAATATAATTTTCTTTTAGAAACGAATATGGTTATCTTTGGAACGCCACTGCGTTTCCAGAAGTCTAGAACCGTCCGCTTAACCACAACGAACAGTCTGTTGTCGGCATTTACCTATCAGCTACAGAAGATGCTTTAGCCAGATTTTGCCGGACTGGTAAAGGACGACCAGCGTTTAACTAGGTAGGAAAATTCCGACAGTGATCAGGGCGTGATGGAAAAATATGGAGAGGCCAGTTTTCTAAGGCGAAAGGTGCAATGCTCAAACTCAGGTAACAACAAAAATGTGGATTGACCCAATAACTGATACAAAGCTTCAACGCACTTTCTCAATACATCCTCATTTACTTGTCAGCCAAGTTAGGCAGCCACAGTTAAAATGACCTGCAAAATAAAATGGTTGATATCATTACAACTACGAATTCGCGAACGGTATATTTCAACGCGATGTTTCGACTTGCAGAACCTGTAATCGTAATTAGAAGGGTTAAACCCGCAGATGTGGCGTCACTGTGCGTTAAATTAAAGTTTGTATTGATCGACTCTAAATAAATATGGCTCCTCTAGGCTACCGAGGGCTCTACTAGGTAAACACGATTTTTTTTTCCTATGTTAAGGTAGAAGTTGCTCAGCTACTCCGCTCTTTACACTGCAATGTGGCAGGCATACCCTAATAAATAATGTATATATATTTTAGAATGATTTTTACGACTGGATGCATTCCACGTCAGAAATATCCACGTAACGCTTCTGGCCAAAAAAAGTAAAGCTGAAACTTTCCGTTAGATCTAGATTGACCAGTTGAGGCTCAAAACTCCGCGGCGTTCCTACATGGTCGAGATCACTTCCACTCTATCTAGACTATGCGTTTCGAATAAATGCAGAGCCGGTTATATACTCATTATATGTTAAATAATCAGTTTTTAGTAGACCATCCAGCAAAAACGCATTCTTAGTTTTAACAACGATATCTAGAAAAGGACGCCGGACCTCATCCCTAACGCATTAATTGCGACCCTATAAAACCTTTATCCGCTAGCTTGCTGGCCATCTGACCATTTGCCTCCCCGCACTAAATCGAAACCCTATTCCCATCCATTTGTCATATATCTATCTACCGAATGTACTTAAAACAGCATTGAATATTATATATATTAAGTTAGGAAGAATAATATGTCGTGCAAATGTAGAAATATCTTAGCCATATATATTAGCAAAAGACGACAAAACAATTCATAGTATTACATTGATGATGTTTTTATCATGACAAGTTTAGTAATTTAGCGTCGTACACACTTATACTGGCACATTTTGAAACAAATGTACCGTATTGCACGACAGCTAGCCATTATTATGCATAATAATAACAGTGTTTTTCTAGAAATGGTGTAAATAACATGGTCGATCTCTCCAATTTAATGAAATACTACCGTCTATTGAGAAAGCCGTATCCTTCAGTGTTCACCGTCCCATAGAGGTACACATCTAAAAGCTAATTATGATTATTATTCCCAGTAAAATTATATCATATAATCGCTTTCTTCTGAAATGGACCAACGCGCATGCGCGTATAAAAAAAAAATCAATAGTCTTCGTTCAAAAGGACACAAACTATTCTGGCCTCGTGCTGGATACTAACTACAAGAGGTGATCACTTTATTATCACTAACCCTTTGAATGAGTTCACCGACCATTCCGTTCCATTTTCCGTCTGGTTGACGACTTCCGTACTTTCGATCTGGCGATATGTAAAACGTGTAGTTAAATTTGTACAGGCTTGCCAGTGCGGCGATAAGATCAATTGCATAGCCGTAGAACCGATCATTGCCAGTACGATTTTCCGAAGGCGGATGTAACATCGTGTATGGTTCATTCTGCGAAATGAGACCGAACAACAAAAACAACGGGGTTTGTCGTGCTGTTGTGAAAACCGGCAAAGGAAAACAGAAATGTATTTCTCTCTGCATCCTCAGATCTATTAATAAATATATCCAATCCGAAAACGTTTATTAAGAGAGCTTCTTTGAACAGCCGGATACTAATCTATTTCTAGGAAAATTTCAGACGTTTACTGTGGCAGCTTAACGCAGAAAACAAACTAGCAGGGGTAACCAACCCTAGTTGTACTTATAGCATCGTATAACAAAAGGACCATCGAGAAGATGCAGTTCAGGAGCAGAAGGATTCTGCTCTGTTCAGCCTGTGGCCATTAGAGACGCTACCATAAAATAGCTGAAGGTGAGGTAAAATAACTAAATTTAGACATTTTATTATTATTGCTTTCAGCGGTAAAATTAAACTTGTTACTAATGACGCATAACTTACACATATTAGTACCTAATACGTGTAAGTTGTGGAGTTTTTTTTTTAAGTTCAAGTTCTGCCATCAGTGGGACGAATGTTTTCTCAAAGCTATGAAGTTCATCGTTGTCGTCATAGTCGTTGGAAAAGTTCATCATGTTCCATGAAGATTGTAAGAATCTTATACGCTACGAGATACTCCTATTCTCATACACTTGGTTATATTCCTGCTAGAAAAACACAATTCATTTTGTCAAAGATTTTGGAACACGGCGTGATTTCATACTCAAGGTAAATCCTACAGCCAACATGCACTCAAGATGGCATTTCCATGCCCATAGAGCTTCTCTGAATCTTTGAGAATTCAGATGGTCATTTCTAGGAATCGTATGGGTTCAGTGTTTCAATTTCTTATCGGAGTGTAATCTATCGCTAAACTAGCACCCATTTTAGGAAAATAGCAACAGGTATACGAATCTCAAGTATAAAGCGCGAAGTATATAAAGGAACTATTATGCCAAGGTCATGTTTGGTTCGTGAGAGCTACGACCGTAAAGGGTCATTTCTGCTAGTAGATTTTCTTTTTAAAAAACTTTCTCCTTCGCGCTCAGCGTCGATGTATACTTATTTCGGAGAACTTAATTCTCCAGTAAATTGAAGACATCATATGAAAGCTTAATTTCATATTTAGTTTAATTATTTTCACATATATTAACGCCCGAATAGCATCTAGTCAAACTCTATATTTAACAAATCAGAGTCTCACGGTGATTCAGAGCGTTTGAAGTATATCAGTACCAACTTCCTGTTGATATCGATTAGCTAGACTCTCGGGCCGCCAATCCGCTTTTCTACCTTTGACTTGATTACTTTGATTCTTTTACTTAACTTAACATAGCATATAGCAACAATCATAACATTGCGATAACTTGCCCGCACTCTTTTGAAGTTACTTCGTCCGCTTATTTAACACGAATGAATTTTAGTTGTCTTACAATAAAATTCTCAAGGCTTCGAGTTTTCCGTCCGGTATCGCCGTTAGACATTCAATCAGATGGCTGGTTCCCACTACGAAATGAAGTGTGTCTATGTTCAGGCTTAAACCTAAATCATGGGACGTCCCTAAGGCCCCAATACAGATTCACACCTAACCTAACAAATTATTACAAACCTACATCTTTGCGATTCCGATATGCTTGAGAACCGCTGCTTCCATCCCGTTATTATTACCTTTGATTCGGTCTATAGCTTCATTCATCCTGACCTTCCAGTAGAATGTTCCTGATTTGAATTTCGTATTCGTTATAATTATATGATGATATTAACAACGTTTCTTTTTCTTTTAAGAAGTTTTCTATAAACCTGCTGATATGGACCATATAGTTAAGATATATTTCACTGACCAAATGCGCATCACGGTTCCTATAAAGGAAGGAAGTGTCCGAAGGACCGGCGTAGACTTAGCGTTGAATCTGTTTTTCAAAACATGAGAAACGAACACCTTTCTAATGTGGTCCTTTCAGGACATCTTAACGGTTTCAAGTAAACTGCCAAAAATAAATCAGCTTTTATAAAAAACGGCATTATGAAACAATCGAGCAATATATACTTAGATGAAGCACTATTTAGCCAATGGTTGTTGAAAAGAAAGAGTGAACTTGTTGAAATTGTATTGCACTCTATCTATGCGAGAAAGAAAAATCTCTCCGGAGAACAGTATTCATTCTATCAAGGAACATAAACCATATATGGCAAAACAGTTTTGCTTTCATCAACCCTTTCAACTATCTACCAACCAGTATAATTACACCTTCGTACAAGGGAAAGAAACTGTCCTTCGGAATAAAGCATTTGTCTATTTCAACAATTTTAGCAATTACGAAGTATTTCAATGACGATCAGTATTTTACTGCCGGATGATAGAAATATGTCGAATAGCGGAAACTACTTGTAAAAATAATGTTGTGCCCGTACTAGAGTGCTTGAAAAACACTTTCTAGCATGAATACTTCAGAAAATCTTAACGGTTGTTGAACAGATCCCAAAAATGACTAGCTTCGCTCTCTATCGGAGAAAGGGACTGCTTCAAAAACAAATCATTAGAAATCAGCCTGTTCAGATTACTAAACGAAACCGATGCGAATTTGAGAGATAGAATGCAAGCAAACAAACAAACAGACGCAATACTATATATATATATATATATATATATATATATATACATTTTACGATTTTATTACATAACTTAATATTTTAGAAATAGTACTGAGTATTTCTTAGTTTATTCTACTCGTCGATTTAATAAAAGTGTAGAAATATTTCTCAACTTATTTTTTAACAACAATATTGCGTTAAATTGCTGCACTTACAAGCACGGTTACAACTCGCAAGGTCATTCCTTCGAGCGTTCGGCTGAGGTCCGCTTCCTGTTCAGTGCGATTGGCAGCATTAAGCTTGAGACCCTCTCGCGGGCTCCATGAAGCAATCTTTTTTAGCCCCGTGTATTTGAGCTCCACGACGTCCAGGCCGAACTCGTCTCGTGTCCCAGTGCGACGGTTCAAACGTAAGTCCCCACTCAGCCCCCGGATTCGCGCCTAGAATAGATAAGAAGAGTATAGGATCTCGATATTCTGTATACAGTCAGGTACTATAAATCATTCGTACCATATAAATACCCAGATGCATTCAAGACAAACATGTTTAACAAAGGTCATCTCAGTGACGACTAAGGCAGTTGTGAGGCTGGTACCATAAGCCAGTATGGTATAAATTGCGAGCTTGGATCTTATCATTGGATATTTCATCGGCGAACACCCGATTCACACCCGGCGATCACCCCGTTAAAGATCCGGGTTAGAAGAGGGAGTGATTTTTATGAGAGGAAAAAGCTACCGAATAGTAACGAGGGCCCACGGGAGTTTCGCGGCTACGACGCTGAGTGCGCGCATTTCATCACTCTCGCATTAGTATCAAAAAAAAAAACCCTGGAGTCGAAAATGCTGAGGCGTTCCCGGCCAAGGGTCGCCGAACGACAAGAAACTATGTTTTTCCTGATGTGCAAGACTATCTAATTTACAACACAGTTTAGCCACTATAGTATGTAACCTAAATTGTGTACAGCAAACTCGAGTGTCAAGTGCTCAGAGAATATATATACACACGAGTTAGAAATTATTTTTCCGGACATTCCTCCTGGTATGGTTAATTCAATTCTTCCTTAAGTGTTCTGCTCAGTCGTCTATAACAGAGCACGATAGACCAACCTATTATTACTAGTTATTACAAGGTTAAATATTTCAAGTATGAGCTAAAAGAATATTGTATATATTGAAAAAAAAAAAGATTCAAAGCCCTAAGCGAAACAATCCGCACTGTTCGCCGCTAAAATTATACTGCAGATATTGCAATTATCTGTGCTTTCAGCGGCCACTAAAAAATACCCTATTTCCAGCATACTGCTTCTTGAAATGTATGATTTTCTCAGCTACAAGTAAATTGTTTGTCTTATGGGTCGTCTTCACGTGTATGTGTCTTAAAGAAAAAGTCCAATACGATTTTGCTGCATAGAGACTATTTTCTGCAAAGGAGCGTATATATAAACCCAATGGAAAATTATCTATCTTCCACGTCTGTGAAACATTTTTGACCTATTAACATGTGTGTTAGACAATTTATGAACGGCTCACTAATAATTAGTTCCTCATTGCTCAACTTATGTTAGGCAAAAACCTTGGCATACTAACGTAACGTTGTTCAATCACTTATTTTCTTACATCATTCTCTTATTATTATATTAGTGCTACGTCGTTATATTAGCAAGGGCAGAATTTAGTTTTGTCGAGGCATAACTATGTAATTGGTTTTTTCCAACCGATCAATTTTAATGTCGGGAAAGCCATTCGCACGTAATTGAACATACCTTTCCAGGCACGTAACTTGTTTCGAATAGTAATATGCCTCTCGTCTCAACCGACAGTCTTCGATGGAAGAACATACAAAATATCAGATGCGTATAGTGACCTTAGTTCTTGTAGAACAAACCGATAATGAAAACACCAGCGGACGTAGTGTATGGATGTTGTTTGATAGGGGAGCCTTGAGTGACTCCTCAGAAACGCTATTATCTACTAGCGCCAGAACAGCCGCAGATAAGACGACAAAAAGTCTTCACAAAGAGGTGTGCGTGTATATTTACCCACTGAGAAGATACTGATTGTTTTTGTTCTACGATGGCTCTATTCTTCAGTAGTGACAGGATCACACAGACACCTCTAGAGTAACGAGTTCATTTGACCGAATCTGTCTATAATTTAAGGGTTCAGTGTCAAAAAAGCTGAAATCAAATGTGCACATTATGCAGACAATCGAATTACTAAAAAGTCTATTAATTAAAAATAACAACTTACAAGGTTTATAACTCAGTTATCTTTATTTAATGTGTTTGCGAAAGAGTCCTTTAAATCATATCTTTTCTCGAAGCACAAAGTATAGATTTCATTCCATTGCTATGATATGCAATGGAACTACTCAAATGTAAACGGTAAAAGTTAACATTTGAGCTTTACAGAGGTCCTGTTACGCAAGTTGAATTTACGTTAATTACGAATTTCCAATTTTATATATTCCCGTTGTACTGAGCCAGTCGTAATACGTGTGATTAGTCCCATGCTGTTTTTTTTTTATTAGCAAAAGAATTGCCATCAACGATTGTTGGAGGAACAATCATCATAAAGCGTTACCATCGTTTATTTTAGATATCAATGTACGCCGTTGAGAAACATACTTCATATAATGTAACTCTTCATAAACAACAGGTCTCCATAACACTTCTCGGAGTACCACAAATATTTCATTACCAACACCGACTGGAAAAACAACTGTCTCTAGGCAAAAAGAGGAATAGGACAAAAACGCTTGTTGAGTTTAGGAGCTGTTTATAAACAGTAATTCTACTACTAAACCATAATGAAAGCTATGTAATAGTACGATAAATAATAAAGGAAATTACGTTAACAAATTAAGCATACCAGTGACCTCTGGCTGTTCTGGCCTCCCCTGAGCGCTCAAGCAGAGCCGCACTTGGCCGCGCCACCTCAGCAGAGTGACACAATAGCTACTATTATTTTGTCGGGCTACGGATCCTTCTTACCCCTTTGATGGCCTCAAGCAGGGCTTTGCCGTGCTCCCAGTGCGCGCTCCGGTTGCAGTCAAGCTGCGAAAGGACCAACGGGCCCGCCCTTAAGTCCTTGTCCTTGCTGTTGTCCTTGCCTTTAGCGGCTTTGTTATCCTTCGCGGCCTCTTTATCCTTCTCCAGGAGAGCCTCTACGCCCGCTGCAACCAAGCTGACTGCGTCATACAGCAGAGCCTCCGCTGTCTGCAAAAAAGCGGGAGTACAAACACAGTAAAGCTTTACGGGCACATCGCTTCATGTACAAGTGCTAGAAGACTGACCATCGCGTTATGTGGTGTTTACCCTTAACACTTATTTTCATATTGTAGCCTATTTAAAGGCCAGAGCAAACTACTAGTTAGACATGAGCAATGTAACCGATCATCGCCAAGTCTATATGCCGGCATATAAGATTAATTTTATTATTGACTACCGAATTAGTTTCAGGATTCAAAATATCACTAGCGAATACAGTGATGTTGTTTAGCCTTAATACATAGCCATTTTAATGATTGTTCATATTAATTGTCTTTTGGTGGGGTTCTTTTCATGAAATTACAAATAGAAGGCAAAAGAATGAAATCGTGATAGTAAGTATCTGCTCTTCGTTGACTTCACGTTTATAGACTGGACGTGACCAACCTTGCCCCCTATTTTCCTTTGTTTGACAGAATCGAAGGAAAATGAACGATTACGTCGCCGAATAGAATAATTATAACGGCGAATAAATTAACACAAGGGATTTATTTAAAGTAGCTGTTGCCAAAATGGTTGATCAGTAGGCAGATGACACGCGTTGGAAGGCAGTTCGAGACTCTACAGGCTTAGGTAAGGCGGTAAGAGGTGTCGTAGTTGATCAAAATGTTACACATATCTCAAGGGGGCCGTAACGCGATCGTATTAGCACAGTTAAACTCACTCAGAGCTAAATGGCCCAACGGGGCATTTGTGTATGTAGATGCAATGACAGATCATTGGGCCTTGTATTGTCATATACACACAGCGCCACCTAAGGCAGACGCAACCAGGCGCAAATAATAATAGCACTAATGCAAAAAAATAAGCGCGTTGTCTGCAGTTCAATCACGCATACGGTATTGTTACACGCATTTAGTACTGCCTGCCTTTTTATTTTCTCTGTTGCCATTCTGAGCTTCGTGGAATCGTTGCTATGCCGATACCAAAAAGCTGCTTGGGACGCCTATCGGTTTAGCGGAGGCATAGTGCATACCCAACTTTCATTAGTACTGTGGCAGTATAGACTAGTTCAAGCAAACTGCCTCTAGGGGTACGATTACCCCTCGGGAAGAAAGAAAGCACGAGGTACATTTAAGCTAGCAAAAGTACTCCAGCGACAATGGCAACACAAGTACAGAAAACTCAATTAGCTTTCGTGGAGGGAAATAAGCGATAAAGTGCTTGCTGCAGTGCTATGGGAAACAGGCAGTGGAGGAAAAAATACGAGAACAGCGTAAGGGTAGAACCCAGCAAGTTTGTGTCCTCATATGGAAATGCTCGTTGGTATGGCAAATTGCTCGGGGATGACCTCGGATAGCTATTCGAGACCGTGAGAACACGAGCCCGAAAACGACAAGCAATGCAACGAGATAAAACGGAAGGCGTAAGCGGTAATAGATTTTGTACCAGCAGCACCGACACCAATAAAAAACAAGGCGCAGAACAGGCAGGGCTATCCGTACGCAGTCGCCCCCCCCCCCCCCCCCCTGACTTTGACCGATGCTTTTCTGTCCAGAGAGCTGGCCTCGATTTGCAATTCCTACTTCCGGTGAACGAAAAAAAATTTTACCTCACGCGTGTTTAAAAAGATGCCACTATAAATACTTCGCTGGCCATTACCTACAAAGGTCGATTTAAAAGTGTATATATATACTACCGATTTCTTCTAGGAGGTACGTAGTATACAGATAGTAGCCCATAGTCCATACATTGGCTTTACACGTACAGCTGATGCCGTCTTCCCGCGACCGATACAAGACGCGTGGAATGAAACAGAGTAAGACTGCGTGGCCGATAAACCGAGAAGGTGCATTGGGGAATGTCGAAGACGGAGCAAATTCGTTGTCTACGTCGAGTAGAAGTAAAACAACTCGGAACAAGCCGGTAACGACTTCAGCTGACCGCCCCATGTTTCGCGTCTCCACGAGTGATGTGACTGAGAAAAGGGCCACCAGTAACACGGGGTAGTAACACCGAGAATGGAATTCGTCAACCTTATGAACGCGCCCACATGCACGCCTATTCGCACAGAGGCGCAGACAGACGCACGTCGAAGAAACCTAGCAACTACAGGAGTAGCTGGAGCGGAATTGCAGTAGTCGTGAAACGAACGCTAACAATTTACAATAATCATTTTTTTTAGACTTGCAGCTTTAGAGGTGGTATACTTTAAATTGGTTTGGAGCGCTTTATAGTCTTGTTATGGAAACGAACCGTAAGTTCTTGGAGAATTGCATGCAAATGCTACTACTGATGTAACCCTAACTGCGAGCGTAAACCTGAATCAAGTCACGGAATGGAAAACGTGTCCTTTATTATTATAAAGCCTTTTATAGATACAGTGCTGTAAAAAAAAAAAAAACCACAAAGTTTTTTTTCTCGAGTTAGCAAAAGGCCACGATGAACTGACGCAAATTATTTATTACAGCTGCCGAAGTTCATGTGAGAGTATCTTATTTAGCTTTAACACTTGTTATTTTTTATCAACTTAGCAGTTTCTAAATGTTCCATTTAGATCGATTTTACCCAAAGATTCAAATACGTATAGTGCAGGAAGAAAAGTAGACCTGTTTTGTCAAGGCAGTTTTAGAAAATTCTGGCAAAAAAAATCAAGTGGATTTAATAGATAGCTAATCTATAGAGCCGGTTGGCACTACAACAGGCACAGGCAAGAATGAACGGTGAAATATACCCTGGGAGGTAGCAAGGTTTAGGGTTATTCAAGAGGGGCGAACCTCGACTGGCTTGAGGTTTTTGGAAGGTTGGAAGAAGATTTTTGGCCATGGAGAAGCGCATCAACCTACCGTAGATAAGGCAAAGGCACCATTACCAATTAATTTTTCCAGATGATCATTTGTATGCAGAACACATACTACTGTACAGCGTGGATTTAACTGATACGTTTAATCAGCCGGCTCTACGTAAAATCGCCGTGTGCCCTGCGGGCTGGGGTAGAGGGGGCTGGGGGGCGGATCTGTAAACGAAAGCTCTAATCCAATGTTAGACTTATATAAGAATGGTTTAGCAGTAAGACTACATTAATATCATACATATTCAGTTTCGTCACCTAATAGCTTGCTGTAGCATGTACGTAAAAGGTACGACCCACACAGCTGTTCAGTATAAAAGTAAAAGTATCACTACATTATTGACAGGGGCAAGTCTTCAAATTATTTTTCATTACGATGGCACTAGATTCACGAGTATTTGAGTATCATGGCCTGTGACGCTGCTGGTAATTTGTCTTGTAATATAGCAACCGTCGGTCTGTAAGAAACTTGAAGGACAGTTTCACGGAAACTGAAATATTCACTAAGTATATAGCAACACTAAACTATTACTAGTCGTTCCCATCCGTAGGTACGTTTTATTCAAGGGAAGCAACTTGTCTGTCTATTCCAATGTAAGTTTTTCCCTATTTTATCATAACGTATGCAGTGGTACATATAAGCAGGCAATCGGTACGCCTGCAGCCGTTAATGGCATTTCTCGAGATATGCAAGCTATTATGATGCCTTATATTGCGTTATGGAGCGTCGCCATTGAAAGATGTTATGAAGTATGTTAGAGCTATTTGAAGCTTCTCTCGAAGATGTTCGGTCATACATATTAATTTCTGCGATATCGTTGACGTTTGAAAAGGATTTTCCAGAAAAATTTTAAACAACAATTCGTGATTAGAATTTACCCTGCCGACTGTGACGTAAATGATAATGTTCATCTATATATTTTTATTACACCTAGAATTGATTTATTCAACGCAATCCAACATTTTACGGAAACGAGCACCCTTTGATGCCGATCTAAATCTTAGGGAAATATATTAAGTTAGCCTCGTCAACGTTTCTGGCCATGAGACAACGTAGATGGCCTTGGTACTGATTGAAACCCAGAAAATTTCGCTTTTTTACCTATTGATTTGTCAGTATTAAGTATGACTATAATTGGAGATGTTCTCATGCGCACTTAGTGATTCCCAAACTATTTTTTAATCTGACATCTCAATTAAATGTTGAAATGTCTTACAGCCGTCTACCGCGTGCAGAAGCTTTCGAATGACCCGTAATAATGATTAAGATCATCCCTAATAAACTAATCGGGTTATTTCAGAAATATTCAGATGGATTGCAACGCGTGAATAGCTTCAGACCTTGATTCGAAGGTGGCCGTTTTATGTGTGTGAACATGTATTAAACATACTGTCAAATCTGCTAGCACACACTGTGAAACTAAAGCTTTCGCAATTATTACCTCGTCCTGGCGGTTACTTTTTCTATTAATCTCTTGCAGCTTTATATTGAGTTACTAACGCCTTTCTATTATTTGTCTAACAGCCTTTCAGCCATCGCACCTGTACGACAGCTGTCCGTTCTCCATTTATCAGCCTACCTGCTGCTCCTCGACCTTCTTTAGGACATTCCTTCTACTGAATATACTCCTCGCTGTTGTTTTCTTTTCAAGAACGCAGCGCTAAGGGAGATGATTAACGACTGACTCTTTTACGAGCCACTTACCCAAACCAAAGCGGAAGGCAGACATACTGTTTATATTATGGATCACATAATACATGCCACATAGCTTCTACTACGATCATGTGACGGACTCCCAATGCACCTTATACCGCCCCGCACTTTGCTGGAGAACGTATCCGCATAGAAAAGCCATAGAGAAGCAGGCCTCATTGAGGAGTGGTATAACGCGCGTGTACTAGGACAGTGGGACGGACCGATGGGCGAACGAACGAACCACCGTTATGCTGCGCGGGTAATCTTCTCATAAAGTAAATCTGCTCGGGGAAAAGAGCACGCCGTTCTGATTATGAAGCTGCCTGGCAGCAAGCACGACCGGCACCAAGCATGATTATTGCTAGGCAACTGGACCACGGTTGTGCCGCCGTGGAAACACGCGGCTCGGAGGATTATACACACCTGAATCGGAGAAGAGGACAGGCTGACGGTGCGATTGCCATCCCGTTTGCGTAAAAAAAAATGATATATACTTATATGTATATAGCGAAAGTTATAGTTTCTATCCAGTATTTATTCTAGGCCAGTTTCTCGTTGTACGTGCAGCTCGTGCCGAGCTGAAAATGAGGTGAGTTAGTGAAAGACTAGACGAAGGGCAGGGTTGTCGTAATTTGGCATACTTTTCTTCCACATCCTTCGTTATGAACCTTTCTCGTAGCGAGAAACGCAATTGTTACCGTTCCTTCGTCCGGCTATCACCGATGCCGTACAATCATTATAGGCAAAGATACAGTTGATGATAGCCTGTAGCCGCTTTCGTTAGACTCTTCCATTGCTTCTACACAGTGGTGATTTATATAATTTGGAGAAATGCTACCATCGCGGCTCCACACACAGATGCGTTAACCGTGAGTCAATTTACTTTGTCCTGCACGGGTTGGAATGCACGATTGTCCTTCCATGATTTATCCGATGTTGGTGCCAGATGAGGTATGGCAGCTCATTGGGTCTCCATTGGGAATTCAAGTAGCTTCAGATGCCAATGGTGTGCTAAAAAGTTAAATTGTGACGAAGCTGAAGTTTTGACGAAATCGTTCACATGTATTGTACTCTCATTGTAGCAAGGACAGGTAATCGTCGTTAAAAGTAACATCTCGACAATGCATGCCCACTCATAATGGTAAAGAAAGTACTTCTGCCGCAAGTGCTGATGGCGTTAGGAACGTTTTAGCTAACATTGACTATATCATTGCTATGTGTATTAATACGCAATTTTGACTGAGTTTAAAACAAAGCCATCAAATAATACTAGCGAACAATCCCTACTGAAACTCCAATACTCTTCAACTATAAAATCAAGACCGATTGACAAATGACTGGAATATAAGCTAATCTGCATTGACTGTTTACGATCTGTGCTGGGGTATGCCTTCGGAGGTAATTCAACACATGTATCATGATTCAATTGCCAAAATAAGAGTTTTTGGAGCTAATCTATTTTGACTCTAAATGGTATATTGATCTGTACAGGAAATAATGATACTGTAAATCCACACGTGTCTCAGGCGTCTAAAGACTTACGAATCTCGCGTGTTGCTCATCTGCCCATGTTCTACACTCAGCTTAACGACTGCTACGAAAATATAAGTTATTCCGTTTAGATTCTTACTTAGATCTCGATATAACGAGACGGACACAGTAAGCCAGAGCGAGCAAACTATGAATGGCCGCAGAAGCATGTGCTAAGGGCTGATTTTGCCGCTGCCGCTCACTTACCGAAGTGAGGTGCAAGCTGGTACCCAAGGGTTAGCAGACAAAAAAAATACTCGTTGGCCAGAGGGAAGTCCTGTACAAGCTTGCTGTCGGTCGGAGTCTGCGTTGAATTCCTATGCAGATTCTTTTTCTTCCCAACATTTATGTATATATTTAGTACATATGCTTAGGTAACACTCTCGGCCCGTTGCTTTCGTCCATATCAATCGACCTCCACTGCAGCACATTGAATAGCGACTCTGTCGACAGGGTGAATATCGGACCCTTTCGCTGCCACCGATGTACGGCAAACCCAGTCAGTAATTGATTATTTCCCAGCGAGAAAGGAGTGCCAGCAAGCTGTGCGGGTACGTATGGCCGAGTGTGATCATGACAGACGGAAAAAAGCGTTAGAAAAGGAGGAGGGGTACCAGAATGTATCTTCGAGCGTTACAGTAACTAATGCTATCCTATATTATGTACGTTTAGTGTGTAAAGGCCATATTTGCAAGGGTCTCCTTGACCGCCCATTCAGGACCCGTATACATGCAAGTACACATTCACAAACACGTACAAGTTTTCTTATAGATGAGAGAAACGGCGTCATAGATCTGTTTCCGTTCAGTGCCAGCAGTTTTCGCTACTACCCGTATGTGTCGATCGAATCGGCGTGTATCGATATGCCTTTAAAATTGATATTTACCGTTTGAATTGTAACTCAAATACGAGGCCAAAACTCGAATGAGGTCAGTGAGCTTAGGGCTTTTAGCAGGCCTGCCAGACCCATGACGTGGTTCTCTACAGTCCTGTCGCCGGGGGTCGGGGAAAACTAGGCCGTCCTGGCCTAACACAGCCGAACCGCCGTCTTTCAACCGATTGAACACCCATTTCCTTTACCTGCAAAGGCACTCACAGTAGTCAGTAGAGTGCCCCAGTAAAGCTTCCAATGGCAGTAGAGTATAAGAGAAAACTGACAGAGCTTAGAACAGGGAGCGAAAGAGCACGGGATAAGGTAAAGTTTTGACAACTGACCGGCCTGATACCTTCGAGGTGGCGACAGTTCATTACCATGGTCGAAGCCATTCTTCAACTAGTTCTGTGCCTGGTTCGCGCCTATTCGCCCTAATTATTTCGTAAAATTCCAATAAGTCTTTTTTCGCAGTGCTTTCCAGTAACTGCGTCTGTCAATGTTTTCCGCACGACAGTCCTAAAGCAGGTTCTGCGTTAGGCTATTGGCTTTCAACACGTTTAGTTCACAAAACTTGAAAAGTCTACTTAGTCTAAGGCTGCCAAGTTTGTCCGAATGTTTTATAACTTATTCGGCAATCGTCCATAAAGAACAGCGTCCGTTTGTCGCATGACAATCCTATGGAACTGGTCCAGCAATGGTGATTATAGACTAAAATGTGATATATTTACTTTGTATTAATCGAAGGGATCATTGTTTCGCCGGTAATGTGTAGTACGAGGTTCGACCAAATATAGCTTCTAAATAACGTAACAGACGGTCAGAGATTTCATATCCACCAGTAAACTAAGTTCACTCAATCGCGAATTAGTTATGGTTAGTGATTGTTTTTGTTTTCACTATCATCGTTGAGTATTTTTTTGTTTTTTACTCAGTGTAGGACAGCTACGTATCTAGCGTAATGAAACACGTTAGCATTTTTGAAATTGGTTGATGAAGTAGAATCATTACACGATACAGGTTAGGATAGGGATAGGAATTGAAATGTAGAGAAAGCGAGTAACAATATATAATGCGTTTTTCTATCATCTACCATATTTAATCATACCTGGTAATTTGCATGGACATTTGAGCCAAGAATTTTCAGTTAACCAAAATTTTACGGTAATAGTATCGCTTAGTTAATAAAAATAATATTTTCTACTTATGTAAATAGACCAAAACTGTATTTACTTAAATAGTGCAGAATCAGCATTCCCTAACTTCAGCCTACAAGTAATAGATAAATTTCACCAGAATTTTTACAACAACTATCTTCGAGTGGGAGAAAACCAGAGAGACAAAGAGCTTTCAACAAAGCAGATAATTGGATACCTATTTCAATATGTTCCATGATCATATCAAACGTAGTTTCATCGGAGCGTCAATAATGTAGCAGCACATATATCAAACGTAGTTGCAAAATTTTGACTGGGTCAGACTGAAGCCTTGAAGAGGCATTGGCATTGCAGTGCTATCTTTTGATGGGTCGGAAAAAAGGTAACGCTCGCAGTGGCATCCACACTCGGACCGATGGGGGTTCATGGCACCGTTGCCTGAATACAAAAGCAGAAGGTAGGAAAGAAAAGGAACAAACGGCGTAATATGGATAGCGCAATAAACACGTGCAATAAATATAGAATGAAGACGACAAGCGCGCCATCTGTGACTTGTTTTTAGAAACGTGACGATGTGCTGCGTCTCTTTGAAGGACACAGGAGACATGAAATGGCTTGAACAAGTAACACTGTACAATGCATAGCGTCAGTATTCCAGATTGAGGCAATTTCGGAAAAAGCGTTTCCTCTAGAAAAAAAAAGTACTGTGCGTACATATAACAGTTACGCTTAAAACTGCACAATTTTAATTCGGTCAAAAACAAATCACCACGTGGTATGAATGGAATGAAGGAAATCCTTTGAAAACTGCCAAGGAACATGCCTCCTACAACCATCATATGGAATACGCAGATGACTTCATGAAATATAGGACTGCACTTATAGCTATTATAGAACACTGTCTATATGACGATCGCATAAAACAGAATAACATCCAGAACAAAGTGTAAAGGGTCCATATCGATTCGAAGTTATCCGTCCTAACTCGAACCACAGCTTTCGCCATCACACAGAAAGGCCAATGACGTACAGGGAGCAAAGAAAAAGAAACGGTACATACTTTATGTCTCACCAATGTAACAAGCAGACCGAAAGATTATGGCTACTTCTACAAAGCGATCTTTGAGACTAGTGAGACCGTCGCCAAGGCGATAGTCTTCACGACAGTTAATTTTTTTTGAGGTGGTGGGGCCCGATCCACATTAGCATCGAAAATACGGCAGACTAGAACATGAGGAGTAATTACGTCGATGCAGCCTGTAAACAGGCTTGAGAGGAAATAAGCAGTTCCTTATACGCAAATCCAAATACGGTATATGGTATGTAAAAGTGGAATATGGTAGAATACGAGCAACACTTGTCCTCAAAACAAAGAAAGATGAACTTCTAATAATTGCTCAATGCAACTCTAAAGATTCCGACACCTTAGCAAGCTTTCTGTTTTAGTTCGTTTATCAAGACACTGACATGTGTTAGTTCTTACCAAAATATGAGTATTTTCACTGCGAAACTTCCATCATTACCTGGCAACGCATACAAACACACGAGATCGCCTCTGTACCAATGTTGTACAGTCCCCCTGATCGGCTGAAGACTGAGGATGACTACGTTTCCATTGAATCAAAGAGGATTGTCGCGATGTGCGTAAGATAGCCGGGATCGCCTCGAGAGCCGGTCATTAAATTGATTCCGTACATAGAGCGACAGTACTGTGAAAACGAGGACTATATAACTTAAATGTGTGACAGGACAAGCAAGCGAGCAGTAGAACGTTTTCCTTACTCGGAACTGTAGGTGACCATGATTTTTGGGTAACACACCGTCGACTGATTTTCAACGGTCCTGAAACCAATGGGATTGTTTGTCGTATGCTTTTTTTTCCCTATGCCTAAAACAAACATAGGATTATTCCACAAAAAATATGGGGTCAGTCAAGGAGTAGCGATCATACAGCATATACCCACTGACTTGGACATTCCTATGGGAATCAACAAGGTTTTTAATAGAATACTAGACAGTGTTGCTTGCAACTAATGACACTCACTATATTAGCGCACTCGTGCATCCAGATGTCGAATTGTATCACGAACTCATCACAAGGTTGCTCCAGTTATATACAGAGCAAATAAAAACCAGGAAAACTAGGCCGCGGCGGAACCACGGTTGCTCGGGAACTAAGATTATGAAACATTGAGGTTAGGCGTCAGCATTTATTCGTCCTACTACAGCACACAAAAATTTTATTAGAACGCATCATAGCGCAGGCTAAACGTAAACAGCCGGCGGGAAAGCCAACTCCTAAACTAGGAGCAGTAACAATCTCACTTGTGTCTGCGCCAGGCACGAGAATAGCGTATATCAACCCGTGTCGATCCGAGTCGCCTACAGTTCTAATTTAACAGTGTTCTGGCCAGGCAAGATAGAAGGCAATGTATGAAAATGCCTGCTCAAATGACGACAGCAGATGAAGAAATAAATTAGAGTAAACAATCAAGAAATCATACCCTAAACCCTGAGATGAATGAATTTCCGTGAAACGACAACCCCACTGCGATCCGGTATTTGATACTGATTACGAAGAATGACCGATAAGCACAGATCAGTGAACGCTTTCATGCACACAGATGATTTTCCGGCGTACACACCATTTGTAACAAATACTCTCTGACTTCATTTACGTATCAGAGATCAGACTAGAGATCAACGCATAGAAATCGCAAGTCCTAAACTTCAAACAAAGGGGACAGTTATCAAATGTAGGTACACTTCGACTAAACGAAGAAGTACTGGATAACCCGCTAACTCCGAGTGGTAGATCGTTTGCAGCGCACCTAGAAAAGAAAGCTTTTATATTCTCATCTGTGATCGAAGGACTGCGGAGACCTGTTGACTACCTCGTTTCATTCTTCCTAGATAAGATGCTCCAGATATCCTCTGATGAGATAGAGCCATGTTGGGATAATCTTTCTGTCTATGCATCTTACGCATAGAAAAGGCTAAATTTTCCTTCCAGTGGGACTGCATCCGTCCATAAAGAAGCGATCAGACTACGCACTGGCAGATACGCCGCTGTTTGTCGTAAACTATACTTACTGCCAGAAAAATTTGGATATCTCCAATTTATTAGAAGTTCTTAGATAGAAGAAAATATCCGACTTTGACGCTACATTTTCTAACACTAAGACAACACCATAAGCTGTACACTCACCAGATATGCGGTCCGTGGGTTCTGTAACGTCTTCTGTAACATTCATTATCATTATTTCAGAGATACGTATTTTTGCAAATACTGTTACCTGCTATGCCTTCGATATCATGCCGAGAACTCGAAAGTATTACAATACTGCTGACAGGACTGACATCAACGTAAAAACCTCTTGACAATCATAGGAGCAGACATGCTTCTAACTGTTGTTCAGTAGTCGCTGCATCACATACGTACGTTCAGGTGTCTGCTTGGCTGTAGGAGTAACGATTTTCTTCGGCCTGGTAGTGATATTCCCAAACCTCTGATCGATTGAAAAGTGAGATTCGTAAGAAGGAAAAGAACTACCAACGTTGGTGTTTTTTTATTTGATAATATTCCGCACTTGTCAATGGTCTTCGAACGGTGCCCCCCCCTATGTGTTTTTCATAATCACACACGGAGAATATATACATATACACAGACTGTGAGGACCGCCCTACTGAAACATTCTGTTCTATATATAAATATAGGTATATTCTAGGGTGTACGTCATAACTGTGTTCGAGGTGACCTATGAATGTGTTTATCACCGTATAGAATTTCAAAGGCGCAAAAATCTATAGGCAGTCTAGTATATTTTCGGTAGGGCACTTACTAGGGCAGGCCAAAGCAAATGGTGGACTGGTGGGTCATAATCCCCCCCCCCCCCCCCAAGGGAGATTCAAAAAAGCTCGATTGACCCTAGTCTGTCACACGCGCTGATATTGTTTAAAACTATGTACAAACTCTGTTAATATGCAACCACCATTACTCTAAATGTTACCGGCTCCTATTCAGACATAATTAACGCTTTTAGGAATGTAAGTCTGCGCAATATTTTACGGACTCCTTAATTAGAGAATAACACTCATTCTTGCTTTTAGGCGGTGCTAGAGAGGAGAGGGGTAAGCTTCGTTGACTTTCATTAAGAAGATCTACAATGCTATCGATTGCGAAGCTTGGTGAATATGCTTATGACAAAACAGTTAGTTCTGTTTTCTAATAATCAATAGTGCTCTAAAGCTGAGAATTGTAAAAAATATCTATTATTCTACAATTCTGGCCAGAGTCCTGAATTTAGCCTATGAAGGCTTGTTTGTTTGTAGCAAAAAGCGATTACATAGTCCTGTTCTGATAGCGGTGTTTTTATTGCGAATACTGTAATGGTTTGCATAAGCTAGACATACATTCTTTCAACATTTATCCAATCTGTTTTGTCAAGACATAAAAAGCGTTTTTTTAGCAACAAGCAAATTCTAACTGTGTTTATTACTAAGTGATATGCTTATTTTAATGCTAGAGCCAAAAAACTTCTATCCACGCGGAACAATATATGTGGTTACATTAGGTTGACTTTCGAAAACCCGTTTGTTGTTTTTCTGTCGGCCCCGTTTACGCAGGTATCTACGCAAATGTGCCTGCCTTGTGCTGATGAATATTTTTTTGGCGAGACAATAAAAAGACACGATTTTAACGAAGATAATGGTTTTCCTTTAAGGGAAGTTTCCTCGAACAGATCGTATTTGCCTTCTTGTTAAAATCAACCGCACAACAGGGAAACGAACACAGAAATATTAAATCAAACGTCTGTAGAAACGTATGCTTTGTCTAGAACAAAGCATCTAGGAGGATAGTAGTGAATCAACACAAATATACATGGTGATAACGGTACGTGTTTCACGAGAACAATAAGATTAACCGATAATTTTCTTCAGCGAACTATATTTATTAAGGTGCATCCACTAATACGGTATAGTTAGATTTTTCAAAAATGCCTCAGTCGTTGACATAAAATTTTCCGTTTACCGAAAGTATTCTGAAATTAATCTTATTGATTTTCGAATTCTAAGCGAAAAATAGAAAAATCATCGATATCTATTGAAGATTTTTTGATGTGCTGAAAATTCACAGAAAAATTAGCACAAATCGCCGTAGCATGGCTGTTTTGCACGTAAATAATCGTCAAAAAAAATTACTAAACAGCGTTTTTTCAACAATATATAATATAAAATAAGTTGATAATTTCTCAGCCGCGGGCTATTTCTATGTGCACTGATATTATTTTTCAGCCAGGCACGGAAAAGGTATGAAATGCAGGCATCACGAAAGTCTTCGATAAGTATCACGGCCCCATTTTGATCAAACGTCAGCCAAAATACTTTAAATTAAATGAAAAATAGTAACATTTTCCAAACATTAAGAGATCTATTTTACGTTAAAAAAAATATTATTCCGTTGAAACGTGCTTAATAATAATAATATATAACTACACCAATAGATGCTTTTAGAACCTTTCAGTACTTATGCACTTCTTTCTTTTTGTGATCTTCGTCGTTCTTAAGGTAAATATAAAAAACCGAAATCAACCGAGCGAACATTTTACACAAAAAATATTTCGTCTCGAACGATTTACGTCTCGTTCGACAAAGGTCGAGATGTTTCCTTTGATAGGCAAGGTTCCTAGAGATTTCGCTCCTTACCTTTGGCTTTTTTTAAAAGCGGCACTGCACGCAATCTTGGATAAACCCTATTTTTTTTTTTATAAACAAATTCCTAAATCATCTTTTCGCTTTCTTTGCCATTATCTAACAACTCTAAAAAAGTAAAAACGTCCGCAGTGTATTCAAGCCTCTAATTCCATGGAAGTTACTTACCGACATCTGATCAATAGAAGCTGGTAGTCCGCTGCTAAGGTCACGGGGTTTTCGCCAAAAAAGCGCTGTTCCAGTTAAACCCCTTTTTCCTGGCGATCCTAAACCCTTTGAATGGCTGGCACTGACACCAGAATCCGGTTGGAGACCCTGAGTAAGCGCCCAGTCGCGTCGCACGAGCTGCACGGCTACGCGATCCGGGTCGATGATGCGGAATGCGGTCACGTTAGCTTTAAGCGAGTAGAACTCGCGTAAATCCAAGGTGTGGAAATCCTAGACACAGGAAAAGTCATCAATTAGAAAAAAAACAGCGGTTATTCAAATTTAGACACAATTTCAAGAATAAGTAGTTTGCCTCATAACTGTCCTTGGGCTGCATATCTTCCGTATTGATTTATAGAGTTTCTGGCACCGCCAGCATTGGTTTGCTTGTTATTGGTCGACTCCTATATGTATATGTACTGCCTCTTCACCGTGCTCAGAGCGGTCATATTTTATATGGCAATAGCCTCAACTTAAGAGGACCGCTCCTTTGAAAAAACTTACGTACACTTTTTAGTAAAGGTTTGTAATCTCTACGCACAAAAGGCACGACTTAGTCAAACAGCAGTCCTTCTCGTTCAGTTTTTCTTTCGGAAAATTTGAATATCTCATTTGCAGAACGACATACCTGCATGAAGCCACATCATAGTCAGCACATTGACCATACTTCAGAGAAAAAAGTCATGCATACGGTACGCCTCTTACGGTCCTTTCCAGCTTTCAAACTAAGGAAATCAGTTCAAATCATAGCATAATACGATGAACGCCTCGTCATTGAAACACGCAGAACAAAACTCAGCTAGCTTTCCTTACATGTCGTACAGTCATAGACTTCCTTTGCAATGCCACTCTGTGTCATGCGATTCCTTTATCCTCTACACCTCTATCTATGTATATAGTTATTTTTCCTTGTTTCCCTCTCTGTTTTATGTTGCAGCTTCTTACATTCTAAGGCTTTTGTTGCTCTGCTTTAAGTAGCAGAAGAGCATAAGAATAGGCAAAATCTTGTAGGAAGTGGGGGGTTTTGTGTCAGTGGATGCGCCTGTCTTCAGGAAGAGGATATCTTTCGATATGGAATGCATACAGAAAATGCTACTTTCGAACCTATTCAAGAGCAGACAAGCGTGTAGAACGGACCTCCGCCCTCTTTCGTTCACACATTGGCCTCAGACATACACACACGCACACATCCACTTGCGCGTTTTAGATCACGCCCCACCGTCTTCACTGTTGATGGTAACGTAGTAATTTCATTCACAGTAATGCTTGTATATCTGTGGACCTCAGTGCATGAGAACCAGCGTTGCCTTGTGTTGTCAGCGGCAGGCTGAATAATATACTACTGTGCAGACGGTTTGGCAAGCGCATCCCTCTTAGATGTTGTAAGCTACAGTAAAATACGTTCATGAAATCTTACGGTGTCCAATGCAAGGCGGCTGCAGGGACGAGGGGAAAGAAGCGTTGAAGAGGATAAAAGTAGGATACCGAAAGAGAAGCACAAATTCCAGCCCGTCACCGGCTCACTTGCAGTAACATCTTTTTCCTTCTTCACATCCTTTAACTTATCCTCTTTTTCGTTGGGCTTAGCTCTGTCGGCTAGGATACCGCTGTCAGATGGTCACGATTTTACCCGTCGCGCTACCTAAGAGCACTGGGCCAGCCTGGTTTAGCTGTGCCGGTATGCGAGCTGGCGTCCCCAAGTCTTCACTTGCGCTTGGATGGTTTCGCCTTGAGCTTGTTTGGGGGTGCATCCTATGTAATATATATAGCCTTCTTCAAACAACCCCTCGTGCCCACAAAGACCAGTATGTCTACTCTGGCGCGTATCCCTTCCATAGTTCATTGGCAATACTTGTACAGTCTTATGCACAAATAATACGAGTAACCGCGGCAATTGGATGTAAAGGTAAGTGCATGGTTTGAGACAGCTGACCAGTAACCCAGACGCTGTCAACGGCAGATGGGCGAGAGTACCGTAAATTGATAACAGCTCCGCGGAGACAATAATTTTCGTCTGGACGCTATGATCGATGATAGTCGATACTATACGTAATATTTTTCTTTTGTGCTTAAATTAAAACATCGGAAAGTATAAAATGTAGATAATAATCGGAAGTTGGGATACGTGTATATGGTACTCACGAGGCCCATGACAATATAGTCGTGGTAGAGTGTCGTTTGATTCACCTCCTCCGCCTAGAACGAAACCATATATAATTAGAAGCTTAAAATTAACATTTAAGGTCATGGTCAAGGCTTTATCTAAATCGTTCAAGCCTTAAGACCAAAGTTTTCTAATTGAGCCACAGTTTGGGCCGGATCGATCGACGACACTTCTTAAATGACACTACAACGCCATCTTAGAAAGCTCTGAAGTCTACTTCATACAAGTATATAATAATATGCGAACCGATTAAGTTCAAGCTTCATATTCAGCTATTAAAGATATGTTTGGAATTAATTTGTCCTTATCCAGCAGTTCATCAGCTTTTGCACCACATTAATTATTTTATAGTTTGAGGATAATTACATCAACAGTTTATAGAAAACGGTGTGTGAAGATCTTCAGATTGTGTGGCCATGTGCAAATGTATTGGAAACGTACGCACATCTTCAGGCTACGTGGAAACGTGGCATACCCTCCGAAGCGGAATATTTATAATATATCAATACTCGATATATAATTTATAAATAATGGCAAAATTAGCTTAGATAATAGATAATAGCGCAAAGTAATGGAAATCTCTATATTCCAAACTGAAACATAGCAACGATTCCAAATCTCGTAATCAATGAAGTGTGCTCAGCGTAAATGACAACCGGGGCAGCTACGATATAACTTAAATATCTTTGACAACAAGCTGCGATATCGAAGTTGTAGTTACAGCGCCATCTATCATTCAAGCATGCTAAACTTATGCACAAAAATGGTTATGCATTGGTAGCCTATATGTTGCCTAATTATTAGGTATCCTAGAGATGAACATAACATATTTTAAGTAAATATTCTCTTGTTGTTCCCTATTGCCGACAGAGGTTTGTGGCCTTAAGCATGTTAAAAAAACTTTCAGTTCCTTTCAAGTATTTCATGACTTCAACGTGTGACTATGTCCGTACAATCAGAGCACATTTAACGAGCCCTATATATTTAGGGGAAATATATAGAGCATAAAGAAAAACATACAGTGACTTAAACGTTATTTCCTTTGAATTTCTTTATGCATAATATAGCTTTTTTCTTATTTTGATAAATATAAGAAAGTTACCTACGGTAATATATCACAATACTAATATGGCAGCTATATTCCAGTGAAAACGCTAAATATGGACAATGAACCACATACTTAAGCATATGGAACGATAACACAAAAACTTAACAACAGAGAGATAACATACAAAGCCAACCGGATATTGCATTACTGTAACTATATAGTTATAAGTTCCGTATTATATTACGTTTATGGTTCGTATAGAAAAGGCTCGTCGGTTCTGATGCGTTTACATGCGACAACCTCACCTCATCAACATCAAAAAAATCGTCTCTCATTCTCCTCTAAATTTGAATGATCTGAGGATGATCCAGAGGAAAAGAAGAGAAATGGACAGATAAACATTACTATTTCCTGCCAACGAGTAGACGCCGATATGAGAGGTATCAACGGTAGCAAGCGTTCGTCATCCTTCTAACATTTTGCTTAATCCCTAATCACCATAGCTTGAAAAATAGGAGTGTTAGTTCCAATACAATCTATAACTTTATAGCTAAACTATCGGCTGTCTTTAGCGAGAGGTTTTCATCGATGTACGTTATAACGTTTTCACAAGGAGGCTGTTTGAAGACGCAAAAGAAGCTTATCTCTTCATTTACTTTTTGACGTTATGCAGAGACAGATTTTAAGCGGAGATTATGCTGACCGCATATACCAAACTCATTTAGCCGATCAAGTCAAAAGCCCGATTTCTACATCGATTTTTGGTTATCAGTCGTATTGCCCAGTTGCCAAAGGCTGTAACGTAATGAGCCGGTGTGGAATCCAAAGTGATGCCGACCTCTTGACCCTGAACAGCATGTCAACTTTTGCTTGCTTGAATATTGTACTTCAAAGAACTTTCGTTACCTGCGGCCTGTGTGATCGACGAGAATCAATGGAGCCTAGATCGTACTGCTAATTACATATTGCTTGTCGCCAATGGCAGCAACTGACGTCTAGTTCTTTGCCGAAAGTTGTTCCCAGCGAAAATGAGATCAGTGAATTTTCTGCACGTACATACAAATACAAAAATGTGCAGTACCTTTTCAGCCGTGCTTATAATAGATTCGTACCTTTTTCTTAATTAGGACAGTTGATAATTTCCGTTTAATGCCTCACACATGCAGTCATCTATATACTGGGCTGATCGATGATAATAGGAACTACGATGTTCCAGTATGGAAATTATAAATGTTTTTTTCACGTTACTTCTTTACCTCTCGGAATAGCTGCGGCACTTTGGTGAGTTCAAGGTGTAGAATGATATTGTAGATGTTTTTACTGCCGATGTCCTTGAGCATCTTCTTGAAGGATAGCGCGGGGTTGTATGGGTACATCAGCACATTTGGAGGATTTAAGGAAGCGTTGAGCACATCTTTCAGCGCGACAAACACTGGAAACGAATAAAAAGAGGCGCTAAACATACATGATCTATCAAAACCGAATGAATTTAAATTAAGGTCGGACTACTTTAGCTGCCTAAAAAGCACACATCCTCATCATTTGGTATGCAGATCATAGCTTCTCAAGGATCAACCACGTGAACCTAAGTGTATATTGCGCAATTTGATCAAAGTTCATATGTCAACACGATTCGCTTAAATTAAACAATTAAAAAAATATTGGCCATATCTAGTAATCACTTGGGGTCACTTGCCACTAAAAGCTTAAGTATGAATGTTTTAGTTCATAGACGATCCTTTATGTTTTTGGATATTTTGAAAGCGATTACCTCATTACCCCTGGTCGACTTTAAGCAGTACAATGAGACCGCTAATTTCAAAATATTCGAGAGCATACAGGATCATCGGTTGGTTGCCTAAAGCATTCATCCTTAAGCCTAGACGATTCTGTACGCTCTTGGGCATATCAATTGATGTATGTTCACTTCTGTTTTACCACATAATAAATTACTAAACATACGTTGATGGCAGTTTTTTGAATCTCGAGTATACTAATTAGTAAGTTAAGAACGTACACCTATCTTCAATGAAAGGAAAAGAGTTACATCAATTACAGGTAGGCAGACGGAACCGTTGAAATTTTTACAAGCAACCTTCACAGGGACCATATGTGTTAAATAATTAGCAATAACTTATGATTGAGGAACTACGCGATTGCCATGGACCGTTTCTAAATTACGCATCGGAAAACTTCTGCATGAGGATTAGGAATATCGCCACTGGCTAACTTGTTATAATTATATACATCAACAATCTTTCCTCTGAAGCCGCTGTCAACATTGATTACTACAGTACATCTAAAAAATTAATGATACGACCGCCTCAGCGGATTATTGTTCCTTGGTCAAATTCGGTACAAACCTGTATCTTGTGTAAGCTGCGGTAACCATTTTCATGGCATTTTCCTTGGTTTTTTGCACGCAAGCACGTCCATTGGAGAGCCAAAATTAGCACAGGTTTACACCGTTGCCTTTGATTGATAAATATAATTTCATTCTATTGCGTACCTTGTAAGACATCGTCTTATTAACCCGTTAAATATATAAGTCATTTAACTACACACTCTTGCAGAGGCTTCATACCTCTACGGCAGTGGAATGAAATATCCAATATACCAAAGAAAAAAAGGCACCATTTCACAACTATATTCCATAAGTAGTGTCGACTATCACCTGCAGAGCCTGTTGGAATCTTGTGAATCGGAGTTACGCGTACTTTACATATATACCTTATTTAACAAAACATTTTTAATAGTTAGTATTTGTACCAAATTTTCAAATACTTTTCTGCATTAGTTGCAACTAGTTTCTATGTATATATAATTAGATTAAGGAACTCAGGCGTTTGGTGTAACGAGATCTAATTTATGTTCCTCAAGATCCTCAAACCTAAAAAATACGCTATTGAAAATCTCTCTTTAGGACAGGTTGACAAATGCCTTAACGCAAAATATGGCGCTTCAAATTTCCGCCATTGTTTTTTGTTCCAACGCTATTTAATTTACTATATTGAGGTACCTTCGAGTCATTGCACGTGACTCGATGTTTTAAGAGCAATAATAAAATTGCTACCATTTCAAGTTTCAACGTAACTTATACGAGGAGGTGGTTTTGGTAGTAGGAAAATAAAATAGAGGATTACGTACCATCGACATTTTATATTTGTTTCGTTCGCGAATCTCAGTCTCGTAACTGGCTTGAACTATTATTTAGCTATCTATCTAAATTAAGTATTTAACTATAACGTCTTCGACTTTTTGCATCAGGTAGCTTATATCTGTCGCTTAGCTCTTTCTTTTTCTACTTCATCTGTTTGCCTTGATAAATAGCATAGTCATCAAAAATTTGAGACTAAGTAAGATGAGCATACCCTCTTCATATCTTATCCTTTTTTTTGGCTCAATATGTTCCTCAACCCGCAGGAACGTTCTCTGTTCATCACCGCGTTTTCCTTTTCTTGCTGATCTTCTCCCTACGTCAGTGAATGCGTTCCACTTGCAATCTCGCAGCTGTAACTCGTCATGCTGTGCGCGATAATGATGTTCGCGTTGGCGGGCAAGGTCACCAACTGTGCCTCGCGTCGTATTGGCTCTTATTACTCATTCTCGTATAAGCAACGCTAGGCTAGCAATAGAAAGCCACACTTTCCTCTCGGAATATTTTGGACCGTTTTCGGAAACGTCATCCAGTAGCTACCGACACTGATCGACGCTGGTTGGCGTTCACTGCCTCACGGTTTTCCGCTTTCTGCTAGATACTAGAGACTGCCCTCGGCCCTGTCGTAGTCCTTTGGTCTTCCTGCTCATTCATTGTGTCCTTCTTCACACTCCTATCCAGTCGACCTGTCTGTTTGCTTTTGAATGGTAGTCGACGGATCACAGCATTGTGTGGAGCATGTGATGGCGCCCGTCGTCGTGATGGTAGTGGTAACGATGGGGTCGTTGTACTTTTAGCGTTGTATGTTGACTCCTAGCGCTGCTTGTGCTGCTCTTAAGTTGTACGCATCTCGCTTTGGGTGTTCTTCGTTTCCCATCGTTATATGATGATGCGATGCCAGTCGTTTTCGTTTCCCACTACGTCTGGAACGGGGAAAGCGGACGGAAGGTTGAATGTCGTCGACGAGACGATAGCAAAAGAAGCAGTATGGTAAGAAGACGTTGGCTGGCTGACACCAATTACGTTCCACGGCTAGTCGAACCGGCACCTGCTAGAAGAAGCAGCGGTACGCCACAACCTGGCCTTTCATCATAGCGCGAAATTTTCTGTTCGCGCGCTCTCTACACTCTGTGTGCTTGTAACAAGCAAGCGAAACAAACGTTGTCTGTACGGGACATGAAGGCCTACAACCAGCCAGCTACCCAGGCCACGCTTGTATTACTCTTCTTTTACTACGGACGGTACGAATCTGCAGTAGGATCTCTCACACCTCTATCCATTAGCAAGGCGCTGTTCTTTGCCTCGGTGTTGGCTTATTTGTCCGTCGCAAACCGATACGTTATACCTTGTGAACGACATGCTCATCCTCTCTCGAAATACCTCGTTTCTGTCTGTACCTGCTTCTTTCTCTCTATAATTTTTTTAGAAATTATGGTTTTTTTCAAGAAAATTCGCTGTCAAGGGGCAATCAAATATTTGAAGGGGCGTGTCTATGTACGCGTTCCTCAGGCATTGCTTATATACAGTGACCAAGTTATGTATGAACATATGAAAATTGTACGTGCTAGCACGTTAGAGGTATTGAGAATGCCAAAGCGGTAACGAGGCTTAAAGTACCTGAACTATGTTGGGTACGGGTACTTAGCTTTTTTCTTAATGGGAAAATTTGAACGGATCAAGCACTACTCTGACAAATAAATATTAGCATTGGCATTCATCTTTTTAGTCATCATGACTGGTCACTACAACGACGAACCCGTTAAACGAACACAACGCAAAATTGTACTCCGTTTGGCACGCACATAAACGGCCTTTTTATCTAACAGCCTTTTTTGCTTATTCATTTTGGTAATCGTTAGTTATATATATGGCTTCTATACTAATATTGCACCCGCTAAGTTCTCTCACCATTGTCATTATCGTAGAGCACGGCGAACGACTTCCACTTGCGGCTCTTAATGAGATCATAGTAGGCCTTATTCAGCTGATTTACGGCCGGGTGCAGCTGCAGTGAAAATGGACTTCGTCGTTCACGGAATCCTCCGGCAGATGTCTTTAGATGAGGCACGTGAAGACGAGCGGCCGCAGATGCCACGTACGTGGCCACTTGCCACGACGTGGGGCCTACGAGCGCTACCACTCCTTGCCGAGCCAGTTCACATACTGGGTCATCATATGAATGAGTTGACCGTTTTTATTATCGATGTTCGAACCCAGTCCAACATTGATCATCAATCAATCAAGCACATTGGAATGACCACGCATATAGAAAAAAAAAGAGATCTATATTAGAAAAATATACAACACCTTTGCTTGAGAGTTCATTAACAGTGTTATAGCTCAAAGGTTTAGTTTATTATATCTATAAAGAGTAGGCGAAACGCTTTCGTCCATCTTTAATCATTATCTTATTTATTTGGTCCTGCCTAAACTCATTCCATCCTGGCCACAGCCCGCCAAACTCGTGCGGTTTTTACGCGTGTAGGACGCGTTAATCAATAATCTGTGAAATCAAAGAACCTGCATTAGTATCAGCTTTATACACATAGTTTTCGCCTATCTTTAGACAATAAGCTTGTTGAAATTCGTTGATTAGTCTCAGGAAAAATTTTTGCATGGTAAATTAAAAAAAAAATAACCGCCGGCATAGTAAAAAAATGCCTATTGCACTTAATAGTTTGCAGCCTTTCTACTGAGGTGGAATTAAGATTCGTTTCCGGATCGAACTATTTCTTAGATGAAATAAAAACGTATGACAATCACATTACAACCTACATAATATCCCTCGGATAAAATGTTCCGCCAATGTGACTCCTGCACTGAAAGAGAAGGACATTCTATGAAAGTCTAGAGGCAATATTCGATATAGTTATGTTACTCTCTCTGAATGCTAAGTCGTACATTCTACCGAATAGGCATTTTCTGTGTGTGTTTGTGTCTGAAATGGCCTTGAACGGAAAACCACTATATCATTTGCCCTTTACCGACCTTGTATTATTGTTATTGTCGTCTCTGCATACACTGTGAATCTTAGTTGTTTATACCTTTGTACTCAAGATATCCAAAATGAGTACCGTTATGAGGCACCAAGGGATGTAAAACACTATATATGTTAACTGAAAAGTTCAAGTAAAAAACCTAGCATTAACTTCCAGTTATGCGTTAGATATTGTTAGGGCATTAATAACACCGGGCAAATGGCCAAATCGCTTGTCTAGCGACGCGTCACTGCAGACATAAGCTTGAAACGTATGGATACAGCGAAAGAAGATTTGTGCCTTTGTGCGAACGCTATGTTTATGCATTTTTGCTTTTTCCTACTTTATAAATATTTCGGTGTTGGCTTTTGTACTTACCGCATTTCGAAGCAACAAAACTGTCTCCCGGATTTGTTTTAAAGGAGATCGACTGCAGTTCTCTACCCCTGAGTAGGGCTCCATCACGATTTACCCGCTCCACAGCCCGCGAGAGATGCTCATCGAGATGGCTATTTTCTCCTTGGTCAAACACGCCGCCTTAATGAACAATTTGAAAAAGGCAAGGAAATACCAAATGATCATATCAAGGTCCAGTTAGGTAGACCTTTAGTCCCACTAGCTTTGCTAACCTACAACAAAGGCCTTTTTTTGTTTTTCCATAAGCATTAAGCTCTTTTTTACGTCGTGGGTATGTATGTGTAGGAACCTAAGTCTTTTGGTAACAAATAAGGAACTATAAGACATTTGTAGATCGTTTTGATTTCTTTGCAGAGCCGAACGGTGTTTTTGTATGTAGAGATTAAATCAAGGTTTTTTCAGAGTCGAAACAACACTGTCGAAAACACAATACACCCCCCGCATTTTAGCAGTTTGAGCGAAACATGAGATTTTGGTATTTTTTCTGTAGCCATAATTCTATTTCACGCAAGAACATAAACAGAGATGCAATGTGAGAGATTAAGCCCTGAATAATTAAAATGTCCATTTGCTAATATACCGGCGCAATCTTAAAATGCGTTTTGGGAGTATTTTTACACGTAGACATCATTGCTTTAAACGTTCGTGCCATGACAAACCGCTATAGTAAAGCGCCCGTTGCCGCATCATGCATAGCGCTGCTTTGTCCTCTTCAGAACCCTGACGGCTCCTAATATAAAGCCGTTCATTTGGTTAAGACGCGGCGCATTTAAAGGAGGTGAACATTTTGCACGCCATAATAGGCAATTTATATGGTGGTGTAGGGGGACTATCAACTGTGCCCAGGGGCATTTCCTCAATGATGACTCATTTTTGATAAGACAATGTTAGTCACTTCGTAACACTCCTCCAACAGAAACCATGCAATATCGTTTCACGCGGCCTAGAAACATCCCGTGAGAGAACGGTCACAGATACTTGAGTTCACCGAGCAATCAAGGCAAGCAAAGGGGATAGATTTTTTTGTTAATATCATAGAGCTAAGATGCCATAGGTCGTCACATTTTTTATTATTCGATGAATCAGGGTTATTCTATCCAACAGCCTCATTCAATAAAATGTCAGTACATATCGGTTTGACGATAATGCGGATTCTTTTTAGTTTTCTGCTTGCTACTAGGTATCTCTGACCACAGGTTCTATACTGACAATACGGTTCGTTGAACGAAAGCTTATTCTAAGAGATAAATATTTAGGCATTTACCCAATACGAGGCAAGGGAAAGAATCCCTCGCGGATTTTCTTTGTCGCTTCATCGATGAGCACTTGACCATCTTTGCCATACGTTAAGGACACAGCCACTTATAGTAGCCAATTCGAACCTAAGAGGTTTGAACTAATCTTTCGCGGCTCGGCTACCGAAATTAGTGCGGTGATATCCTGGAAAATTTTGAATAATAAACTTCCAGAATATCACCGTCCGGTAGAGGGCAGGATTGTCGAGTTGACGATTTGTGTACAAAACAGTGGATACGACAAAGGATAGCCCGCTACTAATTCATCTCGCTGAGTCTTTGGGATCTGCTGAATTTATTTTAGAGAACTTATTACTAAATAGAGAATAAACTTGTTTTACGCCCGGAACTAGCTAAGCATGGATAGCTAAGCATGACCAACGATTTGGTCTTTGGCAATGCACAGTTCCGAACCCGGTTCGCTAGGACGGTGAGCTGTCACACTATCGCAGGCGTTGTTTATTAATGGTTATTTATAAATAATGTCTCACTTATTGCTAACTCCCTGTTTGGAAGACATTGTCTAATTTATTTGAAAACCTGTTTTCCTTATGGTAATAGCACTACTTTAGATTAAGTCGGACCACAGTTACGCAAATGCTTTGTCTCAACTATGTTAAATTTCAATCATGCTTGAGACCAATGGCGCACTACAACAAGAGCAAACACGTCATCTTTATGAGGAGCAGCCTCATATGGACAATCTAAGGTCGCCTATTATTGTTGCAGCGTCTTATCAAGTTATTCTATGTTCTTCCTGAACGCATATGGAGTCAGACGGCTCAAGGAAGTTCTTCACACTTTGGCGTGTATTTTTCGAGCTCTCGTAGTCCTTAACAATTATTGTCTCGGTTGACGCTCCGCCATCGATTTCCTCGATGATGTACAGCAACACATTAGAACTGTAAGTGGGACATCGGAGCCGTTCATCCTGTCGGCTCACTAAATGCTGTATTTACCTGCTGCTACAAGCGAGCACGCGTGGAGTATTGCGGATCCGGAGAGCCAGGATCCGTAACCCTGCACTAGAAACACGTGACAGATATTATCATATATCATATTCCGATATAGTTTTCCTTATCTCGCCTTATGATATATAATGTAAAACATGAAGTGGAAGACCCTGGATATTTATTATATACGGTCAGTAAAGCAGACAATGTTTAGGGAGTACACCTAGATATCTCAGTATATTTCTGTTTATTATAAATAAAAATCTCCTAGAGGCACAGCTAAGAGTATCCAACGATCGTACTTGATTTGCTTTATTAACTGCAAGACATAAATGCTAAGAAAACCAATGTATTAGGCCATTTTTTTGCCGACGGAATCCTTACCAAAGAATTAAGGCACTTGTCTTCTATTGACCTATGTATTCGTTTATGGTTTTGCGTATCACACTTGAGTGTTTCAGTGTGCACTGTCGACAAGTATGAGGCACAGTTCTAGATTTTTCGAGAGTTCAGTCTTTTTAATTAGCGTTCATTATCGGCTAACGGTTTTTAGCATAGCTACTTAAACAATGTCCATAGATATTCGATGGTATTTGAGTGAAGTTATTGTAGTAGCCACTTTAGCGTACGATATCTGTGCCTCCGAGCTTGTTTCCATCCATGTTTGCCTCGTTGTCCAAAAAAACATTGAGTTTCAGAACCATTTTTCTCTTTCTATTCAGACTATTGCAACCAAAAACGATGCTATAGCGGGTTTCATTTTTGTGACACAACAACAGTCTTTGAAGGCCACCGTCACCCCTAGCCATGTTATTCTTTTTATGATTATTATTATTTTTTAGGGTTAGCACGCGCTGCCAAAGACCATCGTAAGCCTAAAGTTCAGTTTAAGCGCATCTTTTTGCGATGATATTTTACAAGAAGAGACAGACAGCGTATTTTTAAATGACAAAATGTTTATGCAGAACGGTACCTCGAAATCTCGACCAAGACTGACTACGATATGGTGTCAGGATATACATATGGAAGTGATCGCTGGAGCGGCTTAATGCAGCCGCCAGTGAACATCTATGGGCCCGCCCTAGACCGTGACGCTTTGGGTGAATAGTGCTGTCGAAAAGCGTTCATTAATTGTCGGTACGTTTTCAAAAGGAATTGTTGTCCTAAAAAAATGCTTAAGAGAGTTTGTGAACATTGTAAATATATTTACGGAACGAAAATAGCAGGATGGCCGCGTCCTTCGAGAAGATGTCCGGTTCTAATTTTTATTAACTTCATCCATGGCGCCAGGGGAGTGCGGCACCGTAGGGTATTCGAACGGCATCACGATGCCGACGTCCGCGGCTGCCTGAATTAATGCACGGCACGGCAGGTACTTCGAAATGAATCGTACGCGCAAAGCTGTTGGTTGCGAGATGATGGCATCCCGTTCGCTGAAGTGCTATGTCGAAATGGTATGAAATATTTGCACGTGGTCTTCAGAAGAGTACGCAACCTATGGCAAGTCAACCGAAGCTTGTCAGCATGAAAGTTCATAAATACCAAATGGAAATACAGTTGTACTTTCGAAATTATCTAACCTTAGCACAAGTTCGACGCCTACGGGAGATCGGTTGGTTTCCCGTTCTTTTATTCCCGAATTCTATTATTCTCTGAACGATGGATGTATAAATAAGTATCAATATTTTCTAATGAAGTTTGAAAGCGCGGCAAAGGAAGAAGCTGCAGGCTTGACGTTTGATAGATCGTAGGCGCAGGTTGTCGTTGAACATTCCAAACCCGATAACGAGAGAGTGGATATTATGGCAATGAAATTGACGAGGCGTAAGCGTGTACAGAGGAATATGATGAGATAGTGTAAAAGTTTTCCGCTGACTGACTTGAGGAAAAATAAGTTGATATATTGTACATCACAGACGAAGAGACAAGACAACCTCTAAAAAATTGACCCCTTCAATTTTTGTTTTTCGTCGTGAAAATTTTGGAGTATTTTTAGTTAAATCGGTAGTGGACCAAGTGAAACGCAATGTAAAAAGCAGCTGATGCGACAGGGGTCGCTGTGAAAAAAGTAGTTGCCCGTTTGTGCCTTCGGCAGAGTGCAAAGTATCAACCGAGGATTGAAGTTTTCACAATAAAGTTTTTTTGCGGATATCAAGCGATTCGTGTTCGATGAACAAAAAAGATATGACGCCATAATAAGCCTCTCATACGCTGAATTTAAGCATAGAAAATCAACGCCGCCAAACAGGCCTTGTAGTCGCGCTTCAAATAATGTCACCGACTATAAATTCTTTTGTAGGAGAAAGTTTCGAAATAAACTTATTGTTACGGTCGACGCTCTCTTAATGACATCCTAACACAGACTTGAATGTAAAACTTGAAACACCCATTACGCTTGATCCTACACAGAAAGCAATGGCTATTTATTTTTTTTGATGCCAATACGTCGAGCCTGATAAAGTATGTTCCCTTATTACAGTATTTTTTTTAAATAGGAAAAACGTCGTTTATTTTTTGAATTGTAACTTTTTATGCTAAGTTACTATAAATTGTCTGAAAAGTATTTTGAGTTATGTTAAATCGCAGGGTTCATTCTATTTGTATTATATAATTGTTGTGCCGGTAATACTTTCACTAAACATTGCCGGATATGTCTGGCCCCAGGATGAAACGAACAGTGCCAAGGACAGAATCGCAATTATCGGTATTTGTAGATATATTACAAAAGAAGAGCATAAATATGGAAAACTAATAAGTTACTTGTCGGGTCTAGTTTGAAAACGACAAGCCTCGGTCACGTCGTTCCAATCGGCGGCTACAGTGAGATTTCCTGATCACTCGAAAAAGCAAAACATGGAAGGAATGAATGCCATTTGACTAACTGGGTCGAAAGGCGCCAGCTGGGACATTGGGCAATTGTCCGACCTTCGTTGCCCAGAATTGGTTGAAGATCCCCCCAAAAATGTCATCAAATCCACTTTCTGAAAGGGCCGCTTTTATGTAGTGGAAAGAATATTCCGCTTTTAAGAGCTTGTATAAAGGACTGCAACTTCGGTAAAATGGTGATAATAGAACGCCAACCCCAAAAAGTCTCAGAGCCATTGAATTATCGTGCCCCCCCCCCCCCCCTTATGGTCCCCGTCGTTTGTGCGCTTTTTTAGTTCTTGAAAGCACTTGTGCGAAGACTCTGTATCCTGTCTCGATAAAATTCCGAATTGCGTACGTACACTCCAGTACTTCAAGCTGTGGATTTTAGCGAAGAATAGCTATCGACGATAAGCTAGGTATTGCCTGAATTTTTCGGCGAATGCAGAATGTCGCATTGCCATGTAAACGCTATCTGGTACCCAACACGCCTTTGAAATGTGGCAGGAGTGTTTGCATACTGTATTTACTTGAATCGATTCGTACTATCCAAGGTACAAAATGCCCAGGGATAATATCCACTCTGTCGAAAAGTGGACCGTGGAGAAGTTTACGCACCATCTTGTCGATTCTTTCGAGGCTCGTGGGTTTACAGTAACGAGAACATATCTCGCCTGGTTACCGCGCCTAGCTTAAGGTAATTGACGCAACGCCGTACCTATCAATCCTCATTTTCAGTTAGACCAGCTAGGCTCAAGGCCCAGAGGCTCGAGCAAAATTATTGCACTTCTACGGAGCATCGTATTTTTTTCAATTTTTTTTTGTTTGCTGTATTGTATTGTACTTTTTCGGAGCCCGTTATGCAGACGCCCGTGTTCGGGTCGTAGCCTGGACAAATAAGTGCTAGGCAGCTATTCTAATGTCCTAACTAAGTTGCCATAGTCTTCGTAAAGCTGCTTTACGTTACAGATGAGGTTGATTTTCACATATTACAAAAAAGATGTGTACGTAAAGCGAAGTGCTCGTTAATTAGGACTGACTAGTAGTTACATTTCAACAGTAACCATAAGAAAGCAGCAAGAATGGCTGAGTGAGGGCAGCTAGAAAAATGCGTTGAAGATCCTTTGCCCCTTTTTGCAGGGCAGTTCGCACATGTCAAACTGTCCGTAAAGAGGCGCAAGAATTTTCGAAAATATTCACCGTTGGAGCTCATCGCAACACTCAAAGGAGATGATAGATCAAACACTTCCGTCAGAAACTACCGTTAATACATGTACCAAAATATTAATATTATTAAAAATGGCTCTCTAAGCGCTTTTTGTGGATATTTCGCTTGCGAAAAGTAGTCTTTAGCACATATAGAAGATTTATCGGTTTGTCTTACAGAGATCTTTTCTAGGAAACTGTATGGAAACTGACGAAAATAGCACCGAAAAATGAAGGAAGCTTTACGTTGATGGTTGATCTAGCTCTAGCTCTAGGGGGTCGGATAGTAATAGTTGACCTTCAGTTGAGTTTCGATCGGAACGCGTTCTTTTCTGCCATGGCTGCAAGTTTGCGTACAGCTTCGATGCTGACACGAACCACTTATACATGTTAATTACTGATACGTGTAGCTATCCTCGACCATAGCGCTATTTCTTGAAGTTTTTTTTCATGAAAGCCCGGCTCATCATAAAATTCTCATATAAAGGATTTTAACTTGGCGCTAGACTCGAATTGTTCATGCAACTAACCCATAACTCGTTCTGTGTGCGTAAGTTAACCACGGTGTCAGCCTTATTTGGCTTTAGCAGGCCATTTGACCTCATTCATTTGATCTTTTTTATGTAGTCCTTTTCAATCTAGAGCAAATAATGTTTGTTAAAATAAATTGCCTAGAATCACTCTACATCAATACGCGAGTATGAGTCTCTAGTCAACAATATATTTGGCATGACAAAGACTAGTATGGAGATCTTGGTGCTATCTCTTTTCATTAAATTATGTAACTCAATAATCTGCAATATAATAATGTATAAGCACAATGTGTTTGTGTGTCGATCTGATGTGAAATTTATTTACATCTTGCTGGACATGTACTTATCTTATTGCGTCAGGCGCACCAATGCCATTGGGATCAAACGGTTAGCCGGACACAGATGTCCCAAACCTTAGTCTGCCCATAGTGATAGCATCCCCGCGGGGTATGCGGGAAGTTTTTATGCGAACATAACCAAAACATTAGCGATTTTTATGTGCCGATGATGATGATGACAGACGCAGTTAGAAGAATCACTAGGAATCGTCAGCCAGTCAAGCGAAAGACTGTACAATGAATTGACAGTCCCGAGGCATACGAAGGGCGTATGGGAATCTTTTGGTCAGTTTTCAACCACGTGCTGAGACTGGATTAGTGTTTATCTATAGAGATAATGCAATAAACGATATTAAAGCCATTTAACGATAAACAACCGTTCTCTGGGCTTTGTATATATTTTGACAGTTATGTTACATATCCCGCTTGGCGACAGACGGCTAATGAAACGGAGTCAATTTTTCAAGAAAGGTTCTTTAGCTAGTGGCACGATGAACAAAGCGTTAAGGAGTTCATGTCCTCAAACGGTGCCTACTATTATGAGTTTCACACAGGGCTTTAGTTACTTCTGTACAACACGAATAGTTTCCATGATAGCCTTCTTTCAAGGCACCATTTATTATGTGTACTAGAAGGAACTAAGATACTGTATCTAGACAGCTCTAAAAATTAGATTAGCAAAACCAAAAACACCGTGACTTTTTAAATAGTCCACTTCTACATACAGCAGAAATGTTACTATTGGAAATTCTGGCTATGTTACTGCTCCACAGATGTGCTCAATGTCGTGTTTATGCTCACAGGGGTCTACTCATGTATCACCTGAGTTTGTATCCGTACAAGTTTTTACCTACGCTTTCTTGAATTCACCGTTTCGTGGTAGGCGTCTTCACTAAGGGAGCCCGACCATCTGAGAACGAACGCTTTTCGTCCCAGCACTTTTCTCCAAGTTAACGGCTTGTCGCGAGAACCACGAGCATTCGCCAGCCTCGTGTGTTCGCACAAGTAAGTGTTCGACGAAAGTCACTGAAGTACTGAAGGTTTCTCGCGTGTGATGAACGCGCTTCTCAATATTCTATAACATTATCGGCATCCAATCACAGCCCAACAACAAAACGGCGCAAATGATCCTGTTCAGGTCTACCTAAAGTTCTGTTTTAAGAGAGATTCAAATATCAACAACTAAGCATTATCAACCTTTGGGCTGCACTCGGTATGGAACTAGCACTCGTTATCTAGCTTTTCGAAATCATTCTTATTAGGTATCTGGCCTCTACTGCGCGACGCATGATAACCAATTTCCTAAAAAATTAACTAGCTTTTCTTCACTCCATTTAGGTTCCGGCGTTGAGTTGTGCTCAAAGTTCAAGCTTGCAACTAAAATATATTTAGTAGCTTAAATATCGTAAAGCTTTTTCGACGGCTGATTATCCGAAGTTAAACTTCGAAACAAATAACTATCATAGTTAGTGTCTATGCGCGTGAAATGCTTTTGCAATAAAGTGTTCACGTAGCGAAAATGGACAAGGGAGGACCTTTCTGCAAAAACTGAAACCATACAAAAAGGCAGCGATTTTACCTCTGATTGCTACTAGCCTAATTGCTATCGATTGAATGGGTCGTTAGCGTTTGGCTAACATTAATGCGTTACGCATCCTCTGTATATCGAGGGTCTTACGTCAGTTAATATTATCTGTAACTAAGATATGTAATAGACCTACCAATAGCAAATGCGTCCGTTGACGACTTCGCGCCGTCGACAGCACTCGGAAGACATGCGGCGGCTGCCAAGACAACCATTAGGGGCAAAAGAGCGTTGCCCATCCCTGTTCCGGAAACAGTATACAGTGACGTAGCCACGTATCGACTGGCTAAACGATGTATTAGCTGACGAATACAAACTAAAGGCTCGTCATTTCTAGCAGTGACATCTAGCGATCTCTGTCGATTTAGTCTGTATCTTTTTCTTGGCTTTGCTTCCGGATCACGCAGGTATTTGCTTTCAGCTTTGCTGGGCATATGTGCGGGCCAAACAGGAGATCTCCATAGGCTTAAGAGTTCTGGTTTGCCGATAGCAAGCTGCTGGCTGTTGTGATCCAAAGTAGACGTCGTCGAACTGTAATTATCATCGTCGCCCCCCTTTTGCTCGTCGCCGTCTTTATCATCGGCATAAACTTCATTAGAGTCATTTCTACAAATGTTAGAGATCATCCCTCCGTGATTTTTGCACGCGTTCAGTACTGTGGACGTTGTCGTTACTGCTTTGCTTTTGAGCGTTAAATCGTTATGATTGTTTGTCGTTATCTCCGTATTGTAAATCTCTAAAAGGAAGACATTCACGTCGATTTGTTTTTCCAGTGAGCTTCTCGTTGGGCATAAAAAAGACGAAGCAGAAGTTTGTATACTATTGACTACCATCGACGATAAGACGTGATCTCGCGATCTAGGTTCCAATTGGTAATCGATAAAAGGGGTTCTCGTATCTAAGCAACGACATTGAAAACGATGCAGATTCCTTAGGTTTGATACACGATCCCCCGGTATGACCCTTTGACCGGCTGTGACCTTGTCGAAGTCTTGACTGTTTAGCAAATCTTGATAATTTGTTTTATTCTTTTTAATGCCATACTTATAATAACTATAACGATTGGTGTCATTAACACGCTGATTCCACTGGTTGTTCATGACGGCCTGGGTTTTAGCAGAGCCAGCTTTTAATCTCAGCTCTAAACGTGGTACTTGCCACGCTGCGGTAGGTCTGGTTTTTGTAGCCGGCGATGATTGCGGCCAATCCGATACGTCGTCGGAACTCATTTTTCTGCTTTCGTTAGTGTCAATTAGGCGTGTTAACACTACGTCGATTCTTCGCTTTTACCATCGTATCGAAAAGCAGAACGCTGCAATATAACAAAACGACAAGAAAATTGGATTAGTCTAGCTTAATTAGAATTGTATTTCTGTTACTATACTTCTATATTCTGAGTTTCTCCTAAGCAGACAAGTGATGCCCTACTATACTGGAACTGTTCAATGCTCGAGCAATCTTCTTCACATAGGTTTTGTTGGACAAAGCCTTTTACCGTGCTTGTGAACCTGGTACTCGCTAATAGTTTACGCTCGTTACAGACAACAGCCCTAAAGTATAAAACTAAGGTTCTAATAATAACGTTGTGAAGGATTGAAGAATTTAAACAGGTTCGAAGTCATTTACCGCAGTGCGTATGGGCAGCTTAATTATGAAGTCACGGATTTTTTTTACAAGATCATGCTCCATTGGATGCTGGTCGAATGGCCTGCAAAGCTTCCAAGGGGTGAACATTTGCCCCTTTGGCTAGAATATGAAGTGCCTTCGACTTTGATACTCAAGCTGATATAAAAGTTAAAGAAAATAAGGTCAAGAAAAACGACGTCTTGCTAGAGACGAGGACTTTTGCGTTACTCTATCGAGGCGAGAAAGAAACGAGCGACTGCAGCGTCGCTGGACCCAGGCTTGAAAAAAGCCAGCCAAACTCTCCAGGGACATCAGTCATTTAGCCTGAAATCCTCCCACGAAATCCGGCCAACCTTTGCCCGTTTCTTGCAAGCAAACACCGCTAGACGCACACTTAGATATGGGGGCACACGCACACATCTTCTCAACCCTGTTGGGGAGCGCGACGTCATTTCAGACTTGCCTATGGATACCACCGTACGAAACAACAAACGTTCGTGCTCAGGCGCTATCTCATTTCTCTGCAAACGCCTCGTGTACCATGTGTGAACTCGAGGATGCAGTGAACGGTAGAAGGTGCCAGGCAAAATGATAACGAAACGTGCGAAAATGAACATTTTTGAAAAATAGAACACTTCATTAAAGCTAGCCCGTTGTCACATTATTAAATCCAATAATTCGTTCTGGGGAATGCTTTTAGTTAGAAAGAGTGGGCGCTGACATAATTACCACTAAATCGTCTCATAATTGCTGCTATGGTAAAGCAAGTAAATACAACAAAGCAAGTTCTTGAAACTTTTCGGCTACCAATATGACTAGCAGAAGTAGAACATTTAACGGTAGTGCCAGAGATTGTACAATAAGCCAGCTATTGTGTAATTCAGCCGTATAGTTTTTTTTTTTAGAAAAACTACTGATTTTATCCCATTTCTGCGTGATCAGACGGTATGGTATTTCTGGAATCAGAGCGTATTTGCATGATGAACTAATTTGAGGCTAGCCACCCTAATTTTCGCATAGGTTCATAGGTATATGTAACTAAATTGACTGATACATTAAAATGCTCAGAAGTCTTGGCGCATCTACCTCAAATGGTTCCTACTTTACTCAGTGACGTTCCGAGCAGTCTTTGGCCTCCTTTTTCAGTCACTGCATTATTTGTATGTACATCGTAAGTGAAAAAATTGAATTTTCGATAGATTTATTTTGCATTACACCTTAATCAAATCCCTGTCGGAAAACGTCGATGAATGTTAGTCGCCATGTTTCGAAGTCGTTGTCCCCCCCCCCGCCCGCCCCGCTGAAGCATGTACACGGTTGTTGACGACAGTCCAAGTTTGAGATGGAGCTCACTTCTTTGAGGTGCTGCTGAGGTACGCTAGTCACAAACGACTGGTGAACCGGCCGTTGTCGGGCAACAACTTAACAAATGTTAGATGAAGATCTGGTAATGCCTTTTTAGCCAATAAACTAAAAATTATTGGATGCCCATAAACGGTTGCACATTTGCATTCAAGTTGAGTATCGATGCGCTTTAGTATCCTTTTGAATTTGAAGGTTCGGTGTTTAGAAAATACAAATATTCCGCGAACGCCGCAATGTCCTATTCTGCTGATTTGTCTTTTAGTCATCTGCAAATACCAATTAGTGGCAATGCCGTATCGAGATAAGGCTCGGGGATTCGGAACATATCGATCCATGACTATAGATAGTGTCGCTCATTCAGAAGGAAAAGCCAGTGCTTGCATTATAGTTTTCGCAGTATTGCAAGCATGGCTTAAGAGTTTCATTGGCGCAATTTAAAAATACGTACAGCCAAGCGCTTCGCAACTATCTGTATAAATCTTTTTTTCGGCGACCAGATTGATTGATATTCTATATAATCATTACCAACATTACATAGTAGGATGGATACGTTTCAAAATAACGTATTCGTTTCTCAGAAGCTAATCGTTGATTCTGTAGGTTTCAGCAAACTGAGCGAGCGCTCTTTCGCTAGGAAAGGAACACTACAGATCATATGAAACAGGTTCTTCAGGCTTCAGAAGAGTTCACAGAGATAATGTTCTTCTTGGCAGGGATGCTGACGGACGAAGGGGAAGAATGAAGAATTAATCTAAAGGTAAAGAATGTAGGATGTTAATCGATTGGTATTTAGCAGAAAGTTTTACGCACCTTATGGCTGGGGACACTCTGGATACTATCGAGAGAGCATTAAAAAACTTAAATGTCAAGACAGAGCAATTCCGTTAATGCAGAAAGTACAACGCAGACTGATCGTGCACACCATGAGAAAGATTTGCAGAGAAACTAATTCGTTTGATTTTTATACAGAACATTTTTTCCTTATTTGGGTAAAGTTTTTTTTTCTCTGTGATTGTTTGAAATATAAAACTAGAGTTTTCAATGATTGAAACTCGGACGCTGTACCGTTAATGCGCTTAAATCTGATGCCTAAAACGACGACCTTTGAGGATCTATCTCATTACAATGTTTAAATGATACGAACACGCTGCAAATTAGGCACGAGTGAATCCGAAGAAAACGTGTGTTTACTCAAAGGAAAGTCGCCTAATTCTGCAAACTGTCCTTTATTATTATTAAAGAACGTGCATTGTTAAAACTTGTTGATGTTTCGAGTAAAGGACAGCTTTTAATGACAATAGTTCCATCTGGGCCTTTTCTTATCGATTGTATCTGAGCAAAAAATTAATTTTCACGAGATCGTTTGCATAATTTTTGACGGCCAAGCTTATCTCATATCAGCAACACGTAAAGCTTCGAAATAATTTTAAATGTTCCCTTTGCAGATGTGCGAATGCCTTTATAACTAGGTGGCCGAGTGACGTTTTCATGCTCTATATATATTGTAACCCGTCGCATGTAAATCTGGGCTGTTCAGCGATTGCATGGGCCTTTTTTTAAGTATACTTTTATTTTCAAGTAGCCAACTAGTATCAGCTCGTTGGCATAGGCTGATACGTGATTTTGCCGAGAGATATTTCAGCCATAGCGCAACAGTTTATCATTAGATGAATTTCTATATTAATACGCTAACCTTGAAAAGTATGGTGACCTTCACTAAACATCGCATTCAAAACGTGAACACAGCATGCACCACTGGCCGAAAATCTGATTTTATCTATGATAAGAACATCCTCTGAATTGTGAGCAAGCCAACGCTCATTTCCGTGATTGATCGGCACACCTTCTGGATTTCTGCAATTGATTGGCGCATCCTTTGTATTACGACTAAGCTAAGGATGTTTTCTGTGCTTGTTCTTCGCGTCATTTTTTCGCCTAAAAAATGGAAGAAAACATACTGTGTCATTATCAAGCGAACTCAGGATTCGACACGGATCAAATCTTTTGAAAGATACCCTGACATGGTGGCCTTATTCAGATAAACATAAACATCCTTGCAATAATGTGCTACATTGCCATAACAATAGCTAGTTAGAACCGCTGCATAGAGAAACGAGCAAAATGAAAACATGTTACCTAGTAAACTCTTTTTATCATTGTATCCAACAATCGGTTCCAGATGAGATCCGTAGTTGAGTAAGACTGACTATATCGAATTCTATGGTACACCCTAAAAGCATACAGACCATTAATAGTATATCCTAGTACATATATCAATCCGCTACACTTAGGCAACGCTATCGGGCTAAGTGCCCTCATTCCGCAGTCATCGTCCTTTCACGTCCCATGTTTTCCCACACTGCAGTATTGCCTCAGCCCAGGAGCAATTTGTTTGATTACCTTTGTTGACTGAGACATTTACATGAGTTAGGTGAAGTTCTTATTTTAGGCAATACTATTTAACTGAATAGCCCAGAGCAGCTGCCGTTCTAAGTTGTGGACGTTGTGATTTTTGAAGAAAATCTCCCCAAAAAAAGCCCAGCTAGGCGCCTCCGCATATCGTAATTCAGGGAACTTGCGCCTTACAGAATCTACGCTCATTTAATCACTGTAACTAATACCTTGTTTCATCGGCATTTTCTCGTTGCCCTGTAGTAGCAGCAGCTTAGGGCCAGTGACGTCTCCCTGTATAACATCGCGCCTTCAATCTGCGTATAGCTTGGAAGGCTTTGCTAAAGCTACAGAATGACAACGGTTCAGCTTGCCGCTGCAGGACCTGACGAGACTCCAAGGCGACAGTATGTAAACCGGTCAACGTTTTTTGAGTACTTTTATCGCCAACGGCTACCGAGGAGTGTTTAAACAAAGGTCCACGGTTTGCGAATGATACAGATATTTCTACTTCGCGGTCAGCCCGGAAAAGTCTGTGTACGAATTCATTCTCACTGCTGTAATAAAAAAAAAAAAGTAAAAAAAAAAGACACCGACTCAGTTAGAGTGCCAATCGAGTTTTAGCCCCGCTCCATCAAGCAGTGCTCGATTAGCCTGCACAAAATTCACGAACATTCCTTAGCGGGTCTACACGAAATTCAAAAACTCTTCGAGAACCTGAACTTTTTTTCCGCAAAGGGACCCTCAGTCCTGAATCCTTGGTCTTTATTTTTTCGCGGTTATACTATGCCGAAAAGGCTTATTTTGGGGGACCTGCTAACTCTCCGTGCTGCCGCGTTCTCAGAGCATTGTTTTTCGCTTGTCCTTTATCTATTTAGTCCGTTCTTCTGGGTTGTTACTGCCAACTTCGAGGCTCTCCTCGTCTGTGCGTTGGACGACTTTCATCAAGCCGTGTACAATTTCGTGCATCCCATAACGCGGCTGTTAAATTGTAACGCATCAATTGTAGCTTCGTCTTTGTCAGCCAACATTAACTCTATAAAGCTTTACGTTACCGCCTAAATACAAGACTATTTATTAGTTCATTTCAATCAATACATTTGGACCAGCTCGAAAGCGATTTTAACAAAATTGTTCGCGTTAATTCATCGCATACAGACGAGGAAATATTGGTTTCGTGCTTAAAAAAAATGAATTTTTTTCCCATGCTTTTCATGAATTCGATAAATTTCAAGCTTCGTTATTGAACTTTGTGAGCTTGATAGAGTGGCCTAGACCTAACCGAGGTAGCATACATAAATATGCCTTTATTTAGTCCTGGTACTTTCCCACTCATTTATTTCGCTATTTTTTTAACGTTCTTGTTTTCAGCATTCGTTTTATTATTGCAATAGTTAGCGCTATTATTGCGATGCTTAGAAAAACGTGTCTGTCATTTTATGATTTATTTTCTGCGCGAAATCCAGCATTTGAAATGGCTATAGGTTATTTACACATAGACCAGTTTCAATCTTGTGCAACATAGGGGTTGTATCTAATGTAAAGTACCTCTCCCAATGATGTAAGTAGACAAAATTCATAAAATGTGATTTTAGAAATCTGCCTTCTAAATTTGTTATTTATACGATGGCGGTTTTTCTTGTGGATACAACTCTTATTTTCCGAAAGAAATATCCAAATTATCGAATTTTGAAAAAGCTACCTCTATTTCAAAGTCCCAGTTCTATGTACAAGGAATAATAAAACCGAATTTGAAGGACAACGTAAGACTTTTCTAATAAGACGCAACATTTAGCCATAAGCCAGTAAAAAAAAAAAAACTACCGTGCACATATTACCGACGTTACCTAACGTCATCAAATCTATTGAAAGAAATTCCCATTGAAACGTTAAATAAGATGCAAATAACCAGCGTCTAGCGACCTTCATGTCAGCGGTCTCTGATCAGCACTTAGATGTAATGCAGGACAGTTTTTAATAGCTAGGCTTTTAGGCTGACACGGCTTAATGAAACTCATTTATTGAGGAAGCACTTTTGCTTTTTCTCATTCAACATGCCCTGTCCTAAAAACTGTAATCTGTTGAGTATCCTATACATTTTAAATATGAAGCCTACCATATAAAAAGGCTAATTAGCCGGAATACGTTAGTGGCACTTGCCTGCTAGCCAACAACGATGAGTAATAAATGATCTTCACATCCTACATATACGGGTGCAATGACATGCCAAGAGGGGCAGTTTGGATCTTGATTCTAGGCATATTTATGCAAATATCTGTGATAAGCATATCTCCATTACTTGAATTTATCAATTCTCTTTCTAATTCTGTCACGTAGTCCAATATCGCAGCCGACACAGGCACGCACCTTCTCTCTGATAACGATTTTTTCCAACGAGAGCTTGCAATTATGTTTTTGATAACCTCAATGGATAAATACGTTTTTTTTGCTCTTGTAAGAGACTTTATGTATTAGACAGAAGCCAGTGTAATAATAGCCGTAATGTTGGGCTAAAATACTTCAGGCAATAGAATGACGGATTGAAATAAGAGGCGCTTTGTATCACTAACAAGTGAGAGTTGTCAAATCTTGACATTTTCGCTCCGCGTGCGCTTACAGGAAGGGCGAGATGGATGTCGTTCTAGAGAGAGTATACCGCGTATTAACACTACTGGGCACTTCAACGACGGATGATCGTTTAGCGGGCTGACCGTCTCTAATCGATTGTCATCCACGGATAGCGTCCACGGTCAATCCTTCACACTTCAACTTCTTCTTAGACGCTTGACGTCGTGACCTGGCGTTAGGTAACAGAATCGTAACGGAAGACCAGGTACACGAAACATCCCTTCCCCTAGTAGCTATTATCAGCGACACCTTGCGAGAAGGCTTCTAGATACGATTTTGGTTTAATATTGGTCTGTCCCGGCAAGCGCTGTCGGTGCTTCAGAATTAGATCCTCTGATGACGATTCGAATTTTCCAAAAGTTTCTATTGTTTCTATGGTGCGTACTGAGCAGTTCTTTAAAATGTTTACATCGAGGCTTGATACACATATCGGATGGCGATGGTTAAGATAACTAACTAGAAAAACGCGATATTTCAACGTCTAAGAATTTGCCAGTAGCTTTTGAGTCGTGGTTTGGCCTTACATTATGGCTATATTCCTTGTTAATCGTTGCTGTCGACATACAATGAACTTGATTATCAAGATCGAGAAAACACTTACTGCGCACATGAATTTCTTGGCACTATTTCCACTGTCTGCCACGAAAGCTCAACTCCAGTGAGTGCAATTGATCACTGTGAAGTTGACTGAGATTGTTGAAGGCCACTGGGGGGCACGCGTGGCTCTGACACACGTAACGTGTGACCTTAAGGCGCCATTGTGCCTCACTCCGAACATGTTTCTGGCTGAATTGCATAAGATACCGATTCTTCTATTTGAGTAGTGAAGGTCTTTGTTGACAACGTATCGCAACGTCATATCCTGAAATCCAATAAGACGTCTTATTTCAGATAATCTAGGAATGCAGGTTACGCTGTGTTGTAGTAGCTGTGTTACGCTGTGTAGACCGTTTTCTAATGCGGACCTCGTGAAGGCTGTTTGATTAAACCGTGGTTCAATCGCTGATACTGAAGTTATATAAGTTGCCAAAAGAGACGCAGTTACATTGCCAAGTTCTTACTGTGGTCAAAATGATTGTAAAAATTATGAAGAGCCAGGTTTCTTCAAAAAGTAGACCGTTAAAGACACGTAAATAGGCTTGCAACACGTTTACCAGAACGCTCCGCAGACCTTTAACCAGGAAGAGCATCACCATGCCTTCGCTGCGTTGCCCCGGGGACCAACTGAAACAATCTGTTCTGCCTTGTCACAAAAAATCTTCACATTCACAAAAAAGGTATTTATTAGATACACAGCAGCTTGGTACGTGAACCGAAATCTGACAGTCCCATACGCACTTGATATTGTTACCTTTGTGCATCGCATACGCTTTAAAGTGATGAAAATGATGAACATTTCGTCCGACGACTGCACTTACGGAACGTAGTTGGTGTGTGACACGGTCCTTTTACTTACGACAGCGTCATGATCATTAGGTACTTGTAGGACAACATTTTAATAAGTACTATTCCCGTTAATATTACCAACCGACAAGGAGAAACACTTGAACAATATGACAAAACGATTCAAAATTTTGTCGTTGCTCAAGCTCGTGAAGAAGATGGGACACCAAACAGTACGTTCGCCAAAAAGGAATTTATTTTAAATTTCCACATTTAGCTTGATGAATTCGCTTTGCTGAAGGTAGCTTGATAATATTGGTATGAGACGATTGGCTACGCTATTATGAGAAATATTGAATGAGAAAGACAAGCAGCTAGATTGGCGAATAGCGGACAATTTTACATTAAATTTGCATCACACATTGGGAACATATCGTCCCGTCCACATGAGATCACGAGATGACTTGGTTTGGTTTGTATCAAACTGTAAGGAGCAAGCAGTAATATTTTCTCAACAGGATTACGTTTCAAATTGTGCCCAATAGGGAAATATTTCAAGTGATTCGAGTAATCGATTAATTCGCTAAACTATCCACGCGCATCCATCTGTCCAAATCTGTAAAATCATAAAATGTTATGGCCCTTCGCCAGACCGCAACCACTCGGCATCGTACTTGAAGACGTAACATTTCAAAAAGTACGAGGCGTCGTATCCTCACATACACCTTGGGCCTTTGTGCCTGCAGTGTCCACCTGACTTGACAACTCGAGCCTACGGACCATATGGAAAAGAATTTGTTGATTGGGTCATAATTGAAGGGCGGTAAAGGGATAGTGAGCTTCCTAGTAAAATCATTTTTATCTATGAAGTCGATTTTGCTCATAAACATGCGAAGTTATCGCAATCCGAAGTGACCACATGTGTTCTACGCAAAGAAAGTGCATCCCATACGTTACACTGTTGGGTACAGATTTTGGGTTGAAAATATCACTGGACCATTTTTTTTAAAGACGCTGCCAAGGGTATATAAACAGCCTATGGTGAGCAGTGTTGGGGCGCGATGTTTTTGTTCCTTAAATATTTACAATAAATAAAATACTTATTTATATGGACCCATTTTATACAACAAAATGATGTTTTTGCGTGAGCTTTGCTGTTTATTAGTATTCCTTGCACAGGAGGGCCTGCATCGGGAGGATTTCGGCATTTTGACGGACTGATCCTAATAGAACTCTACCAAGGGAAACACCGGACAGTGGTTGCTCTAAGCACGCATGCCCACATGTTAATCACTGTTCTCTAAGCCCCCAGAGTACTGTACTGAGCGCGAACTAGGCCAAGCCTAAGTAGTGCGAACCTATACAGACCGCACATTTGCTCAGCCCTCTTGCATTCGAGATATTAAGTGGCTCTTGCCCCACCAAGACTAACCTACTAAAAGACGGCCTGTCAGCGGCTGGCGATTATTACCGAAGATAAACATATAAGGCAACTTTTGCTGCCATGTCTTTGATTAAACATACCGATGGGAAACGTCATCGCTGCACTTAAATGAATTAATTAATTGGATCCAGGGTTTGAGAAGCGAGGTATAGAATAGGCAAATGAGAAGTGTTTTTTTTTTTCTTTTAATACATTCACACAATGCTACTATAACATTTTATAGACATTAGTATTTATTAGGTTACGTTATTGACGCAACAATGCGACCCGCTCTATCAGTATTAAGTCTTCGGATGCTGGGCACGGTACATGCTGATTCGGTTGCCTGTCGCACCCTGATTCATCAGTTGTTAAAAATAAGCTATACTGACTGCTAAACCGTAGGACATATTAATGATAACCGTACGAACAGTCAAGTAAAAACTGCAATGCCCCATTATCTGCAAACTGCCATCTCGCCCAAAACTTCATAGGGCATTTTGCAAATCAGCAGTGCTTTCTGACTCACTCAAATTCGTAACTTTGAACCTGATATTGTTCTCTGGTGGCAGATGGCGCCTCACACACAGAGGCGACTTTAACTATATGAAAGCTTAACGCAAGATTCGATATTTACATCTGCAGAAACCTGCTACGATTTGTTGAAACCACATTTACCTGACCTTCTTACTCCAGTTTTATTCAGGTTAGTAGACCAGATGAGTTTTCAAAAGTTTCCCAGCATCTAAACAAGTCATGTCCATAACGACGTGCACCGCCAGTCTTGTAGCTATATTTAGGTGTTCTTGACGAATATTAATTTATACGCTGTTTAAAACGTTTCTATTTAAAAACGGGGTGTGATGGCGACTCATAATAGTACCTTTTTGACCGAGAATGAGGTCGTAGGTATAAAGATAGAAGTAAGAAAAGCAGCACGGTCGGATGGGATACCACCGAAGGTTGTAAAACACTTGTTAACCAACCACACAGAGACCACTCAAAAAACGGTCACCAAACCCCTAAGATAAGAAAGACCACTTCTCAAAAAAGGTGAAAAATACGAAGCTTGCAAAGGCTTTTGACCGAAGCCAGTCTGTTACCTCAGTACAATGAATAAGGTATTGGGTTCAAAGTGAGTCGATCGACACATTTAGCCATAGAGGTAAAGTATACTGGAAGAAAATGAGAAAAAATGCGGAAGTGCAGGGGTACGTGTTCGGCTATTCTTCTGGGAGTAAGATATACCTTTAGCTTGATGTGCTGAGAAGTAATCATGGACAAGCTGCAAAATACGGGACAGTCCCTGTATCTCCGACGTGTTATCTCTGACTAGCCAAGTGACCCAAAAAATCCGAGCAAAAGATTGCACTAAGTACGAAATCATAGTAGAAGCGCCGTAGGAAGGTGCGTCCTAGGACTAGTTCTATGGAACTTCACCTACGACAAAACACTCGCAATATTCAGGCTATGAGGAATAAACGGGGCAGCTTATATAAACGACTTATTGTTGGTGATTGCTACTAGGACAAAGACAGAAATGGAGACTAAGATAAATACAGCGTTGGACAACGTGGCAAACTCGATGGGTATACGCCAACTGGAGCTAGCAACTGAAAAGGTTAGGTTAGGTTAGCTTCACTGGAAGGTAGCAATATAGGGATCTGAAAATTACTTCGGAATGATACCAAGTCCAATTAGTTAAGGTAGTTAGATATCGAGGATTGAAGCTTTGCCAAGATCTGGTAAGAAGTGCGCATATAAGGCAAGCGGCAAAGGAAATCGATACAGCCGCTTAAAGCCTGAACTCGAGAAATGACCACAAAGAAGAAGAAGGAGCTACTTGCCTTAGGGGGAAAGTCCATAGTAAAAGCTACGAAATTAACGAAAAACACGTACATTTGCTAGAAGATAAAATTCTTCAATACAATTGTTGCCGTAATTTTCTCACCTATAAAGAATCCTTCAAAACAGGCCCAGAAGACTTCTATGAAATGTCCAACTCTTCTGCGAATCGCCAGAGCGTGATTCCAAGATTCTTCAACAAAAGCCGTTTTGCTTCTTCCACATTTTCATTTATACATGCTCTAATAGATTACTTAAAACAAGAGTTGTATCCAAGGCTATCTCGTTCGTCACGAGATTGTTGATAATACTTGTCCAGTGAGTGAAAAGAAATGTATGAGGATTAGAAATTTACCTGAGAGACGGTTAGGCAGCATACTCTTTAGTGATTTCAAGAAGAATGGGCTAATGTATCGAGGGTTGTTACATGCTTTCAGAGATTTATACCAAAAATTAAAGCACGGAAAACACTTCGGAGAATCGAAGTGTCATCTGACGCAGATTCTTATTTGTCACAAATGTTTCTGAGGATATGTTCAAACGTGCCAAACAACTCGTGTATACTATGTGACAATGAGACTAGCACGATGAAACACTGTCCACGGAAAAGAGGTTGAAACTGACAGAAAGCAAGGGCGACCATTTAGGACCTACGCGGTGCTGAGCAAGATGCTTAACGATAAAAAAGAGCTGGGCGGCGGTCTTTGATTACATCTTGAAACTGATGAAGACAAGGGTCAAAAGAGACTAGGAATGAAAAAGACACAATTACAAAGCTCAAGCTGTTACATCCCTGCATGGCTTGAAACGATAGTGTCTGTGTACTGGAACTATTTAGGATTAAGGCAAGGATTGGCCTAGTACCAAAAATAAGGAAAGGTGCGAACTTAATAAAACACTTGTTGAAGCCCCATAGTATCATGGAAAATACCTTTAGTCCTATTCATCATCAACGGGTTTAAGCGTTAATAATTTAAATAGAAGGACCATCTCTACCTGATTAAGTAAAAACGGTCCATCACTGATATTGCTGCCCAAGTCTTGTGGTATTTACGTATAACTTTCCGATAATTTGCTTCGCTCCGCCTTTACAGTTTGTATATACGAAAGTTTCAATACTAACCGTACATGCAACATCACTTCGCTAACATCAGTAGCCAGCAAATGTTTTCATTGCGTTTCAATTTGGCGGTACGAGTATTTTTACTTTGCAAACCTATTGATGCAAATTTCATAATTAAGTATCTACATATAATATATAAATATATACAGGACAATTTTTATATACTGCGTACAATTCTTATTTTTCAGTGTGGAAGTCGTTTCTAGCGGACCAATTGAACGACTGTAGAATGGCTAAAATTAGGTACTATAAATGCATGGGGGTACTATTCTTATTAATCTAGAATAATTAAAATCTCTTCACACTATTTGTTCCTCTAAAAACACTATTCAGTCTTCGTTCGATTAGAAAGTCCAATAATATAGGCAGTATCTTCTCTGTTAAAACAATTAAAGATCTCTAATTAGATACAATTAACTATATGGTAAGGAAAAAATTATATCAAATATTTGCTGACTCAGCAGGTACGTAATTCTCTGCGGTTCGAATGAGATATATAGTAGCTAATTTAAACGCAAGTTTCATAATGTTAACTTGATTCTGTCGTTAAATTTTGTGCCGGTAACTAAGCCAACGTTAATTGCAACCCCTTCACTCTAGCTAGCCTAGCTTTGCAGCATAAAATTTGCTTAAAAAGCTAGTAACTAGGGCTGGCTGGCTGGCTGGCTGGGTAACTTCGGACGAGTTGTTTCACTCGCCTCGTATTTTTTTCATTCATACATTTGTGCACATCTGCACAAGATCTTGGAATATATTTACACAATGTGGTTACATGGATTCTAGAACAGTGCCGGGCCCAAAGCCATCGTCGTGATGCTGAACGGCTTTATTCCAGTTGCGATCGCTTCTTTAAGTAGACTTCCATCCAAGAAAAATGATACAGTTTAATCAGAGGAACGATTTCTACAAATAAATTCCCCGAAAAGGATAACTCACCTGCACCCCTATAACCATCTGTAGTCTAGCAACAGCCTTAGATAATATGTGTTAGCTGGGGCACGTTTGATTGTTGCTACAACAATGATAAACTCTAGGTTAATTAGAAAACCAAATTTTAGAACCAAACTATAGAGTACGTGTCAAACTGTCATCGTGTTGTTTCTCGACTCTGTGGCAGGGAGGGTTACTACGTAACGGGTTTGCCTACGGAAGATGGATGATACGTAATGTTCTAGGTTCGAACCCTCGCGTAGACACACCTTGTTTCGTGCTAGAAGCCAGCCGTGTGAAGCAATGCCCAACGGCTTGAACGAGCTTACAGCTCGAAGCATTTCATCGTCATGCTGCTTAACCTCAATCCTTCTGATTTCGCCACACATTTATAAACAAAACTAAGCGACAACCCTTAAAAAAGATCGAAACACCAAAAACAAACGTTATGCTTAGATAGACAAACATAAAAAAAAGGCTAGTAACTACCTACTGGTAGAATAAATGAGCCTACGAAAAGGTAACAGCAAATAGTCAACCATTATTGATCGAGAATATATGGCAGCTTATTCGTTGCCTATATTTCGGAATATAGCAAGCCGACCTTGACAATACGGCCTAAGCTCTGTAGCAGCCACCACTCTTTACTACGTTTTTGGAAAGTTTCTTTTTTAACTCTTACCCAATCGTAACGCTGACAACAACAACAACAACTAAATATTACTAGCAAAGTATTATGAGTGACGCAGATAAAAACTGGTATATAAGTAGTAATTATTGCTTTTTGTGTTTTCAATTTTCGCCTGCTGACCGTCATATGCTCTATGCAGGTACGGAAACCTCTCGTTGATACACAATGTGTTCTATATAATAAGAAGTAACATACTTTATATATATATATATTTGTGTACGACGATCAGCAAAAAAACTAGCAGAGTTATTTTTTTGTTCCCTTATGATTCGAATAGTACTTGGTAGCCATCTTAAAAATATGTGACTGGAAATCCTTGGCTGAACCGACGTCTTCGACTGCGGACTAATTGCAGTTCTATTCGTTGGTATTATCTAACATATTAATAAGTAACTGTGGCCACAAATAGTTTCGGAGAAATATTAACAAATTAACCAGGCTGGCTTTTTGACAAATGTTTTTCACTTACTAATAACCTTATCCGCACTCACGTTTCTTTATTATTTTTTTCCACATATCACATGCGATGACCAGCTTCCTTTACAATAAGTTGGGTTGTACGCGTCGCGAGAAAGCCTCGTTTGCACCATTGGCCTTTCAGGCCTATCAATACAGGGGTCCGTTCTGATGAGTAACTGTTTGTTTACCCTATTATCCAAACTGGGCTCAAGCTGATGGCAATGGGGTATTTGTCAATGTTCAGCAAACAAGCGTTAGACCGAAGACGTTGCCACTTACCCTTACGGCATGCATCCGACTAAACCCACTAAACACAATAAGCAGACATGCCGTTCAGTGCTATACACGTCTTTCGTTCTTCTGTAGAAAAAAAGCGGAAGAAGTGAAAGGCAGGAAGGGGAGATATTGGTTGTGGAGGCGCAAACACTTTTTTTTCGACTGAACGAAGAAAGTAAACAGTCAAGACAGCTGGCGCCTAGGTAGCGTACAAAGTATCAGAGAGAAAGACCACGCGCATTCGGTCGGTCAGAAAAAGGCAGCAGACTTAGGAAGCCATTTTCCCTATCATAAACCACTTGACGTCAGCTGTGAGTGTCATACAAATACGACAGGCAAAGAAATAAATGCCGGTGAGCCTTATTATTTATGTGACCATTATTTACCTTAGTAATTTTTCAGTCGCTTATTTGTCCTGAAAATATGCAAATGGAGTAAACTGCATGTATCTTATAGACTCGACGAATCTTTTTTTTGTACAAAAACCAAGCAAAAATACGGCTATAAAAAAATATTCTTCTTCTTTTTCCTGCCATTTCACCGTTTGTGCTTGCGGTCATAGTGAAGTTCTGGAAGCGTAAAACGTGTAAAAGTGCGCCCATCTAAAGAAAATCTCCTACGGCTTTGTAGTGCATCAGAGTAAACGTCACAAAAGAAAAAATTTTAATTATTATTACTATTTTTTTAATTAATATTAACTATTGTTTATTTATTGTTCATGCACACTAACTTCAGCTGAAAACAAGTCACGTAGTGATCTTCAGGGAAGTTCAACTCTGTGTATAATCAACTAGCAATCACTAACAAAAAGATAATGTATTTGGCCTATGACGGATATGGTAGTTTGTCGTGTCGTTTCCAGCGATTTGAGGGGTCGTTCGGAATCGACTATATGGTGCCACTTTCTTAGTATGTCAAGCCTCTAACAATGCACCATTGGTTGCCTATTGAGCTTGCCTTGCTTTCTCCATTTGGATATCCAGAGTGAGTTAGTTGCTTATTATGATGCACCCTTTTCTGGTTCGGCTATCTCATCTTATGACTTTTTTGACCTATATATATATATATATATATATATATACTAAAAAGGACACTAAAGTTTGATATCGTTGCTACTAACTCGAAGTCATACGTCCGAAAGCTTAGACATAAACAAGGAGGCCTTAGTCGATCTATTGCCCTAATAAAATTCCCAGTTTCCTACTCTCGCTTTGTACTTTCTCTGACGATGTTTTATACTGATTGAGATAATGCCTCAGCGGTAAAAATCGATTCAGGATACAGTAGAAATTTACTTAGTAGGATATACTACAATCCGCTGGTTAGTACGTTTACTTACCACACTGGCTTTTATTTACCAGTTATACAATGTCGCGTTCCTTTCAAAAGTTGCGGAGCATGTAACTGCAATCGACACACTCGGTATATTGTAAGTAATATGATAGCAAAGTAGTTTCGGACGTTTAACTTGGCAGCCAATTTGAGAGGGTTATCCGTATAAACCCCTGCCGGCTAAATAAAGTAGAAGACCAACAAGATTTTAGGGCCGGACTGAAAACTGTGCTTTAAACCTCGTTTATAAAATGTAGGGCAAAAATACAAAAATTCCCAGTTGAACCTTTCACTTTTTCAATTTTTGCGAAATAGCAACGCAAACGAAAATAAGACTTTTACGCGCTTACGTCATATGAGTGTTTTCTAAGGTCTTTGTTTTTCTAGTTTCCAGATATGAATAATCTATCTACCCTTAGGTCAATTTTCATCTTTAGATTAAGGGTAAGTTTGCTCGGAAACTCATTGCCGTATTTACGTAGATGGCGTATGCACTAGTGCGTTTTTCATACCGTTACATAAGTGCTGAAATTCTCCAAAATGCAATAAAAAATCACTTGGTCTATTATTTTGGATCGCATTTAAATAATCGAGCATCGTATTACATAGCCTTTACGAAAACGAATAGGTTGGTCGAGACAGCCGGGGACACTAAGTAAATGGCCATCGCATGAAGGTCGGAACACAACAAAAGGACACCATACGTAAGTGGATAGATAGGCCACGAGACTATTGCTGACATTGGCTGAACATCTGTGTCTGTCTCTTCAACGGAAAAACGTAGGAGCTGTAGACGAAAACGAAAGGATGTCGTTTCTGGCTCGAATCGAGCTTTGATCTCGCCAATAACTCTCTTGTGGCCCTCTTCCAATTGTTTGCCAGTATGTTTCCATGGAACAGGACAAGCTTTTTCGGCCTGCTGCCCTTATATTGTTTGTTGGCCCTTATGTTTCTATCTCCTGGCAACAATCGTCCTTGTTCCTAGATATGACAAGGTTATTCTCCTTACAGGGTTTTGATAATCGTCTGTTTCTCTTTTTGCTTGAGAAGATTTCGCTTAATATCTCGTAAAGCCTTTTACTGTCTTCCTTTTATATATAAGTTTATATATGTAAGTCGATACAAACGTAAGTTTCCGTTACGTTAAGCGTTATGATATCTGTAAAAGTCCTGCGGCCGTCGAGACGGCATGAAGCGATTGATTATTGTTACTGTGCCATATGAAAAAGTATAATGCCTTTAAGCACTGAAGTACTTATGAAGGTGAGTCGATGCTTTACTGAAACTCACTTCCGCCTTTTGTTAATTTTGCAGACGTTTTATTCGCCGTTCCACCTAAAAATTATTTTGTGTTAGCTCTACAGCACGTTCCTAAGACAGTTATTTTAGGGAGGAGCAACAATAAGATACGAGCGCAGTATTCTTCGTAAAACATGATTTCCACGTGGCCCACCACCGCTCAAGACGATATTCTCAGGGTACTATGACAGACATTGGGTTGCTTATTAAGGGGGCTGAACAACTAGGGTACTGATGTATCGAAGCGTATGTACATGCTAACCTTACAACTATAATCCTAAAAGGGTCTAATTGAGTTATTACATTTGAAAGCTCCAAAAACGCAAGGAGAACCTTTCTCACGTACCATCTGCAAGCTTTTAAAAATTTATAGACCGTTTTAGACGGATACTTGGTTAAAAACAAACATTTTCCCAAAGACGACGGGCAAAGAATATAGGGAATGTGATGAGCTAGCTACTGATTCGTCGCAAAACACAATTAATAAGAATTTATTTTTAATGATGTTACTGTAATCGATTCTTGGAAAGAATTAGAGGAAGCGCGTGCTTTAATTATTGAAAAGCCTGAAAAAAGCAACTTCACGACTCAGTTTATTTTTTTCTTTAATGTTCGAATTTTGATGTCTGGTATTGCCGTTAAGCATTCCATCACACGGCTGTCTTTAAGCACAAAACGAAGTGTATCTTTAAGACTAGCAGGCAGGTAGTATATACAGAACCCCAAACAAAATAAACTTTCATTTTTATTTACATTTAAATAATATTTGCATTGCAAAGGGGTCGATATAAATTGTATCAGAGATATTCGAGATTATTACTGTGCTCCTTGTTGAACGCGCTCGTCATGGGGGGGGGGGGGGGCTATTGATTCACAAATTTCATTCGGTGCAATGCAGAATTCTTGCACAATTGCGGCTTTTCAACCTTCGAGTATCATCAGTTTTCCAGCGTAGAGCTTATCTCCAGGGTATCCCCCACAAGAAGTTAGCTATTGGCGTCTGGTATGGAAAATGGGCAGGGTATTTTATGGGGCCTATTCGTTGAACCCATTCGTTTGGAAAATTCTCACCCAGATATGCTTTTGTCTCACGATGATATTGCGCACGTGCTCTTCCCTGTTGAAAATCAACTTGTTTCCTTCAAAAAAATTCCCTTATTCTTGCATTATTATTCTTATAGCTTATTCCTTAACATCTTCTTGCAGTAGGCTCAGGTAAGTAATACTAGTCAGGGAAATGTAAAAAACGAACGGCACAATTAATCGTTTGCTTGAAATTTCACGCCGTACAGAAATTCCTGGTATATCTTTATGGTGTTTTTGTCTAACAAGTGGAATTGCTTTACAGTTGCTTGTTTCGCTTAATTGTTCCATTAAATTTGAATGTAGCTTCATCGCTACGAACAATCTTCACTGAAAATTATGTATTTTGTTCACGTCTTTGCAAACGGCATCCACATGGCTGTTTCCTTCAGTGTGGATTTTTGTGTTGACCGCTGTTAGAATGGAACTTTTCTATTAACAATGTCTCCAAATGTGATAGACAACTGATTTGCTTAGGTCAAACTCTGAGGCGTGATCACTCGACAGATTGGTAGTATGTTTGCTATGCCTTTTCAGGAAAGCTCGCTGATATTCTTGGAATATTGTCTAATAACATCTTGGAGAGCTCCATCTATTTCAAACTTATACTTTGCCTAATTAATTGTAGGTTACGTAAATGGGTCTGCTTGAAACTCCGTGCACTATTGTTTTTGTTACATGATCATTCTTCGAATGGCGCTTTAAAATAACTTTTCTCTGCATGAAAATGCATCGTGATGTACTCAATTTTCAATTGTTTACACAACGAAAAAAATCGAATGGTCGGAATGTTAAAACTGTTAAACGGTTAAACATTTTATAGGATATTCTGTGTATATAAAATGCTAATCATAGTCTTTCCCTTTGCGATCGACGTTTACCTTTGCTGGTACAGAAAGTGAAGCCTTACACTACAGAAGATGGGTCGAATAGAAAGATCGTTGGGTAAGTTGCCCCATCCCACAAGGGCAAGAGAAAACGATGTATTATTACACGCTGTGCTGGTTATTCGAATTGGTATTTTCTATCCCTCAACGATAAACCATGACGACGCGACTATTGACATTTACCGCTTGTAGTTATGTCACAATTTGAGTGATTGTCAGGACTCGTATGCCCGTTGTCCAAGCTTTATGGTCATCATTGATTTTTTGGGTCTTTGGAGTTTTCTAGTAGAAGGAGTGTTCCGACAACGACTGAGAGCGTAGTCTATGTAGACAGGCATCGAGAAGAAGTTTCGAGTATTGAGCAAACGGATAGTTTCTACAGTACGGAATGAAATGGAAGGTTAGGGGGTCGAAAAGGTAAATGGACATTTCAAGTTGGCTCGCATCTCGGTGCCCTGCTTTGACGGCCGTGCGTGGTACAGCACGGAAAAAACCAGAACGTGTGCGTTCAGGAGAAACTAAGTCTAGGGCAGGAGGTCTGGCGGACCAACTAGCAGGCAATCGCCCGGGCGAGCGATGTTGACTTGGAGAACCCTTTTCATGAGCGGAGGCAAACTAGAATCGTCTCGCTTTCGTTCTTAACGATCTCTGTAGGAACGCTGCTATCCAAAGGACGACGAATTAACTTGGTGATGTGTTGCGAGGGCGGATACAATGTTCATTAGTAGAAAAAAAAAGGAACTTGCTTGAAAGCTTTCTATGCGGCTGGCTGTATTATATTAAGATAGTCGGTTCGTCGATCAGTCAGCCTCTATGAAACGCGAAGAAAAGGCTCCCTTAAGGAACGGAGGAAACGAAAGGCGGAAAAGCTGCTGCTACTACTGCTCCGTCTCTTGGTGAGTAGAAACCTCCGAGAAAAACGCGATGAAGGGAAGTGCTCTAGCAGAAGTGAACCCTTCGCGGATGAAGCAAACGTTCTATGAACCACGAAGCCACAAAAAATAGAGAGGAAGCAGCCACCAACGAGAGGACTAACGATTAGAGATGGTCAAGAAGAGAAAAAATGCACACGAAAGAAAAGAGAAGGAAAAGATGGCAATAGAGCCACCAGCTGCTGCTAGTCCTACATTTTACGTTATTTTAAGATGTTCCCCTGATGCTGACGATGGGCCGTTGAAAGCATCATCGACTCTCTTAGCATCGGCTGGAGCGCGATGTGCCGTGGTACGAAACACAAATGCAAGGGCAGACGTCGCAGAATCGCAAACGATCCGGCTATGCCCTGAAAAAGCACTAGTATAGAGTAACACAACCGCACATACGGTCATACAAGACGGGCATACGCTTACAACAACGACCCCAAGAGCAACAACAACGACATCCACAGGAGGAAAAAGAGAGTGAATGGGAGCTGGGAGCAAGGAAATAGGTAAACACGTTCTATGAATACGCACGTCATTGTGTTCCAGTCAAAAGCAGCAGACAACTGGGCCAGCTCGCAGCACTGGTAATCAATTGGACGTATTCAAAACGATGTTATAAGTGATAATTCGCATATGTGTAGAGGTCAGTTAACGGTGGAAAGCAGGAAAAAACGTAAAATAGTATTTCCATAAAGAAGTTCCTAAATGAGCAAAGCAGCTCCATAAGGCACAAGGCACAACTAAAAAAAAAGCTGGAAGCAAAAGCTCATAGAGAAAGAGTGTTTACCTAAGATGTTTATAAGGTCATGCAACTTGGCCTTAACCGACTGCCATGAAAGATGTACACATCAATGAATACAATCGGAGTACGTTTGTAATTTTGTATATTGAGCATTGTACGACACATTGTATAAAAAACAAGTTGACAACTTGTTCCTTATATATCGTACATGGCTTGGTGAATATAAACAACAGATATGTGTAGTTATCCTTTCTTCCCAGTACCAGCAGGCCATAACTATGCTCGAGCACATTGTGGATGATATTTTTGGTGCCGCTGCAATACGCTTCGAAATATAACTAGCTTCTGTAAAGTCACAGTAGATCCTGATCAAGTAAAAGCCATCTCTTCTTTACGTACGTTTCCACTTTTCGAAGATATGCAACATGGCGAAATACTTTGCGACGGCCGCCTTTGTTTACTCGTTAGTATATAACCGTTGCTGACATCTCAGTAGGTTCGTCCAAAGTAGGAGTGTGGTAGTTCGACTCGCTTTGGCTCTCAGCCCTCTGTGCGGATTGAATTTTGGAAAGTCTTAAGTTATTCCATAATCTGAACCCGGGGTCCACGTAAGTTAACAGTAATATATATCCTTTCTTATACTGTTTGAGGTTAGATGGAAGACGCCATCTAGCATTAGTTCAATAGGTCGACTCAAGCCAAGGCAGATGAACACGGCCAAACCTTACCGCTACACCTTATCCGTAAAAGGAAACGCTGTGTTTTAAACACGGCCTTCTTTTTTCCACCGGATATGGGGCCTATCCTGATTGGGATCACATCCCTGTATCATGAATCTTCTACGCAGGTTGCTTTTGATTAACTGGATGTCACCTATACGTGGATTACACTATATATGATAGAAACGATCAGACTGATCCCTTATAGTAGTCTTCTTTCGTTGCAGATTTTTGCGGACAACAAGTGCGGATTTTTCACTATCGATACCGGAAGAACAAAGGTGCTTGACTGAGTAGACTGACATAAATCCTTGTAATAAATAATTCTTAAATAAAAATAATTCTTTAAATGGCATCGATAGCAGCAAATGCGGGGGTAAAGGGCATATTTACAAATTGCTCCCCGTTTCTCTATATCTTTATTAAGAAAACGAAATATAATAGATAGAGGGGGGGGGGGGGGGGATCATCACTAGTAGCATCCAACCTAAAGATCGATACAACTAAGACTGATAAAAATTAATTTTTTCTTGTGTTATAAAATATATTTCTAGGTGGTATGGAGTCCTAACGTCCTACATCTCTATTAAAAAACTAGATAAAAGCTCATGCTTCCTGAGCTCGGTTTAGCCTACATCAAAAAATCGGTTGTATCCCAGACGACACCCATTTTGACCAAGGTGACCCTTGATGGTTACGGTTACGTGGTCGCTACTTATAGATTAACGTCTTTAAATAATACACAGTTGAGCCCTATTTTTAAAAAGGAAGGAGAACATATAACTCAAAGCAATTCACTGTTCTTCGTAAAAAAGGTTTGCTTCGATAAACACTGAATACTCAAAACAATCTTATATACGCGAGTGTTCGTTCTAATAAAAGGAAACAATTTACTTTTACAATAAACAGATGAGAGACTTGAACGCATGAGTGAAAAGGCTAATTTTCTAGTTGCAAATCGTTTCAGCGTGAAAAAAGACGTAGGAAGTTAGCCTGACGCGAGAAAATAATAAGCGGTACACGTATGGGGGTAGCCCCTCACAATAGTTTCCTATCATAGGATTCGTTTTTTTCCTTACAGGCTGGACAGGCTATGGAGGCGACCTCCGAAAATGAACAAACTTATTGCGGGTAGCCAGATCACACCCAAAGAATGGGGGTCCTTCAAGCGATTGTTATTATATGCGGAAGCTCTACCTTTAAATGTTCATGACAACCGAAAAAACAAAGCAACGCATTGCAATAGCTTATTATTATTATTATTATTATTATGGCAATTTATGCTTGCTCGTACGGGCTGTTTCCTCAGTTTTACAAACACGATCAGTATGATGGCGCGCACTTCTACGGTGTTTTCTGTTAGAGCTATTAATACTAACATTACGTTTCTAGGACAGTTTCGCTAATCCCTTTACGAAATGTATCCCGCCAGGAGCTGCGCCAGTTTGAATACGACATGTAGCTTTTTACGCGGCGTTCTGCCGGGCACATAATATAGATATACTCTTCGCCGTCTGTGTCCTCTGGATGACCGAGCGATCTAAGTGGTTGTTGGTTTGTTCGGTTACTCGTCACCACCGCCATCTGTACTACAGGCCTCTACCCGTTATCATGTCTTGTAGGAGGCAGTGGCCCGAAAGAGAGCAGCAGGGGCTAGCACCTGCATTCACACGAACGCGGCTACCGAACATTCCCTGAGCAGCACCAGAACGGTTGCAACTCTTGCTAATACTAAGGCTGCCGTTGTTACCTCCGCTAGCGCTCTCAAAGACCACACCCTCTCGTCACCAAAAATATAATAGTATTTACACGTTGAATCGTCTGTCACTATGACAATATTGCCCTGCGCCACATCGGAACAAAGATTGAGCATAAGTCTTAGTACGCCGTGCTGCCCCAGTGTGTATTTGTGTTCGTTTATATATACTTGTAATTGTAGTAACATGGAGGATGCCGTCATCGTTCGCTTAACAGATTCCAGCCGAGCTCCCTATACGTCGGGTTTTTACAGCACAAAATCATTGTTGTCCTTCTGATGTATAGATACAACACAGCGGATGCCCCGCTTTCCGTTCCTTACTCGACTTTCCCTTTCCTTCTCTCCTTTTTCTTCCCCCCGGGGCATCGTATCGTCGAAAGAAAGAATTTTTTTAGGGAACCGCGATGGCAAAAAAACGCTTCGACAGCGTTTGAGGCTGCTGTTTTGATTGCTGGCAGATGCTACCGGGTGCTAGCAGCCGGCCACAGTAGCAAAGTTTCTGAAGGGAGATGCAGACGAACGATGCCTTGATGCGCGACAGCTGAACTTAAACGGTGGAACCAAGTAGCGCGATATGGTAATCAAGGGCTTTTTACGTCTCTCCATGAATAGTCTTAGCAGGTTCATCTAAACGATAGGATTTTGCCAGCTAAGCAGTAATTGGCGGTACTAAGAGCTGTGATGAAACTCAAATAGATTGACATGAATAATTCGCATTTGCAGTAATGGCTTAGCAAAAATTTTCTTTCTCATTCATAAAGGTATGACTGTATCGTATAATGAGCTTCTGTTAGTGCAATTGGTGGCGCACTCGTCTGGTAAAAGGAAATTACATTGGCAAAAGCAGTATTGCAAACGCTCACGCCTCTTCGCTGCGCCCGCAAAATTCACTGAGAATAGTGTTCAGTTCGAGAGTAAGCGCTCATACGTGGCGAAGTAGAAAGAAATTACTCAGAATAACACAGAAAAATTTCGTTAGCCTTGTACCAGTTTCTACAAGAGAACGTTTTGTTAGAAATAATACTATGGGTACTGAAATGTTCATTTGCATAAAACTACGGACAGCTGTTGCGGTTAATTTAGGTCTCAGTGACTCGTTACGTTTTCCTATGCAAGGAGTGCATGGTGTAGAGCAACGTGTTTTTTTCGGGAAAACAACGATAACAGAGGAGTTTGCTTCGTGAACAAGTATTTGTGTGTGTTAAGTATTGCCACCGTAAAGGCCACGTTCTTCATTCAGCAAATTCGGTTGGTAGATTCGATCACGATAATCAGCATCTTACCCCTCTGATAAATAATCACGTTAGTCGTAATAGGACCACAGACTGTGCCAATGTCGTTTTTTTCTTCTTTCTTCGAAAGTCTTATGGTGCCATCACGGTTCATTCGCATTATTGACTATCTCCTCGATCGTCAAAATGTTTACAAAGGGGTATTTTCGGTTTATAAGCACCTTCAAATGAGTGATAATTCATAAATCTTTGCGCGTGCCGTTAGCAGCTTAATCTATCTGCATACCCATGGCACTTAGACCCTTATTAAACGTGTAAACGTAAAAATGCCACTCAACTAGATAGTAGAAACTCTATTTCTATTTATAGATAGATAGATAGATAGATAGAGTAGATAGATGGATAGATAGGATAGGATAGGATAGATGGGGTAGGTAGGTAAGTAGGTAGATAGATAGGTATTGCACGACTTCAGTGTGTATCAGTGTATATTTATTTCCTGCGAAAAAGTCTTACAAATATTCACTGGAATTAGCCGTTCGCTAAATCTATTGGCAGTCTGCTTTCTGCTCTTTGTTTTATTATCAACACAAATTCGAACTCAGTTATAGATTTAAGAAAGCATTACACTAACAACATATTAAATGTTAAACTTTAGTTGTTTTTGTATATAGTTGTCTGCGCACCGAGTCTACGATCGATCAAACGTGTGTGCTACATGATTGTTGTAAGACATGTGGTAACAGCTTTATTTTGCCGCAGTATCGTATGCATTTACATGAAAGTAACGCGTTCAAGTCGGTAATCTCTGATGCGCCTAAAAGGAGAAGCAGGAAATAACGAGATATACCAATGCCAAGATTTTTTCTTCATTGTAAAAGCGTTAGCTTGCTTTTACTAACTTCTAGAGACGAGTCATCACGATCAAATCGTTCTTCTGCTCTCCGCCCTTACTGCCCTCCTGTCTTCTATTCTTTCGCAGACCTTTCTTTTTTCTAGGCCAGAAAAAAAACTTGCCGCCTATACAGTTGGCCATTGTGGGTGAAAATCGTGGGTTGCGTAAGATGACCGCCGTTCGGCGGACGCTGATTTGTACCGCTGCTATGTCTAAATTTCTTTATTCTATTGAAGCATGTAGTAATCATATTGTATATACAAACACTACTTTGAATGGCAGTGGTACGGTTTGTTTTCTGGCACATATTTGACAGAGTAGCTCTTTCAGTCCATAGAACTCGTCAGCCATTATATTGACGGCGGCTTCTCGATGAATATGGCTGTGATTCGTTGAGGCTCCATCTTGCCGGTTAACTTCTACAAATAATTAGCTGCGTTATTTTACCTTACATACATTCAGTCATTCCGCAGTTCGTTACACAGTACATTTTATGATACTATTCTTATAAAAGAACCCTATTTGATCACTATTTGATTGTGGCTAGCCCTTTGCTAGGAAAGAGCGAAATCAATAATGGCAGCTGAAACAGACACGATGGCATAAAAAAAAAACTTGCTAGCCACAGCAAACATCTCTAATATATAATACGTTTATAATTCAATTACGCTTCGACGGTCAGACAGAGCAATGCACACGTACGAGACAATGCATTTTGTTGGCTTAGTGAAGACCTGCGTTGTGAGTGAAGATTACTAGTCATACTTACTTACTTACTAAATTGTATTTACCTGGCCACCGATTTAATTTGTACTTTTGACATAAGACCTATTGAGTAGAATTCATTTAATTCTACCCAACTTTGAAATTAGATAAGTATTAAAAGAGTAATGGTAACATACATGTGCATGTACATACGGTATAACATGCAAAAGCGGATTTAAACTTTTGCACAGCGGAAATTGTCCGTCTATCTCTGCCGCGTGTATCGGCTGTAGATGAATTTTACACAAATTCCGTAAGCAATGGAAGCATACAAAACTTAACGTTAATTTCGAAATATCTATAATCTACCATGGTATGAATTTGAACGAAAAATTCTTCCCTGCTTCTTTCATTACTTGCCGTTTTCTGCAGAAATTGGCCTAAGCTAAAGAAATCCGTAGTAAATCTATGCGAGATAAAAGATCTCGTCTCAACGAGACAAGATAGATTCGCACCATACCTTAACTATAGCAATTAGTGGCAATAATACTAGTGGCTATAGCAGACATAATCAGTGAATGTACGATTTAGTCGGTGTTTTGCGCTGATAATTTGGGCTCGACTAGCGCCTGTAGCGCATAGCAAATGAGAACCGATTAGACAAGTTTTTTTCTTGAGACTGCTGATTTTGGCTCCATCCAGCACGTGTAAAGGGCGTTACTCTGGACAAATCGTAGCGTCCTTCACCGTAACCTTCACCATTTTGTTGTTGCAAGATTCAATCTTGAGATGTACGTCATTGGCAAACTTTTTCTTCCACCTTAAAGGCTTCTTCCCTCATTCAACCAATAGTTCTCATTTCTAACAATTAATGTGTCCTCGGTTTGACCCGCCAAATTTTACAGTAGGGGCTGCTTCTAGGGCAAAATCCGATAAGCAATGCAGGCTGACTGCTCATCTACTGGCGATGCCACACTAGAGAAATGCATTTTTAAGCCTCTTTGCGCGTCTCCCCTTTGGAGCCCATTTCTACCGCCGATCCACGACAGTCCTCGTCTCGTCTCTCATGGGACTCAGATTCCTATTGAGTGTCGAGAACTATCCAGACGCGTGTTGCGTCTTGCATACCAATCCGCTAGGACAAACTGGGCCCTGCCCTTGGCCTAACCGTTCTGGCCAACACTTATTGGCTAGGCGCAAACGCCGTTGCGATCCAGGCAGTTCCATCTTCACTTCGACACGCACACACAGCCAATCAACCACGAAGCCACAAACTAGTCCTAATAACCGAATTACAATAGGACAACAGCGGACCGGATAGCATTCCATAGTTCGCTTCGTCAGTAATCCTTCTTCTGCTGCGTACATGGGAGTCAGGCTGAGACATTTTGGCTAGAATACAAAGTAGCGGCTAATCACTCGGAGGAGTCGGCAAGAGTTGACTGTGGTATACAAATGGTCCCCTGAAAAGGACCCTTGCCCAGTCTGTCAGCTTAGAGGCGTAGATCCCAGCGGATCATTAGGCCAACTATTTCCCACATCACTAATAACAACGTGAAAGGAAAACAAAAATAACAGCTGTAGTACATAAGAAGATTGGCTATGCCGCCATTGTCAGCAGCCCGAGCAGACAGTAACAAGTTGTGTATACTCTGTGAATCTCATACAATAACTACAACAACAGAGCGAGCTTGTAACATGCACAGAGCCCCGATTCAAGTCGGGTTATTTTATTCTATTACGAATGGGAAAGATGCTAGATAACTGCTACAAATGTACTATTGTCGTTTTGTTGAAAGTTGTCTGCATTAAAAGTCAACTTAATTTGTTTGGCAAGTAGTTGTATCATGTATCAGAAACATGTAAGTTAGACAGCCACTCGCTTCGAACGAGACCCTTTATTCAACATCCTATACCATATTTTCCGATCTTGTAATACTGGAGTATGAAATTGCTTCCCAAACTAGGCGATGCGGATAGGCCTGAAGTAATTTATCGTAAATAACCTATTTATGTATGTAACGATTACAGAATTCCATCCAAGCTACATCTTCTATAGGTTAGATATTTATTTGCAATCCCGTTAGCATCATATTAGCCAATACGAGATCGCCGCTACGAGACGAACCGATGAATATCATCCCAGCGGAGTTCTATTCCTTTATCAATGATAACTGAAATCACTGTCCGGATACCAAACCGTCATTGTGCCATATTGAATGGGACTTGTTAAATTGCGTGGACAGAACGAAGGTTAGGTTAACTGAGGCATGTGGTGGCTATAAGATCACTGTAAACAAATATCTACTACAAAGGTCAATCCGCGTTTTTTTTTCCAATAAAATCTTAATACGCTTTCTATCTGGAAGAATCAACAGCTTTCATAGAACGTCTCGTTAAGCCAAAATTTCAATCAACTGACGAAACAGAAGTACGCGGTATTAGTCGTCAAATCTTTGGTGAATTATCGTAGTGAAGTAGTAAGTTTACAGGTTCATAGGAAGGCGAGGTCAGTTCGAATATCTTTACGAACGTTGGCACAGTTTCCAATCGTTTGTTGGTAAACATATTCGCGTGCATGCCAAAACAATGGTATCTGCTTTTGATTAAAGTAGTTAAGCAATTAAGTAAAGGCATTTATTTGACTCAGCGCTTAGAAACCAGCTTTCTCCCAAGGAATCCAAGTTTACCTCACGTAATCCTCTTAGCAGGAGAACAGTGATGAGCGATTTGTTCGCGCCCGTCTCTTATGCTTTGCTAGAAGTTGTGCAGAAGTCGCATCTGCGGTCAAGCCAAACAATGATTCGCATTGTCTGTTTATCCGCACCCGTGTCCGTCTTCATCTGCAAGAACATATCTTATTCAGCTAAGTCAGAGTATTTGTTGAAAGCTTCTTCTCAGATATGATCAGATATCTTCTTTTAGCAGGGTCCTTCGTTCGCTGTAAATAACAAGCGTTCTATGTTGAATAGAATATGACCGCTGACTGAAGACCACATGATGATCAAGTACTACTCATCTGTGTCAGCAAAGTGGAGGAGCTTCCAGTTCCGGTATCGATTACGCGTGCCCCAGGGGCCAATCAAGACCGGCCACAGAGCTCATCGTATATATGGAATTAGAAGTGAGAAAGGGCAAAACGGGGAGTGACCAACAAAGAAGCCAGGATGAGATTAGTAATGGCCTGGAGCCAAATCAGTCCTTTGTTTTCCACTGCTATTCGCCAGTTCTTCGAAGAAGACCGATTTTAAATAGAACGTAGTTCGTTGGCCCAGCAGGGGATTACTGTGGACATAGTCACTTCAAAAACGATCTTCTCAGGACGAAGAGTAACGAAGAGGAGTGCCGCACTGAGAACCAAAGATATCGGCGTGTATGTGTGCGTGAGGGAGCGGGGATTCTAAAGACCAGGGTAACACAGAGGCGGGGTTTGCAACGTAGCAGATATGAAAGGAGAATGAGGGAATAACGAGCTTTGTGAGTGGTACCTACTATCACCTGTTCGTGTTCGCTGCGTTCCGCCTGCAGGTGGCAACTTAGAGGTAGGTATCTTCCGCATAAATTTCTGATACTGTAACAGGTAACGCGAATCATATAATGAAATAGATAAGGCATGCAATGGACCAATTCACTCGACAGCCATGCTATTTAATGCCCGTGATTACGGTATAATTACTGTGATTGGTATTGGCTAAGAATGAGGACCTTGACCCTGATGCTGTGCACAAGAACAAGGAGTGCATCAAATAGACTTGACCATTTTTAGTTGAATAATAATAGTTATACATTCTAATATGATAAGAATCATTACTATTATGAATAACTTTTTAATTAAAGAATTTTAAAATATATGTGTCGATACTTTTAAAACGTTGGCGTCCGCGTGCTCTTTTAAATAATTAGCATTAGATAACTTTCTTGTAGCTTACATAACTTGAAATTATAAATTGTTTTCATATGTATCTATTTGTATGTGCACGATTTATGCATTGTCGAAGGAAATAATTACTGTTGTAGTAAAAATTCATTACTACTAATTCGTTACTTACCCTAATTAAAACTAATCCTAATAATATCCTAACTACCCAATAAACTGATTCTCAAGCTCAAAAATGACTTACTTTTCTTATACTATGGTCTTTGTTCACGAACTATAGCTAATTTTGCAGCAGATTTAGGTATATAAAGTTGCTCTGATTTCTTTAACGAGGTCTAACTAGAAAAGTCAACGAGGCAAAATCTATTTAGCGAACGGGTCTGCACTACCATCAAGTCTTAATTTCAGAGTATTCCAAATCTCGCCTAATCAATTATCAGACCTTTTCTGATACACTCTGGGTAATGTCCCGGTGTGGCTCACTGTACACTATCACAATTATGGTTTTCTACATATGACCTATGATTAGCTAGCGAAAATGTGAGTCCCTCAACTAGATCTTGCTAGCAGCCATTCTTACATTGTCGCCGGCACTAATTCGAAACTGCTGCCAGACGAAACTACAGTGCATATGATCCCTCTCCCCTTCTCTCTCTCTCTCTCTCTCTCTCTATATATATATATATATATATATATATATATATATAAATAACCCGTAGTACACCAGTTTTTTTCTAAAATAACACAAATTCGTCGTGGCAGACATTCGTGCATCGTTTCCATTATTTATATGGACATCAGCTACTATTCAACGAACCCCGTCCAGATTTTGTAAACAGAATCTAGCCGCTGAATGTGTGATCTCAGAAACAAAGTGGAAAATCTAAAAACCAGAGTTTATGAATGTAATCCGAAACTATTTTTTTTTTTAAATTTTTTGATCGGGAATACGATGTCACAGATTGTTTTTGAGGATCTCAGTCACATGTAATAAAAGTGAGACTTTTCCGATCCATAATTCATTTGAAAATTAGGTAACACGTTGTTTTCGGTGTTCTCCTAGGAAAAATTATTATTATAGATACAAAAATAAACCGTAGAAATAATTGTTACCCACGATACAGTGAATGAGCAACAAGCCCTAACCTGATAAACTTTGATACGTTTACTAGTACTAATAGGAAGACATTCCCACGCTTGTAAAGCAGACATTAGTGTAGATACCAAATGAAGATTGTAATCGCGTGAATGGTGGTATTCTGAATAAAGCTGATCGTCAGGAAATTTTTTTTTAGTTAACCTATCATTTAATATCTGTTTTTGTTTAGATAGTGTCAATAGAAAAGCGTAACAAAAAAAACTGACTTTAGATGCGTCCTATTACATATGCTAAAGTTAAGGATTTGCTTTATTCACTGGCCCTACATGCATCAATATTTTAAACAGGTCCACATCTGCTTGCGGCGAAATAATATTAGGTCCTGTTTAAAATATTCCTCTTAGAATCTCTTATATGTATAAACAATGAAGCGAGAAGCCACAACGCTGCGTTTCGGAAACGCTGCGTCCAATGAATGGAGGAGTGTTTGCATAGGAAAGAAACACAATTTTGCAGGTCGGCCATTCATTGATCTGATTAGCCTGTGCGATGTCGAGTAACCATCGAGGGCTCTTCACGGGACCGCTGCAACCCCTTCTATGATTTTTTCTTCCCTTGCGAAATGCTATCCTCCACCAGAAAGTTGCCTTTCTTCGCGAACAGCTAAAACACTCGCTGCCCGTACATGCATCAGCAATGATTATATACTCTGTACGTGCGCCGTTGTTAGAGGCAAACAAATCGTCATCGCCGATGGAAACTAGGTCTACATTTCTGAGATGTGTTCCAGAAGAATCGGACCACGTATGTAAGCTGTCGTTAGCTATTGAAGAGCTACTGGGAAACAGCGATAAAAAGATCTAGTTTGTCTACTATCCACCGAAATTAAGTGGCCTACAATGCGTAGCTATCGACTTTAAACGGAAAATCTAAGTACTGATTTGTCTCGTAATAGTTCAGCTGAAATAATATGCTGCAGTGTGCGAATTTTAGCATCCATTTATGCATCGCACAAGCGTTTGAGGTTTGTAAATTTGTGGACGTATGCTGTTACACATAAGTGAACGAATAAACAAAGACACACACATGGAACTCGCACAGAATTGTTACAATGTGCACTCTGTGTACGGTTAGACAATTTACCATTGACCTTCGAAACAGACTGGCCTTTCCTTGTGTCAACTAAAATCGTAAAGTTTAGGTCACCCCGCTGTCGTCTTCCATCTGAACTTCCGCTGAGCATCCGATATATGGTACCATTTGACTGCTAATCAATTGATGAAAAGTGAGCGGATATCTGTAGGCCTTTAACTGTTGTCAGTATAGGCCGACATATGCGCAGTCCACGATTCTTCAGTGTTAGGCAACATTGGTAGGGATCACCAGTGTTCTGGCGGTACAGCTGGTGCGTTCTGGAATCTGAGCGCCTTTTAGGTGACCTCGAACGAGTTGGCCTCTTGCCAAATCAAGTTGGCCACGATTGGTTCAATCCTATCAGTCATATATTTGCCCTCACTGACAGAAGACGTCTCTTCGTATATTTCCGATAAGTCCGCTGTCCCAATCGGCAGAAGACGAAAGGTCATCGCTGACGAATCGACCTTTTCGACAATCCAGCTGCGACCTTCGGAGCACCTTGATGAACCTGAAATGCCGACAAGCTTAGACAATATCAAAGGCGTCAAAGGGTATATATAAACGATGAGTCTAACACTGACGGTATCTGCCGAGAGACTCATACAAAGTAAAACAGGTAGGGAGTATCAAAAACTCCGAAAACCATTTTTTCGGTGCAGCATACAAAAGTCACTTAACTAGTACATCATTGCTTAATATTTGGTAGCTGTAAGTATAATGAATAATGTAAACAATTCATAACGCAATGCAGCCTATTGTTCAGAAGTTTATAAGATATTTTTTGATTGAAAATGATGATTGGCATTATACGACGTGTTACATGTTTCTTAGATTTTCAAGTATACCATTATTTAGTTCAAATGGGTGTAAATGCAGTGTCTAGCTGCCTACAGTAAGCAAGTGTGTATATATCCCCGTAACAGACCGAACATATCGCGTGCTCTGGTATATCTCGTTCCCTACGCTTCAATAGCTTGAATCGACTGTCTACCAGAACAAGCAACGTTTAACCATAAAAAGGAATCGCAATCTCGGAAGGGCGACAAGGTTTCGACTGGCGGCCGCGCCATCTTTTCAGGAGCTTAGAACAGCCTCTAACAAGACAACAGACACAACGACTTCTATAACAATGAGGTAGTATGTACTGTTGCGACATCATATATAATACGGTACAGTCAAGCCAGGAAGAGAGACGATGGAAAAAGGGGATCAGTAAAAGCCATCAACCAACCCTCCTCGGGGTACAGTGAACTGGCGGATAGATAAACGCCCGTTTACGTAGGGCGGAGCAGGCCGGACGGATCGGGGTGGAGCGGAGGAACCGAGGTCATCTGCTACTGGCTCCCAGCTCGCGCCGTTTCTGGTAGCACCGGTAACGCGTGTGGAAGACGTGGTGTCTATAAATGGGAAAATGGCGTCCTCTATTACCTCTACAATGGAGGGAGGGTGATAAAAAAAAAAACTAAAAAAAAGAGGGCTCCAGAACAAAGGAAAGTCAAGATGAAGCAAAACGCGGCTAGGAAACAAGAAAAAACGAGCGGATATTTGAGATAAATTTATTCAGTTGAAATGAATGCTGAGACACGCAGGATTGCGTCGTATATATATACACATATAGAAAGAGAGAGAGAGAGAAGAAGAGAGATAAGCAACGAGTGTTGCAGCATCATTTATATAATTTTGCGGCTTCTTTTTATGTCTGTGGTTTATATAGAGATACATATTAGCCTTTCTTGTTTACAGCAAAAACATGCATTCACTATATAGTACATAAATAGGTTTATGATAGTTTGTCCGATTCACTTTTTACGCATCTCAGGAATCCATTGCATCTGCCGGAATCAAAGCAGGGTGCAATGGCGCATTGATGATTGCTACGGTCATCGCAAATGTTCTCCTTGTCTGCTACATTAGAACGGCGAGAGCAGACGAAACGATTCGTACGGCTTGGTTCAGACCTTCTCCGTCTCTTTGCTCTACGGTTCTACAGGTGCCTGTTCTATCGGGCAATGATACTCTCATTAATATAATCAGGCAACCGCGCACTGTCGGCAATGTTGCAACTGCTACTAATGAAGATAATAATCGTTGCGGCGATGGCATCATTCGAGTCATGCAAATGGCCGGCAGATGTCATCGACGTCGTTCAGCATGTATTCCTTCGCTTTTCCGTTCATCGTTATTCGAAGTGAACAGCCAATGCCGAACGCGCGGGATTACTATCCTAAGAGTGAGGCTGCTGTAAGAGGGGATCATAGTTTCACCACGCTCGACCTTGTCGTCTTCTCGCTAATCGGTCTTAGAGCTGTTGAAACTGGTCGCCGTCGTTTCACTCTCTGCACGCTCTCGGAGAAAATCGCGGAGAAGAGCCCCTTGATCAGCGAATTCATTATCATTTTCTCGGAAAGCTTCCGCTGGTCGTTATCGTTTTTGCTGTGATTAGACATAATTTTTTTCGTACTTCGAATCTTTCTATGTGAGTATCTGTCATTGCAAAAAAACATGTGTCGCCTTGGTCTTGCGTGAGACGTTTTCGACAATCAGGGACATTTGTCAACGGAATGTTAGATCACTTCAGGTGGCCAAACCGACGATTGAACAGAATGCTTTTCAAATAATTGCGCCATTTATAGTAAATACATTATGATCAAATGTAGACCTAATTTGCTCAACTAGTACTATGTCTTTAACCATAACTTTATCCGCTAATACATGGTTGGATGCCAATCAATGTCAACCTATGCCAGACCAGCTTTATATCAAAAATATCTAAATTCTCGTAGGACCCTGTAAATGGTTTTGCGTTGGAAAACTCGTATACCAAATATGAAAACGTGACGGCCAAAGATGCTGCCCTTTTATCAAAGAAAGTACAACTTGTGAAGTAAACATTCGACAAGGTATATTTTTAGCACTATGGTTCATATATATCAGGATTTTTAGTCCAAATACGTCTCGGATTACACGGTTAGTCACTTCAGGGGAATTTTTGGTCAGATCAAACTTTGAGAGTCCTTTAAAAATTCTAGCATCACTTCTGGTCAATACATTCGTAAAATCAAGTGGCAAGTAGCTCGATAAAATCTGGATACGATGATATAGGATAGGCAGATCTAAGGTACTTGGACGAGCAAGCAGAGTCGCTTCCCTAACAGCACGATACACACCTGTGAAATTGTACTTTTAGTAAAAAGACAATTTTGTGATGATCTAATCAGTAATCTACCCTACATCTTCACATCAGGCGAAGCGCATCAGTTAAACATACATTTCAATCTAGAAACAATCACAGCAAACTAACACAATCAACAAAGATCTTCAACCTTTAGTGGAAAGATGCGGTCTGTGTAATAAATGGGGCCTCAAAAGAATATTATTCTACGAAAATCTATAATAATCCAAAGGATCAAATAGTACAATCAAGGCAGAGGGTCCCGAATCTCCGAATCCACGTAAGTTGGGCATAAGTGCAAGTTAAAACTCTTCGCTATGAAAACTCTAGAGAGATGTGCCGGCTGTCGACTTTATTAACTGGGATCTGGCTTTCAAAACCCGTCCACAGAAAGATAAAAACTTGTAGAAGAATTTATTAGAATTAGAAAAATTCGTTCTGATACAGTGGAGGTAATCAAACACAGATATGATGGTATTCCCCTAGAAAAGTGAGATAAATTTTATAAGTAACTTAACCGTAGAATGAATTTGTCAAGCAACTTAGAGCAGATATGCTCATAACCTTTAACTTTCTAACCGGCCAAGTGTGCTAAGCAGCCATTTCAAACGAAACAGGCGGCCAAAAAAAAGTCATGAAGCTTGTCCTAAAGTAATGAAAGAAATCCGGGGCGTCGATAAAGTCACTTATTCAGAATACGTTACCTCAGTGGCGGTAGCCTAGAAAAAAAACGAGTCACATTAGTTTATTTCCAGATGTTCCCACCGATTTGAATGATGTATTAGAACGTTATTATCAACTACTCGTAAAAAAAAGGTAATAAAAAAGTTCGGGTCAACTAGTGTGTTGGCGAATTTAGTTGATATCATAGTGGATTTACCATTAGAGAACGTACTAAAGGCATGATGAACTTTTCCAACAAACTAAAAACGCCATATTCAGTATGATGTTTATTATTACACCAGAGAGTCACAAGTTAAAATGAAGTTAGTTATTGAAAAACGCGTCTCCGCTTTCACGATGTTACGATCCTTCCTCTGAGCCGCAGACGGACTTTTTTTTTTTCTTTGAACTCTAAAGCTGGAACGGTTAGAAGAACGCTGGAAGCAATAAACTTGAAATAATCTCGCATTCAGATCTACTGCTCTTCTACAATCTTTTACTACAATCGCAATTGTTGAAGCCAACTAGTTAACAAAGAAGTTCTAGCAAGAACTTATTGTTGCTCGTCAGACCAAAACCATATACGCACCGATCATGACCAACTGCTAACCATATTTAGGTTAGATAGGTTACGAACGTGAGCGGCACAATTCAACATATAACATGAAGGCCAATAGTCGAACCATTGAATTAGTAAAGCTTTCTAGAATCATCAGTTATCGTCTTCTAGTGCTAAATCTGCTAAGACCACTAACGATGTTACTTCAGATTAATTTTGCGGGCCGAAAACTTTGTCACCTCACACAGCTGACATGATTCTTTAGTTATAAGGAATTTCTATTGAAACTATGCTTTCTCATTGTAGTAATCAACCACCTAAAAATTCCGCAAAAATGGCCTAGAGCCACATGAACATTAGGATTAATTTTGCAGGAAAATATTACAAGAATATTGGAATTATAAAGTATTCTTTGGAACAAAAGAGGAAATCCTATAAGAAAAAGATTAACTAATGAGTAGTTATATATATATACATATATATATATATATATAAAGTATTAAGGTATTTTTTTTTATTAGTATATCAAAAGAATGAGGTAGAAGAATCTGCTTAACTTAACCCAACACAAACTGATATTCTTCTAATTCTTAATCTGCCTATTACGATTACTAATCTAAATTAGTATAAGTAAATTGTACCAGTACCTTTATGATTACAAGAAAATATTCATCGTTTTAAATAATTATATAGATTTAATATCTACAAAAACTCTATATTTTAAAATACATAATTACAGAAATAAAAAGGATTTAAATTGTTAATAAGATTTATATTACGAATATCTCCAATTTGTAGTTATTAACAGTAACAAAGCTTTGCAAAAGTTGATCATGTCAACACTGCACAGTTCCATCTGCACTCAAATGACCTGGCTAAGAGGTTCTTCGATCTTCGAAAAATAAATTATGAAGAATGACGACACCGGCGATTCGGATTCAGTACGTATCGTACTTCTAATATCCGACAGAGGTTTTGCAAATTTCAAAGGAAATACGCCAGCAGAGCCTTTCCTAGGGACGGAATTGAGGACAGTCTTTGATTTCTTGAGTTCTTCTCGGAAAGAAAGGATCCCTATTACGAACGAACGCTTTACTTCCAAGTAAAATTTTCGGTATTTGACAGCAACGCATGGGTATGCGAGCTGAGGACGAGGACACATGAATTAGTCACCAGGACAAGTTCTAGCACGCATTGGAACCTTCATGTACAGAAGCACGAAACAACGAATAGACACAATATATGATTGTGATGATAGATGATGAGAGACAAATGATAAAGTTTCTTAAATATGACATTATGAACATAATCAACGCCGATCTCATTTCGCGTACGATATTTATCTTTTATTTTCAGCTGATTCGCGTCTCTTGTAAAAGTGACCAACAGTAAAAGTATTATTATATTAACTATATATAAGTATATTAACTAAAGAGCTTCATTCGAGATACGTGCACAGGAAACACTATACAAATGAATTACTTAAAAAAAAATTAGTATATATATATATATATCCGCATTGACCTTTTCGTGGATGGTGGCCGTGTATTCGATGTGTCTAGCCTATGCAAAGTCCGTCGAACGAGTTTATTTGGATGAGCTGCTTAGCACCTTACACAGTATAATGTGAGTCGTTGACCCTGTTTCAATTCAGAAGAGGAATAACACTGGAAGAAAGTAGTGGGCAATTCAAAAAAGCCCGAGATCATCAATGCATAAATGTCTGCGGACTGCCCCCCGCGCTCGCCGTGAATTTCCTAAGACAACATGCATATGTTATCGTTGCAATAACTACGCTTTCTTTCGGTCCATGGAGTAAAAAACATTGTCAATATGTTTCAAAGTACTGAAAAGCCAAAGAAGAGCGTAAAAAATGATTTTGTCTCAGAGGGAAGAATTCGGAAAGCGGGCAAACATGGATTAAGAAAAACAATATTTTTCATCCATTCATAAATGGGGAAAAGGGACGCGAAACGTCTCTTGCTACCCAAACGGCAGCACCTCCTACCAGTTCTTTGGCGTGATCTACGCCACGGCCTCATAATGTACTGTTGCTCGATGGGGATTCCGTGCTACTTTCCCATGATTTTTTTTAAGCTTACGTTTAATTAGTTGTTTCCCTGATTCCAGCCGCTACACAAAAACACCGCCGATATTAAGAGGTGTAGGTCGCACTTTTCCCTGGGGCATAATGCCAAACAAAGAAATGACAACGATTTGATTTGCCTCTGCCCTTCATATCCTTCTTGTAAAGTAAATTGCGTACCTTCGTACATAATAACGCACCTTCAACGCATATTAACTCAACTCTGAGGACGTCCTTTGGTAGGAGGTTTATTGGCACCTTCCAGACAGTGGTAAGAATTATTAGCCTCCCAGACTTTCTCGATCCGTTCGCGGTGATCTCTTCACGGGATAGCAATAATCGTTCGAATCTTCCGGGATACTGCTTGCCATGCATAGTTTTCTTCTTAAAGAAGATCTATACATCAGCAAGCATCGCCATGATGAAAAAATTACTTTTATGACTGTGAGCAACATAATACACAACAAACAGATGTCCTGGAGAGAGCAGATGTGCGTTCCTGGAGTCGCCATATGTTGCTTAATTTTGGCAAAAATAACGAGAGCATCCGCTCACAAGAGCGTTGGGCAGTTGATATAGCTCGGACCTAGATATTTCTATAGAAATCAATAGCTTCCAGGCTATATCGATATCCTCAGAAGTACTGATAACAAAATGCTTGGTAGAGATTTACGTTGACTTTGTTCTTTGAAGAAAAACCCGATTGAACAATGATAAGAAGAATGCTTTAGTCCTGAGTGTTAAAAACTGGGTTTTTCTTCCATCGGAATGCTGTATCCAAGCCTAATTAAAATTACTAATTAGCAGTTTTTTGAGGCCGTGCTGACCATTGACCTTTCATAAATGCAATACTACTAAATAACGTTATCTCGTGACTCTCCTCCGCCACATGATAATATTTATTTCTGATGGAAATTTATCGACGCAACACCTTCGGCGCGGAAATTAACAAGTTCTGTCATCGATGCATTTATATGAACATCTACAAAGCAATACGATGATGATAGCAGTTAGTTGCTCATCGTATCAAACGCGATAATAGTAGTGGAACAACGGTAGTTGTTAAAAATCAGCTACTAGGGCATACGAAGGGCAATGGTTGTACAATGACGGGGACGCTGTGGGTGAGATCCCTTGACTGGCGAAGTGAACTGCCACTTAGATAGACTTAAATTTGCTTATACAGTGCGCCCACAATGTAAAGCGTGTCCTCAACTCAAAGGATTTTTATGTCCTTTTCCCTTTTATTCCTGGTCCATATTTCCCTTGGCAGTAAAAGTCTGAGCTCTATCACGTACGGGTACATATTATTATAATAAACATTAAATAAAATTTTGATCCGTAAACCTGATATTCATTTTGACAAGCCAAAAAAAAAACTAGCAGTTGTTTCAAGGTCATTGTACTACTTAGTTTCTAGTACAGCAGTGGTACGTTAAGCGTAATTCCTTTGCTTACTTCTAACCATATAAAAGCAAAAACAAATAGGCCGAACACAGCGTGACCGCCAGTTGTTGAGGCCCATTTAGCCTGATTCGTTGGCAAATACCAACTCCGAATGGCTACATTTTATATGGTGAAAACTCGTAAAAACAGCTTCTTCGCACTCTTCCTATCACATAGCCGGTACGCAGGCTTGTCAGCCTTCAGCTACTATAGTTCTCTTTATAGTCATGCGACACTTCAGCGCAGACCTTCGAACTTTGTCTGCTTGCGCGTCAAGAGTGAGCCTATGCATCGTGTCTAATAAATTGCCGAACAACTTCTGAAATTACAAAATATTTGTCTTACCATACGTATATTTTTTATGTAGTACATATATATATATATATATATATATATATACATCGTATAGTATGTAATGAAGTCTACGGGTGCAGTAGGATTAAGGCGTGTAATGATGATGGTGACATCGTCGCTGCCTTCGTTTGGAAAACAAGAGAAACAGGAGGGAGGGTAGAAAGTATCGTTTTGGTCCAGCAGTTACGGTTACGCTGCGCGCGTTTCCGTGGTTCCGCCGACAGCGGCGTCAACCCTCCTCCTTTTCCCTAGCGCTGGCCCAGCTGCTGCTGTTGGAAAGCTACGGTGCGGCCTTGTCTTAGGTACGCGACACGCAAGGTCCGATGCCGTGCCAAACTCTTTTTATTACACTGTTTTTCCGCAGTATTCCCTTCTGGTCCTGATTTTCCTACTAGCAGAGCTTATCCGTTACCGATTTCTGTCGGGAAGTATTTATTTGGGGTTTATTTGCTAGTCGTTCCCGTTCGACAAATACACTAAGCCCATATATGGATGTGTATGTGTCCATATAGACATAAACGCATGGGTGGGTACAGGGAGACACTGCGTAGTTACGTCGAAGGTAACGTATTTGAGTTGAACTGAACTGCTAAAGGTTATTCCGGGTTTATGACCCGCTTACAGCTCGGTCTAGACACGCCATCTTGCTGCGAACTATTGCACATGACAATAAAAAAAAAAGGATACCAGTTATCGAAATTGCAGTAAGCACCAGTTACAAGTCAGTAACTCAGGCCCTCTAATACATTTACAGCGCGCACAAATGTTAAATACAGCTTTGACCTCTGCTAGATTTCGCAGAGCAGTAGCTAGTAAGCGTAAAGGGTAGGCGTGACTGGTCAGACTTTTCTCTCTCTTTCTTGGTAACCGTTCCTTTGTGAATGTGTTCGTGGTCAGTTTGAGTGTCAAGTTTGCTTGTTTCAACTGTTTAGGATTTGACTTTAGGCTGTTTTCTCTGTCGTGCATTCTCTGCCTTGCCGTACGCTTTTATCCTGTCGGCCTTCGCCTGCTTCCCAAGCGCAGGAAAGAGGTTGGACAATCGAAGAGATAGAATTGGTTGATGGTAGTCTTGCAGGATGCCAGCTGCTAGGATTACCACACAAATCCTGCTCCGGTCTCTCTATACGACGAACGCAATCCACTTTAGAAGCGAGACGGCTAGTTCAGTCCGGCTCTTTTTTATCCTAGCGGCGACCTTTCGACGACCCTTCTGTGCCTGACTTCGTTCGCCAGAGCACAGTGTCCCTCTCCTGACCATAGCAGAAGGAAGTGATTAAACGACAATTTCACAACGACTTCTCTGAGCGGCCTCTGGCATTAAAACCGTACGGATTTGCTTTAGCATTTCCCTTATTGCTCGTGCTTACTACCTAAGGCTTCCTATACGAGTTAACCTTTGAGGCCAAAATTCAAATACAAATGAATCGTCAAACAGCTCTGTGTTACTAAAGAGCGCAAAATACTGATTGCTATTCATTAGATAATAACTTCCTTAAAAAAAAAGAAGGCTATTGTCTAGTGTATTGCAGTTTCGCGGTAACCAGCTTTGTTACTTCAGCAATGGCTCAGTGATCAGAGAGCGTTGTCAACTAGAAGCAAATGTTGTTAGGTTGAGAAATTTGCTCGTTATCTAAACGCATAATGGTATAAATACATGCAGTGCTTGTAATGATTAAAACTATTTGTTATTACATAGTGATAGGTACACAGTGTGTTTAGGGTGTCCAAGGTAAAGCGGTTCCTGTGAAATGGACCTGATTTTTTTAGCATTAATTTTGCTAGTTCTAGAGAATGTAACCATTTCGAAGATTTTGACGGTAGAATCTCGATAGTGATTTCTAGCGGAGAACTTTGTCGCCTGATTGTGCAGCAGTAATGCCTAAAACGGAAACTTCAAGAGCGAACGATGATATAACTACTACGCTAAAAAGCGGAACGAGTTTCTAGCTATCAGAATGCAAATGCATAAAATTCAATCAAATAAAACCTACATTCTCCGTAACAGAAATAGTAAATACGTCGTTCTAGTGCAAAAAAGCGTGACGTCGAAAAATCTTGGCATTAACTCCTTTCTTGGCATATATATATATATATATATTTTTTTTTTGTTTGGTAGTATAGAAGAAAAGGTTCTATACTGTAAGCAGCATTTTACTGTTCACTTAATTTTGCCGCCAGGTCAAATAATGCACCAACGTTATCATCAGACTTTAACTCTCCTTATATATATATATATATATATATATATATATATATATATATGTACCGTTATTTTTAAACTCGAAATGTTCACACCATACTCAACAATGTGGCGAAAAAGGTATTTGCGTATATCGGCAACATATAGGAATTTTATACATCACTGCAAACAACAGCTGCCATCTTTGTAACAGGAACAATATTCTTTGTAATATAAATGGCCGTTAATAATCAACTTTCGAAATAAGTTCATTGGGCTAAATATTAAAAGCATTTTCATAAACTCTTCTAGCTAGTTAATTCTCAATTTTCATCTATATCATTAGGTAATAATCTGCATAAACCCAAAACTCACGTTACGTTTATTAAACTGAAGGCTATATGAAGCCCCTATAGGGACGTACTTTGAGGTGGCCTTTACCTTGTTCGCCTTAATGTGCTGTTCCTCTGAGCCAGAACTCCTTGTTCCTCTTCTTATTATTATTATCAAGTTATCTTCTTCCGTTCTTTCAACGTTACCTTTCCTCTTTTTTTTCAGTCTACCAATCTACCGGCGCTTGCTTTACGCACGTTTCCGTCATCGTATAGATTCAGGCTTCGGTGATGCGGTCCAGTTTCAGCCAGTAACTCTATATTTCCTTAATGGGTGCACACGCCAAACGCTGCGCCCGGGCGCCTTTACTCAATTGCCATTCCATCGCTAACGGTGCTATCTCAACTAGTGTAGTGTACTGTCGCCAGCTGGCGAGAGTATCCCGAGAGCAGGCCAAGCGGCGGCCTGTCGTTGCGCTTAGTGGTGGTAGCTGCAGTAGTAGTAGCAGCAGTGGAAAGGTCTACGGGCTGGGTCTAAGGGCGCCGACTCAGCGTGCCTAGCAATGCTGAGAGCGGAATGACGGGGCAGTACACGTAAATGGCCTCAAAAGGCCATCAGTGGTGAAAGTGGCCGGAGAAGAATACCGGCAGAGCAGAACGCCGGAGTGGAAAGGAAGACTATACGATAGTACATAGATGTAGAGGAGTAGTGGTCAGGAGACGAGGGCTGTTGGAGAAAACTTGAGACCAAGAAGGAAGAAGTTTAAAATCGTGCGAATTAGACTAAAGCAGTAGTTCACACAAGATGGACAGGATGATGTGCTTCATTTGGGTCGGTGACTTGGTCGCTGTACTTCGTTGAGCTCGCGAACCAATGGAGGAAGAGATTCTTGGCGCAAAGCTGGCAGCAACCGCTCCGTCTGGAACCGGACCTCGTAGGGTAGTTGGAAAGCAAAAAAGCTAAAAGACATGTCCGCTTTCTGCCAGTGCCACTTTTGCTGCCACTTTTGCTGCTGGTGCGGCTTCTTTTGCGGCCCTGGCAGCTGAGAGACTTTCAACGGCGGTGTCCCAAGTAACGGAAGCGAGGAGCAGGGATGACTAACGAGAAATGGGATAAGTACTACGAAGCAGATGTGTGTCTTCCAGGTCAAACGGGCGGCGGCTGCACGGAATGTAGGCAGGAAGAAAGGTCTAACCCGGGGAATGATGGAAGGAGGAGGGTAACCGTCTATCCGTCTCATATAACTAGCGCTTGAGATAGGCGGTGCTGTGTGTGTTGGGAAGGGGGGATGAAGAGAAGATATAAGAGAATTCGAAACAGTCTGCGTTGTAGTCAATGGAAAAGTCAATGTGAGCGAATAGAGTAAACTGGTTAGCAACGAAACGAGTGCAGCGAGGTTTGCACAAGCCGATGAACGCCGAACTGTTAAAGATGAGATGACACAAATTCAATCATCGGGGTCGCTAGTTACCCTGCAGTAGCCGTCGCTGCTACAAGAGTCGATGATGGTGCCGGCGGGTATCCCTCTTCTGTTTCAGCCTGCGAGCGACATTTGTGGAATAGACAGATTAGAATAAAGAGGAGTGGAATGAGTCCTGAACAGAAATCGAAGGCGTCGCAAATGCAAAATGAACAGTTTTCTTATGACTGGATTATCGAAACAGTGGAAAAAGTAAATTTCTATAATTTTATGTAGAAATCGAGTTAGGCTAAAGCCAATTCTTTGCGGTGTGCGCTAGTCTACCCAATGGTAACTGAAAAAAATGCGTCTTAAGAGCCGAAAGAGTCCTGCAAGAAGCACATGTAGCCTAAACATGATGTACGTCTGGAGTTTAAAGTAATTAAAATACGACAAATACCAAACATTAATGCTTTACATAGTAATTGCCTAGGTACGAAAAATTGCCCCTGAGAGAGGATTCTATTTCTAGCAGTGCTGACAAAAGGGTATATTTCCGCGCAGCAATTAACAAAAATAGGTAATATCTGATTTTGAAGGAATCTGCTATATTATTGCGACACTTGTCTAAACGTAAATAGACATGACCTGAGTATTTCTTTATCGTTAGCATAAATAGTGAAGTGAAATCCGTGAGAGAAATGAAAAAAAAACAGGTCTAAGTAACAAAAAAAAACGTGACCCTTTGCTACGATGTGGCAGAACTGAATAATGTAATGTAGCGTCTGGACATGAAAGACCGAAGTAAGGCATACACAAGTGTTTATAATAATAACAACAATATTTTGACAAATTTTCAAGCTTGAGGAAGCCGCATAGATTTTTTCCGTGCTTAACGAAATCAGAATACTGCACTAGCGATTGTCAATACCTTAGCCTATTACATGACCAGGCAGAGGGGATGCTATGAACTAGGCTGTACGAAGTAACAAACGAATAAATTTGTCTAATTTAAGAAGCTTATTAGCTGCCAAAATGTCGTAAGTAATTGACACGTGGGCATAATGTACCTAGAACAACAGCTAAAGTAAACGACCAGACATGCCCACAATGGCACACGGGTCACAATTTTTTAAACGACCAATTCATAAACAAACCATGATACTTGTTTGAAGTATCTACCATGCACAAACGCTTTGGCTCATGTAGAATACTATCGCTGAACTAAAAATGCACACATTGTAAGTTCCTTAAATAAATATTTCATAATTCCAAAAGTCACGATATCTTACGACCGTCGTTCCTTTAACCAAATCTCAAGTGTTCTAAAAGGTAAAAAATACTATCCGAGGCTGTTATCAGAAAGCGCACGAAGAGTTGTCGAAGATCAATTTAAAGGGCTTAACGACGTAAGACAGCTTCAAAGTATGTCGTCCGAGTACAATCTACATGCGTTAGGGCACTTCTGAGGCGGTCATTTTAATAGGCCAAAAGGCTAGTGGAAAACTACAACTTAACAAAGAATCAAGAAAAAGTGCTTGTAGCAAATAGCAATAGCTTTTGTTATATGGTCCACAAAAAAAAATGTCAGATTACATGTTATTTTGGCTATGTATAGATCGTGTATAGGTAGTCATTTCATCTTAGTAAATCGGCAGAGTACAATTTGTTGGATTAATTATTGGTCGACGCTTATACCCAATTGCACATTCAGATCGTGAAGCATTCTCATCTCTGGGATGGTTGTTCTAGACGTTACCCCGTTATCATTTAACGTGAATATACTAAACCGAATGGAAAACAAATCGTGCTCGAGTAACAGTTCGTAGCTAGGACGTAGAACAAGTTGAACTCCGTTCTCAGCCTACGACTAACTACAGCGCTATAGTAGACGTTACGCTGCTACAGTAGCGTAACGCCTAAATGGTTTCTAGCTCATTTCTTCTAGGGCTTTCAACTCCTCACCCGCCCATCTGTCAATTCAGCGACTGCAGATTCGTGCGTATCCATATATAGTCTGTATAGAATGAACGAAGGTAAATGGGGTTCGAGAAGGACGAGAAAAGGGGTGTATTCTGCTGCATAGTCGTTGCCGTCACCAACAACGGAGCGAAGTCTGTAGTAGCGATGCGGAGGCTAGCGCCTGCGGCACGACTTATAGGCTACCGCAAACAAGCAGCTTGATCTGAGCAGACCAATGTAGAAAGAGATATTCATCAGCTTTTCTAACCTTCTGTACTTGTGGCTTTTCTAAGCACATTCTTTGGTACGAACGACTACGTAAAAGCGGTAACAATAGCATCAGCAGCAAACCGCCATCGTGGAATTGGCTATGAAGGCGCAGGCAGCGTCAGCCCAAGCCAAAGGATCATGCGGTCAAGGAGAAAACGAAAGCAGACACGTAATCCCAAAAATGAAAGAAAGAGGAAAAAAGGAAAGCTGCCTCAGTATCACTATCGCTCGTCGTTAACATGGGCAGCCGCAGTGGCAGCATCAGCCACTACATTCGTCAAACCTCTTGGGCCCATATAGCTGTGCTTCGTGGGTTACTCCTGGAAGATCATGTCAGGACCATTGGTGGCTGAATATTTCTTCACGGTAACATCCGTGACCATACACCAAACAGTCTTGCTGCTCCCTTTCGTTACTCCCAACAGTGCTCAGACTGGAAACATTGTCAACCCCAATAGCAGTCAGTTACTGAACTTTGAGATAAGAATAACTATAAGATTGAAACCTACAACTATATTAACAGAAAAAAAGAGGGATGCCAAATAAAGTGGACTAATGGGATTAGTCACTGACCTTGTAAATTTCAATCAGTTCAATTTGACCACTTCAAGAGTGACGTTTAAGTTCTTGCTTGAATCGTTCGTATATACCATATGGGATGGTATATATATACTAAAAGTTGAAAAGTACAATATTATTTTGCGAACCAGTCAAAACCTAAGCAGTCGAAATAGCCAGCCTGTTGTCGAGAGGTTAGGTGATCTGGGGTAGTCGGTGCCCTTGCCGACAAAGTACACAAGGCCACCACTATGTAACTTAAACCTTCCTTTTCAAACAATGGACGGCTCAACCAAGAGTGGCCCAGCCACTGGCGTATAACCCTTTCTCTAACTCTCTTCCTGTATAGGGATCCGCTTCAACTTTATATTTATATGTTCTGGCAATCCCCTAGGTTGGGTCGAAAGATACCCGTGAGCTTCTGTGACACAGACTGGCTGCTGGAGGCTAGATTCCATAGGACATTGAAATTCTTTCAAGTCAATACATTGGCCACGTTCGCCTAGTCTTTGCCTTGAAACCACGTGCGCTGTCGACACGCACGAGGGAACCAAAGAATTCTAGGCAACCGATAGGAACCCAATAGCCCTAGACTAGGCCGACGCTGCCCGGTCTCGCAGAATGAACGAAGGCGAGCTGAAGCACGTCACGGCCAGACGGGTCCTGGAATATACCATTCGATTTGTAAGGAGGCGGAGAACGAACTGCGGTTAGATCTACGGCTTACTGAACGGTGCGCAGCTTCTTCCCCACTGCGACACTGCCCCGACGCCAGTGAACAAACGCGTTAGAAGAAGGAACTCGCTTGAACAGCGTTCTGTAGTGTAAGCGTGTTGTGTCACTTGGGCTAGACCTGAACAGAAAGCTTCGATGTTTTACACAGTGAACGTACACCCCTTGAAACAATAAAACAGGTGGTGATATATGTATTCGTCCCCTGTCTCAAGAAAGTTAACTTGAGCGGATGTTGTAGCGGCATCGTAGACAACGACTACTTCTAGCACACTAAAAACCTGATACCAAGTTATGATCTCATATGCAATATTTCAAAAACAAGGTCTTGATTGCAAAATTGGAAGATATTTTGCACTGTCTTTGCACAAGCAATATCAATTGATGACGATTGCAAAATAGCCCCGACGCGGAACCTCGCTTGACTCTAGAAAAAGCACCCTTTAGCATTTTCCAATGTTTAACACCAAATAAGTTGGTGCTTGACTGTGAAGTTTCAAACAGCAATCAGCAATGTATCGATAGCAGGATCATTACCGACAGATGCTGGCACAGTAAGGCTGTTAAGCCGATAGGCGTACTACAAAACTCTTCGAAACCTTATCGTTATGTATGGCGGTGTTATGATTTGCCTGTTTATACAGACCAAAAGTTGCTCTTTCACCCCCTCAGAGTGCCCCGAGTTTCCCTGAGTGTTTTTGTTCTTATGTCAGCCCAGCCTAATAGTTTAATCTACACTATACACTGATAACTATTGAAGCTAAATGTCCCGCCAGGATTAAATCCTTTTCGTACAATTTCTAAATCACAGCCCTGTACGGTTCAGCATAAATCTTCAGCAATAACATCACAAGTACCGTGCTCCAGGTTGTCAATCGCTAATGGCACCATTTGATATTACTTTGTTATTTACACACCTTACAGGAAAAGTTAATTTCAAACTTGGAGCGGCCTTTCGACGTTACCGCCATGCAACGGATCAGCTGGTCTGAGAACGTGTTGCATCCAGATCGATTGTTTACCGTGCCGTTTTGTAGAATTAAAGGTTGTTTGCATACAGTGCGTTCATTTCGCTCGATAAGACTCGTTATTGACTGTTGCCGCCGGTCTATCGTTATGTGGAAAAAAATAGAGATTTAAACACTTATGCTTAGCCTATCGAAGGACCAGATGCAACAATTTTATTTATTCACACAACCATTTAGCTGACAATGAGCTTCATCAGAAAGGACGTGACCAAAGAAGTATCTAGCAGATGCTTTGCGCTTCAGCGTGTATTCAACGAATAAACGACGTTTTTTATAGTCCTCGATCGCTAATTATCGAGTCAGTTGCCCCTGGCAGAGATAAAGGGGCGATTCCTGCTTCACAAGACGTCAAAGGTTGATACGCTGCGTTGTTGAATACGACACCGTGATGAGGTCGTTGCCGTGCAGCTCTTCCGGCTCATGATCGTTTGGCTTAACTTTATCCGCGACTGAGCCGGTAGCACCAGCTTTCCGGATCAACCGCTTCAGTGTGAGCTTCGCCAACACGAAGTATTCTCTGTATTCTGCCATACACTTGCGGAATGTCATCATAATCGGATCGCCATATCAAAAAAAACAAACTCTATTCCAAGCTGACCGCGAACCGCAAACACCTCCGTCTTTAGCGTGTGATAAGCTGTTACCTTTTTTGTTAACTCAAACACCGTGTCAGACAGACATTGATGTGCCTCGTCGTCTCGAAGTCGAAACGGCATGAGTCCGACTGTACTTCAAAATGTTCTAAAAGCCTACCAGCTAACTATGTTGTCTAAGTTGAACTAAAATCATCTTTATATGTCAGGTAGAAGACGGTATATGCGTATAGTACTACCACTGCATAAATTCTACGATATTTGTATTGTTATCAGTACTCGTCATACAAACGCTACTAATTGGTTTTCGAGTTTTTCAGGCTATTTGCGGAGAAAACTAGTTTTTCATTCCTGCGATACAAGCCATCTCAGGTTTAGATGCCGCGTCCCTCGAGATTGCCTGTTGAGGAATCCTTTGTCATTAGAATTTCACGTGGGTAACGTGTAACTGCGTTATTAGATGTGTAACTGCGCAGTATTTCTAAGTTGTTTGAATCGGATATAAAGCATTTTCCTCGTGGCAGAAATGATACGAAGTTTATCTATTTCTTAATAGAACGTATCGCAATCGGGGGTGGTATCACGGGTGGTATAGATTAAAACAATCGTTCTCATATCTGGCTTAGCTATTTGTGAATCCTTGACGCTAGCCATACAAGTATATTATAATTGTTCCAGATGTTTTTGTGATAGTGAAATCTTTTCCGCTTCGGTTCACTAATGCGACTCAGACGAATTGTGACTTCAAGCAACGCCTCTAGCATCTCATAAATCTTACTTCCTTTTCACGTTGGCCATGTCGATGGAGATGCCCTCTTATGCAAAAGCCACTGGTGGCTTTCTCGTACAGTCCTCATATTGCGAGCAATCTAGGATTGTATCGAATACTACATAGATATTATATCTACAGCATAGGGTACTATATATATAGTATGCTATGCTAGCCACGCGATAACGTGTTCTGTAGAATACAGCTCTTTCACTTACCGCTGGGACGCTCAGCTGCTACATTAGCGATGGGAGCAAAGTCACTCACTGTACATCCGTAAAGTGTAAGCGAGTCATGTTTTGGTCAGTGGTCTGCCAAACATGGTACGATACCTTTAAGTCGTTTTTTCTTCTTGTAAACGTTTGACCGACGAGGGCAAGCGGGCAGACAGTACGACAAAGACAAGGCATGTGTTAAACGCTCAAATAATATTTCATAGTGCACTCCTCAACGTCTGTCTCTCTTAAGGGGCTACAAACTGTCTGAACAAAGATGGAAGATGATAATAAAATGAGCCTGTGGTTTTATTCGATTTCATACCTATTTTTTCTTCTAAGACGAGTGTTTCGCTCAGTAGGTTGTTAGATATCAATATCTGGCGCTGATGAAATTGTATAAGAGCCAAGTTTGAACAAAGCGTATTAAACAGTAACTTCGATGGCGTCCTTGAGGTTGCTCACTTATAGTTTCAGCCAATGATTGCTCTCTCAGGATAATTCCTTTATGGCATTGGACGCAGACGTGCTTACCAGTAGTTTATTTTTACTGGTTCTCCATAGTGCAAGCAGGTCTTGAATATAAGATTACCAATTATTTCGCGACTTAGTAGGCTGATTTTCCGCAACATTCTAAGCGTTTTAGATTTACGATGTCAAGCCAGCTAAGTAGTACAAAATATTTTTTTGATTACAAGTCACCTGTTCTATAGATGGCTTTGATTGACAAGGCTGGTAGCAACCCTTAACGAGTTCATGAATTCTCAGAAAAGCATTATGTGTTACATCGAGCCAATATATCAATTCGTGTCGATTAGGCCACTAGGAAAAACGCCAATCGATACCTGCTAAACCTGTAAAGGACAGAAGATAAAAATGAACCACATTACCGCTTTTGATGTATTACATGACTTACCATAGCATTCCCTATGAGCCTGAGCTCTGAGCCTTAACTGTTTTTAGGTATATTATAAATAGGGGTAGAGATCTTTAGGTAAATGGGTCGTGTCCAAAGAAAGTTACGCAGCTCGTTCAGTTGTTCGAAGTAAACATTGGTATTAGTGTGGCCTGCAATAAATGTAAAAATTGCGACGATTATCTCGAACTTTATCTTATGTACGTGGGTATTGAGAACGACCGTATTCATCGATACATGTTCGCAGAGCCATGTCTTCGCTGTTTGAGGCTATCGTCTTCGTAAATCGACAAATAAATCGGTCTCTAGCCAATATATTTTAGGCTGGCTTGGTTCCTTAACTTTTAACAGCCATCTCAGTGGTAGCTAACGATACGACGATTTGCGTACGTTACTGTGAGGCTGCATTGATGTTCATAGAAAAAAAACAACAAAAAGATTTAGTTTGGTTTAGGACAAACGCAGTTCTTGAACAGAATAGGCCATCAAAATAACGAGCTCTTAAGCCTACCTAAATTAAATTTATATACCTTTAAAACTGCGCCCAGTAAATTCAGGGTAGACATTTTTATGGGCGTCAGTTCTGGATGCATTTTGTATCGTTTGTCGGCACAATCGCTTCTCTCATTTAAAGTATGCTTTAAATCATCTACAACTCGTTGGGCACTTGTCTTTAAAAGATAAGATGAACTTGCTGAAAATAAAAGATCAAAAAAAGGTGCCTCAACATATTACGAGCTATTATGTAAACTTACTAAGTATTGTGATTGACAAATGCGTGGATAGAGTGTGCACGTACTGCTGGAGTGAAGAAATTTAACTTTTGTTTTTTTTCAAGATATCTTTGACGAACCATAATTAAAGCATGTATCAGGTGAATTTGGTTTGGCGATCAACCATTTCTTTAATTGACTTCTAATATCGATCAATATTTTCCAAATGTTTAAATGGTCCGTTTGTGCTACACTCTTCCATAACCCGTACATTATACATTTCTATTTTGCTTCCTTTGTTTTACTTAATATTAGATGTTATAAAATTAGAAATAACCCAAGACGAGCCTTCTTAGCTGCAGAAAATTGACTGATCACTTCGATTTTGTTCCGAAGAAGTGTAATATATGTGTCGAAAAGATTTTATTAATTTTTGCCTTTTACTGTCTCACTAGTAAAAATGAGCAAAAGAATCGAAAATCCTAGAACTTAGGAAGATAGACAATCTTTCAGTATAAATTACACCTGCTTATAAACGAAAGAAACTGGGCCGCACGAAAAGTAGCCACATGTCATAAAAATAATAAATCGCTATGGGTGATATTTTGTCAATTCTTGACAATTTCAGCGAAAGTAGCAATTTTAGCGTTAAATCGTAAAAAGTAAGATTTTTATATCTTACTTTTATCGCCGAATCATCTCTCTGGTGTAAGGCAGAGCTTGAGGAGATATCATCCACTTTACAATATTGTCCTTTGAGAAACGTTCAACCGTTATCGAGTAAATCGACAAACCGGCCAACTTGCCCGAATCAATGGAGCCCGTGAATAGAAACATTTATCCACTGCACTTGCATCTTAATCCACAATGAGGGTCTAACACCGTCAAAAAAAAATTAGCCCAGTTCGACCGCACTACGCCCGATAGATATACGAATAGGCAAACAGATAGATAGATTTACTTTCAGCAATATATCGAAATAACTAGATTTGCCTATCTAGTAATAGTTTTGTTAGCACTTACCAAAATGATACGGGAACGTAAAGCGCAATTAGTTTAAGTTGAGATGGTAGCTAGTTTTGAATTGAGCCACAGTAGCTCATTTGAATATTAGTAAATTGTTGAAGGACAGTTTGTGCTGAACAGAAAAGCACCCGAGGCAAACGGTCGTCATAAAAGGAATAAAAATGGTATTAAGCCGATAACTATTCTTCACACTGTTGCATACACAAACTGATCTTGTTCTTCTTTAGCCTGACCAAAATCGAGATTGATTCCAATCTTTGCAACGTTTAGCGTATGATGTAACTGGTCCGAACGTGTTAAGGCAACTTTCTTGCGACGCAAGTTATTCACTACGGCAACGTCTTTGCTGTTCTAGTTTGTCGATACTTCTGCTATTGTATTCCTGGCAGGGTATCTCGAAAAGTTGACATTGCGACCATTACGGTCGTCGGCTTCGCGTGATATATGTATATAATGGCATACAGTGATAATGTAATTACCAGAAATGGTTGTCGCTTGGCAAATAATTACTGAATCATCACGCTCGCGTCTGATCGGTCAGTAGTGTAGTCTAAAGCGGTCAGGCATACAGCCGACATACTATTTACTGTTGAAAGAGGGGAACACTGTAGCTCACCATAATTTCCTTAGGGTCTTGATGGTCAATGGTAGACCATTAGGTGACTTCCTTCAACGTACGAAAATAAATAAAGGATAGCACTATACGGATGGTTAATAAAGGCGGACTGCATTAGGTCTCCAGAACAAAGCAAACTTGTTGAAGATACTTGGATCGATGGTAGGTTTGTGTACAATGCTTTCTTCAACTTTTATACTTTTCATATCACTACGTACTCTGCCCTACGTTTGCTACTATGTTTGTCTGTCAAAATTGATAACTGCTCATCTTGCTATCAAGCGTGGTTCAAATCAAGGTCGAGTTCGGTCATTCTATTGTCGAAAAATGTACTTCATCAAGCGGAGTCGAAAGTTGTCCGCCGCTCCCCAATATTTGAGGATCACGTAAGGAGTTACAGATGACTACCCAATTGGGTAAATTTTTGTGTTCTGTTTGACCAAAACATAGTCGTTCACTGTGAACGGAGGCGGCAAAGACGGTTGCGGTATGATCCTATCCTATCCTATCGATGTTATCGGCGTTTATTCTTCTTGATTACTCTTGAGAATGCGATGTTGGGTAATCCAGGACAACTTTTGATAGGATAATCGTAGCACTCTGTTTTTTCTATGATGAAGCAACACACACCGGTGACGCTTTTTTCGGCAACACAAACAGCAATAACAACGTTATATTACATAGACATTGTATGATGAGATGCCGCGTTGCGGCTGCGGCCACATGATATTTTCTTGGCTTCAACTTTTTGTCGGCTCGAACTCCGCTGCAGACGCTGCGTTGGTGAGGCTGGTGGTGACTTGCTAGCGTCAAAATGGATGCTGGTAGACTTCATTTGTAGTAATGATACCAGTAGTAATTGTAATAGTAGAAGTAGAATGGTGTCTTCAGTTGTAGAGGTAGTATATGTAACATGAAGAATAGCGTAGGGCGAAGGCGGATACGGCAATGGATCATGATCGATCAGGATCAATTGTGCAATGTTATCTCTATTGCCAGTTAGATTTGGCTGCTTGAGAGGAAGATGCAGTAAACGTCAAGGAGAAAAAGAAGAAGAAGGTTAAACGTGAACCTGACGAGACGGCGGCACAGCAGAGATATTCGAACAGTTATCTTCCGCTTTACATTTACAACTGATTCATTTGTTTTTAGCTTATTTTTTGCTTGCTTGCTTGCTTGAATGTCTGTTTTTTGCCGTCGTCTCGTAGTGCACGCTATATAGGGCCTACTCAGTGCCAGCCACCACTGCCTTCAGGTGATGGCTGTGGGGTGAGTCACACGCAAGGCACTCGCGGTTCCACTGACAAACGCTACTGCACCTCTCGACCGACCGAGCATCCTGCAAGCGCGGACAGTCACGCCTGTACCACGTGAGGCCATGAGAGAGGCACGATGGAAAGGGGTCCTGTGGGGAGCGCACCTTCTCCCAATGAGGGTTGCTTGCTAAATGAAGGAAAGAGTAGCAATGAGGGGTTGCTGATGACCCTGCGGATCGACCTAGCAAAAGGAGGAATGAAGGACGCCACTGACGACAGCAACAACAGAACTGCTTCTCAACTAAACCTTAGCATAGAAATGTACGTGAATACGAAAACATTATACGGCGGACAACATCTGCCTAAAATAACTACAGGTGTTTTTTCTTTGCCTCAGTAACGTCACAGTTGACTGCAAATGGTGGCCCTACCACACAACTACAAGAACTATATAATAGACAAACGAAAATTAAACATTTTTGCAATTTGATATTATTAACAGTGTACCTGCTAATTCGCGAAACAAACGATTGTTTGCATTTTTATAAAAAAAAAAAAACAAACATAGTCATATGTAGTTCGAGCAAATAACACCAGCCATCGATGTAACCGTACACAGCTGCAAGCTTTGAGCTGTGGCATGTTATTATATCCATAAAGATGTAAGATATATGTAAGTAAGGGCTAGATAAACATATCTACCTCTACTATATACGTTGTATAGATCGGTAAACAAAGAGACTATCGATACGGCTCGTTCATTAGTACCGCCACTGTCGTCATCGAATCGGCAGCGTCATTAGCAATAACAACAGTAGCAACGTTATCACCATCCATTGCTGCTGCTGGGAGCCGTCTGCGAAAAACGGTACCTAGCTAAACGGTAAGATGGTATCCAGTCCCCAGCGAGAGTAACTTGGGTTTACCCGACTGCTTGTTGCCTCAGGGCATTACGCGAGGAAGCCTTATTGCTGCAGTAGCAACCTGTTATTACGCTTGTCGGTAAATAGCTTCGGACTGCTAGAAAGAATCGATAACCATATGCACAACTATCGACTCTTCACAATCATTATATGAATATCTATTTATTATTATTATTATTATTATCTGTAAGTCAAGAAAATAGAAAAAACATATAACGACTTATCAGATTATGAACAGGAACACGACTTCAGAGGGGGCAATGGTATCCTGCGTACATAACTTTCTTTATGTCTGTCGTACATGCACCATTGGTTTGATTCATGGAAAGCCGGTTATCTACATAACTTGCAATAAAGCCTTAGCTCAGCAAAACGAGCCGACAATCTCTTCAGAACTCTAATTCAGTAGAAAGACTATTGATTAGAAAAGCTCCTCTTATCGTCTATCGTATGCAAGTACAGCTTTGAAATATAATAATATAGAGTTTCACGTAAGTCAGAAAAAAAAACAGCAATTAATTCGCTATTTTCGAGCTTCTGAGCTGCCACCTTTAAATTGAGCAGCTGCGTTCCTACAGGGTTTCTTTTTTTACTCGCGAAATCTTACCCTGTACGCGTGTATTGCCAAGCTGGCGCACCGTCGACTGATGATCTGCATCGAAGTATCTGCTTCACTTCGTGAGTTGGCAACCGTTGGAAACTGTCGAGAGTGTTACAGCTTGTAAATACTAACCTAAATAAGTGTCGAAATACTTAAATTATATCGTAGCAAAGCAGAAATCACTAACACGACAATCACTGAATTCTCTATGTATTTCTTTGAATGTCTAATGGATTATTAATTTCTCATCAGCTTAAGTGTCGTATAAGTGCGACAAAAACACAACGGTCCTTTTCTGCTATAACTATACAAGTGTACCGACATTACAATATTGTACTTTTCATTCTAGCAATAGCCCATTATAAGAATAGGTAATAGCTCCTCGTGCGTTATAGTTGCAACTCAACTTACATCGAGTTTGCCTAAAAGAGTCATCGGCAGCAATACTATTAGAGAGAAAAAAACCGTACGCCTCTAGGAAAATAATTTCGAAATATTCGTTATAATTCCGTATTGTTCCCACCATGCGCTTATCGTTCCCCATTGGAGGATTAAAATATTTCTAGCACAAATGTTTGTTCTCGAACTAAGACCCGTTGCTCATCATGGCAACGTATTAAGTGAAGACCTGCATAATCATGTGACGATCAATTGCCTCTGTTCCCACCAAGATGCTGAAAACAGCTGAATAACTATGGCCTGACTACGAGTATGGAGGAGCCAGAACCAGTTTTCTGCCTACTACGCGCTGTTACTAGAACAGTTCGAGAAAATGCTTAAGTATCAACTGGGAATCGAAACGGGGTCATAATGACTATGAATTCACCGCTGTACCCGCCTCGTCCTGGTAGCACCCCAGCATAAATTCAATTTTAGCCACAAAGTTTATACTTCGTCCTCTATTGCTACATAAATTGAAAATACATTAAATGTGTGGAACTCATCTTTTGGACCCGAACGCTCGGGTTTACATGCCATAAAAAATGCAATCACGATTAACTTCTTCAACGTAATTATAATAATTGGAAATAATTTAATAGCAGATATAAATAACTTAAGACGAACAGTGGTGTCAACTCATTTCAAACGTTTACTAGACTGTTATATATGTAGTTATTACTGAAGTTTCAAGTGTGCATGTTCAAATCTCTACTGTTTTGCAACGCAGCTTTGAGTTCTAAAGACAAGCAAGCCAAACGTTCGTTGACAGTCTAGAAAAAGTTTCTTGTAAATAGAAAGTTTCTCATTTTACATCTGTTAAAGTTGTGGGAGATATGTCAACTATTTGAGTAAAAAACAGGTTTATTTTTGCGATATATTTGCAGGTAGGACACGATAGTCCCTATGATTGCTGTAGTACTGTGCTACAGCGATGTTACGGAGTATAATATAACACAGGTGTATAATTGAAATATGTTTAATTAACTTATTAAATATGTTTGCATTTCTATAGTTAATAGTGTTCGTCCCTTCCAGATTCCACACTAAAAAGAAGCCTGCGAAACAAATATAGTCGTCAATTTCTTGCTCGTAGTCGATCGATTTCCTTGAATGCAGCTTTCCGCCAAATGGCTCATATTTAATGTACTGTGAATAAGACGTAACCTCTCACTTCAGCCACGCGCGAAAAACAGGCTTGCTAGAAATATAAGCACGATTTCAGAGTCCAGCAGCGTCAGATACGAGAAGTGCGACGCGTCGCGTTGTGAATTCTAGAGTCTGCGCCGTCTCTCTTCCCTATATATCCTTTTCGATCTAAACATCAAAAGGAAGATGGGCTTCTTAGGCTTAGGGTACACGAAATAAAAATGTAAAAAGCACCAGCTTATAGTCGGCAATATTTTACGTTTTATTTCATACTTCTGTGACAGGGACCAACACGTGCCGCCATCCTAACACCTCTTCCTAAAAACCTCACATGATAAGGCCTCGTGTAACACCGTAGAGATCTGTAGTATCGTACTGTTCATGGTATAGGTCAAACAGCTCGTGCTGATGTAAGCTTTGTGTAGCGATTATTTCAGCACGGTTCTGACTAACGTTGAGCGAAAATGGATCAATGCACCATGTTGGAAGACGTAAAACGCGGGAGACTGACAAAGATAGACCTGTGACGTTGTAACAATACCGCCAGTAATGTGAACAATTTACAATAAGATTGAAGTTATCAGATCTGTTCGCAGTGCCCCGAGAAGCGCACTACGCAATCGGCAAAGAAAAAAAAAAAAGTGCTGGTAAGTAAAAAAAAATTATCATAAATCCCTAAACTGTTCACACGAAGAGCTCCTCTCGAAATATCTCTGTATATATTTGTATATATGTGGTGTATATATAGCAAACGGCAGACACGTCCAAATAGTAAAGGTCATCGATTTGGACTGCTAAACTAAAATGTTGTTGCTAGAACATTGTTGTGGATGTTGCCCTTTAAACCTATATTAAGGCTACGGCACTACGACACAGTACTATAACAGCTGTGAAGGTGGCATTACGGCGCGCGTACTACATTTGTATTATACAATTAAATCCGTTTTTCCTTGCAGTAGTTCGTGTATCTCCTGCTACTTCAATAGGTACCAAATGAAGACCCTCCGTCTGTCAGGCGACTCTGTGTGTAGTAAAAGCTTAGTTGAGCAACAAGAAAACGCCTATACACATTATGACTTAAACAAATAATGTTATAGTATTGATTAAATGACGCTGAAACAACCGACATGAGTCAATATTTTGGTCAACGATTTATATCTATAAAATAGATTTGCGTACGGCTATCTTGGTCCTCTGTAAAAAGGATTCAAACACTACGAGTGTCCGTAGGTTTCCAGTTCGTGTTCCCAGCCAAAAGCTACGCACTAAATGGTCATTTTCTAGTCGCTGCGATGTAGTTATCCTAGGTTACTGAGACTACAATCGACAAATAGATTTATGATGTCTTTCGGCCTAGCATTGCTCGAAACGTCATGCCCTAAAGCTTTACATGAATGCCTTCCTATTTCCGAGCAATCGTCGCAGAGACAACAATGGATTCTTTGGAGAGGTGTGTGTTTGCCCCCGAAACGTAGCAGTTTCAGGGAAACTTGGATTAACTGGTCTTTGTTTGTCCTAATTAAGGTACGTTAGGGTTAAGGATAACGCATAAGTTCAGCTAACCCATAGACCTTATAAAAATTCATGCTGACGTGGCCACCCGGCTGTTAAATACACATCCCTATATTCGGATAAATTCACACTCGTGACGCCTGATAGATTATATATAACAGTATTAGGACTTTACAGACATCAAAAATGTCTCTACTGCATAAATCCATACATTTTTCCGTTTCTTTTGAGTTCCTCCGTTGGTTCTTTTTGAAATATTCCTGGCCCCTCTATGATTTTCACTATCGCACACTTCACGAGACATCGAAACGAACGAAGCAATGTTTCTTCAATGTCCTATCAGAGACAAATCGGTCCAAGCAATTGATGCGGAAGGTGCCGTCTGAATTGTACCGTATATTAGGGGCATCGTTTTTTCTTTTGATAGTACAAAATGTGCCAGTCGTGTCTGACGCCGTTCGATCGTTCAGCTCCATAGGGAGGCACCGCTGCGAATCGGAAGACACTTATATATCAGTCATTTTGAGCGGATGTTGGGGTGCAATGAAGGTTGCTCTCACTTCTTTCCTATATGTATGCTATTATGAACGGCCGTTTCTTGCCTGAAGGCATTACGCGATCTGCCTTCGCCTGCAAGTTTGATTGCAAATGATGATATTTGGTGTGCAGAGCTACAGAAGCTGTTCGTAGAGACGCTCCCACGTACATTCATGTGTCCGTGCTATATCGATTCTATCAACAATCGCCTAAAACACTGAAAGACACCGCAGATCGAAACCTTTAAAGATGTAATGACATTCGATCAAGCACAATTTCAATGTAAAACGCGTCGAACTCAAGCAGTTGAGGACTGGGGAGATCTTCTACGAGAAATACTACTATAGATTACATTGTACAAGATATATAAATAATAAACCTATAACTACTTGTTAAAACTAGTGTATGAAAGGAAAGCATGTAAATTATCAGCGGGGTTCAAACTTTTGCTTATTAAGGATGCAAATGTTGTATCTTCTCGAACGAGACCTATAAATCGTTGGGACAGTTAGTGCGGAAATGGAGATCACATGATGATACTACAACCTGATGATGCAAATGATTTTAAAAATTACCTGTAGCAGGTACAGAGGACAGTACTGACGGTTCAAGGAATTCATTTTGAAGAGCTTAGCCTGCTGAGATAGTAGCGGAACAAAGCGACAATTAGTTCATTAGGTGAGAAGGGTGCAGGAGGGGGCGAACTAATCTATGCCTCAGGAGTATGTGCTACGATGAAGTTGCAAAAATATATCGCATGTACTTCTATCTGCACAGCTAGGTGATGCAAGAAAACAAATGGTGCGGAGTTTTACGAAAGTTTGGTAGGAGCACAACACGATCCAAGGAGAACAAATCAGGTACGATAATAAAATATCACCCCCATTACACCTATCAAGCATACTGTTCGATTTAACCGCGCTGGACTACATCATATATTTGAGGAGGTCTACAAAACTAAGTAACAGCGTATTAACAGCCTGAACATGCAAACGATATTTTACTACTTCTAGAAAGTAATAATCAGTAGAAAAAAAGCTTCAGGCCTGATTGATAAGCGAAGCACACCATAGGGCGACGAGATTTACCTGAAGGGGAAACAGATACTCTTCGAACGGTAACAGTAATACAACTCATTGGCAGCTATCTGTAGCACTAGGCTGACTCGCGGAGATTAAAGGCAGATGTTATTTTCGTTTGAAAGAAAAACGGTTCAGACTTTTGTGATAATAAACATCGACACTAAACAGGCGTTCAACTCTCATTCAGTATTTGGCCTCGTAGAGCAATCTGGGGGCCTCCTCAGTGTTTCCGTTTCTGTGTGTACCTACAAACTCGACATATGAATCTTGCTTGATCTATTAAATATGCAATACATCTATCGATTTCTCTCTTTAGCTAAAGACCTAGTAAACAACAAATGTCGAAGTGAACTGGAATCCAATTAGCTGGGTCGCATATAAAAATATCTAATATAGAGAAAGGAAAATGCTTTCTAAATGATCGCTGGATCGCCTGGACGAGAAACGTCGATAGATTCAAAAATGTTTGGATTTATTGTGAAATTTCTCGCATACTAGCGGACACGGTGCTATATGTTTAGATAAGATTTCCCTAACAAATATGAGATTTCAACCATAGGTCAAAGTTTTTTTAACTGTTTGACATTTAACAAATACGAGTTAACGAATAAAAATCTAGAAAAATATATTTTAATTAGTACACCTCTTGGATACTACCTGATTAGAAGAAAAGGCCTGAGCTAGTAAATCCATACCTGCTAAGTTTAGGGCTGTAATGTATAAATGTCATACTTTGAAATATCGTTGTGACGAGAGCTGTGACTGGAGAGAGGGCCATTGGTCGTACAGTGAGTGGAAGGTAGCAGAGCTCTAAAAGGCAACTTGATATGAGGAGTGAGCCAAGGTTAAACCGCTGTCTGGCACAACAGAAGCCAAACATTGCCGACACTTTGTATCATTCTGTTAAAGAGCGCGACACGCATTTGGCCCTAGACACTAGAACTCAGACTAATCCACTTTCAGATATCCTGGTCGATAACACAATACCGCAACGTAAAACATACTGGCACGCAGCCTGACGAAGAGAGTCGCATGATCAAAAGAGACGTTTACGTCATATTTTAATTATATCTCTTACATCGATGATTGAACAAATGGTCATGAATCCTTGCTCGATCGCTGAGTCATCTCTCATCGTTCTTTATTAAGTACATTCGCATACGTAATGGTTTCTGACGTATGTATTCGTCTATCATGTATGCGCGAACGAAGTATCCCGAGAAGCGAAGACTCCTTTTTCTAGCATTTCCTATGAGCCAACTCAGAATTAATCAGTTACCGTCCACGACTGCTAATTCTTCCAGGCAGAGTTCCCCAGGGAGCCCACGAGTTAAAGCAGGGAACTGTCACTTAGTCAATCCCGCGTAACCCCTATTGATAGTCCAGTAAACCAACGTAGCAGTCGCTCAAGCCGCTATAATAACGACGACAACGTGAACCTTAGGACCTCGAATTACCTTTCACCAGGCTCTGATTTAGTGTTGATGCACGTTTTCCTGATTTACCTTTGTAGAAACTCCCTATTGGACTAGTCTAGTTAGAGATTGCCCCCCACCCCCAAATCGGAAAGTTTACTGCTGGTCCGTGTAATACTCTGATTTAATCTGATTGAGGAACTAACTGTAATGGCCGATCAGAGGGCAGCTGTGCTTTCGTTGACTGCTTACTGCAGTAAACACGTGAGAAGGGTGGTCGTAAAGAGAGCACTGCATATACGTTTGTAATAGAGTCTCTGTGCATTTGTCGATTGCATAAGAGCTATGTATATCAAATAATGCTGGGTTCACTAGCATCAACTCCGACATTCAACCCGGGTCACGATTTAGGATAGCTTGCGATGTGCTTACATAGATATAATTAATTTGGTTTCTTCTGGGGGGTGCTGTCATTCTGTCTATAATAATAATAATAATAATAATACATCTTTGCTTTATTTGTCACGATTACCGTACAAGTAATGTTATTGTTGTCTTTTAAAAACTAATATGTAGAAATAACGTTAACAGTACAACAATTTCACCTAAATATTGACATAAGCTCATTAGTACGATTTGTTATTATGGTTACCGCCACAAGACATCCTTAGGGTGACAAAAACACATGTATCACCAGCAACGCTTATAAAACTATATTCGTACTGCCTTCGAAATTATTCTTTTCACAGCCTCGACCGTAATAATAGATAACATAGAAACAGTGTGAACCGGTGTAGCCGCGCAAATTCAACTGAGGAGAAGATAGAGGAAAAGTCGCTCAAAGCTCTTGGCTAAATGCCAATGGTAAAAGCGTCGGCACGTTTCGGGGGCCGCCCTGTCACCTTATGGCGAGACGCGTCCTAGCAGATTGCAAATACACATCGTACGGCTAGACTTCGTTAAGGCTACAATGTGCCTCTATGCTGCTCTTTCCCTTTTCACTTCTTTCCACCCTCTTGCATTACGCGTTACCGAGGAACCATGCAGTCAAATCCCAACCAAGAAACCACCAGCTTTCGGCGAAGACGGCGGCGGCAAAGCACACTAACGTATGTACTGGCTTCGAAGTTGTGTCTACGAGGGCAATAGGCTATCAAAACAGCCTACAAGTAGGCGGTGGTCTAGTGAGACACAGAGCGCGACGATACTAATAACAGTGGGTTACCATTGGCTGAGGCTGTGCGGTTAAAGGTAATTGTGATGATGATAGCGGCTTAATATTTATAACAGTTGCTTACAGTGCATAGATAGGCAGGCAGGCAGGCAGGCAGGTAGGCAGGCAAATAACAGCATTTCACTTCTACGATTGAAAGTACTATCATTTGCAGGAAGTAAACGTAGTTAGGTAAGAGCGAGGGCAAGAACGATATTTCCTCCATGTTGCTTCTTTAGCTGTCATAATGCGCTGACTATGCTTATACGGTAGCCATTTTTTCTAGCTTCTGCTGATGTTGACAAGAGTGCTCTAGGCTTTCATTACAATAGAGACAATTAAAAAGGGCGTAATACAACTTCTGTACAGCGAACCGTCCATATCCGTTTTTCGTTCAGTACTCTTTCAAGAATCAATCTTGAAGCAAGCGTCCCGCCCCTCATTTATGTAACATACTGGTACACAACAGGGAATATTGATGCAATAAACTAAATCGCTCAACGACTATACTACTAAATTTAATTAAAGTATTCGAAAACGGTTTGGTCAAAGCCGAAAAATCCAGTCACCTAAAGTGAGCTAAGTATATGTCATAATAAATTTTTCTTAAACATAGATAATGTGATCCAAAAGCGATCTCGTATCGGACGGTAAATAACAAAGGTCCATATATGTGTGTGCGTATATATATATATATTTCAATGATAAAGAACTTCGAGGTGGCATTTCTTCTAATATTGCTTACTCGCGTAGACAATCGTCAGGCGTCATCTATTATGTTGGCGTCGTCCATTACTTTCGAAGCTTAGTACAGCCTTACACATGGATTAACTCACACACACGCGCCCCACTTTTACCTTCGCAATCGAACTAGTTGCCGGCCCTATAGACTTCCCGTTAGGAAAAGCCGCCGTTGGTATTATAACGAGGCTTTTCTACGACCCTGAAGCACTTCACCATCGTTCAGTAAGCTCTGTCTTAGAATTTTTGGTGCTGTCAATGCAACAACAATAATAACAAGTTATATTGATAGTGTCCAGAGCGTAATTACAAATTGAATGCCTTGTCGGCATTTGTGTTGTCCTTATTTAGTAATACTCAGCATTCCACCAGGGTATACGTCTGTCCTAGTTTTTTATTGTGTAGTCCCACTGCATACAGACAGGATCTCTCTATAAAACTGCCAGAAGGAAGCAAATATTTAGCGAGGATAATAAAGTCCTGCTGCAACGAAAGCATCAACTTTGTGTGTTAACGCGCTCATGTGACAACATTTTCTTAATGGTGATTAAGGGAGACATCTTCGTGACGTAGACGTATACGATAGAGAAACAAAAAGTGCTATAGGCTATAAGTCATTTTCACCGAAGTAAAACTCACCAAATCCTTCGATGGGTTACAGCGCCATCGTCATAGGACAGCTAGCCGGTAAAAATTAAGGACCTACGGCAACAGCAACAACAAAAAAGAGGCCAAAAATGTCTCCTGGACTGTGCGCGTGCTACAAGTGTGTCGTGTCCGGTCGTCGGTGGAATCTTGTGAGTGATTTTTTTCTAGCTCAGCTCAAAGTCGTCGGTATTCTGAATGGACAGTTATCCCTTATAGAGAAATTAATAGACAATCACACTTAATTGTGCTAGGAGTTTCCGGCTTACACACTGAAGTACAGATAGTACACACAGCCGGTGAATATACTACATATGTCTATATAAATTTTGAAAGAAGACGTGTACTTGATGTAGTGCCGCATTAAGATAGAGGGACAATTCAGAGAGATGTTCCTCAGATTCTTTGTGGCTGAACAATAATTTAGGCCTTAAGAAAATTTCATACTTAATTATTATTAAACAAAGCGATTAAAGCGACACTGCATTTCTAGAGGAAAACGCTCTTCATAAATGTTCGCTTATGCTTGTCCCTATTTGAAGCCTTTTAGTATAGACATCACTACAGTAAGTTCACGAATTCAAAAATAGCAGAGATAGGGTTGAAGTAGTGTTCACGAACGCGAAGCGTAACGTAAGCCATTGCTAGTAAAAAGTCTCTACTTAGTGTTGGAGGATGGAGGAGACTTCTTCATGAAGCAGTGACCCGCAATGATTTCCTCCCCCCACCACCGCTACCATGATCACTAGAATAAAAGAACTTAAAATCTAATGTATCTACTAACTGTACCCTCGTAAAATGAAAGGGATATATGCTTGTTCAAAGTCTGCATTAAGACAGCGAGTTACCCTCTAGGAGACGTATAGAAGCTGTTTCAGAAAAAAAGAAACAGTAAGGTAAGCTTAGCTATCTATAAGCTATTCGAAGAGCATGTGAGAGTTGTCTGAACAAGCCTTGTAGTTCATGCGTTTCTTTTCAATTTTGTACAGACAGTTACGGATATCATCCGTGACAGGCCACTTGTACGAGCCTGTGGTAGCGTGTCCAACTTACGGGATCTCTTCGCTGAGGATAAATGCGATGAAACCAACCCGTTAACCGCCATCTCAGAACGAAAAAGGATCTTAGTCGCTCTATATTTTGGAGCTGCATTTCGCGATTCTTGCCAGTGAGTAGTTCCCTCTATCGAGGTTTGTCTGACCAAATTAAATAAAATTTTTATATCGCTCACAGATGGTTTAATCAGCGTTATTTATTATCGGCAGCTTTTTTAATGAGTTTATTTGAAAGCTTAAGCAAGCCTAGATTTCCCAGGCGTAAAAGTTCTTATTTAATGTTGCTGCTGTCTTCTATAATGAATTTATCCAATGATATCGTTTTGAACAAGGGTTTTATAGAACAATATCGAAGCACAATAAACGCCCCGCGGCGTCTCATATTTAGATGAAGTTCATCTTCGAATCTGCTCGTAAACGTGCATATCGCGAGTCACAATACGGTGTTGATACAGGTAGAAACTGGCAGTCACAGAGTCTCAGCTAGCGGCGTCAACACGGCCGGCTTTAAGTTAATAATATTATTTGATATTATAAAAAAAAATATAGCTTGTTATTTTCTAAATTGAGCGGTACTTCTGTCCTATATCAACCTGTCGTATGAGCGTCTGAAATGAAATGCGCTACATGTTAAAAAGTATCGAAATATTTGTGTTTTTTTCATCATTCCTGTCTATGATAGGTGTCTCTGCCGTTCTTCACAATAAAGGACAATATTCAGTGAGTTGAAAGTCACTTCACGTATCCAAATTGTTTGGATATGCCTTTTTTTATTTTCCCTTATTTTGGTTTTTGAATCCGTATGATATAAGTGTCTCGTTATAAATACAGAATGTATTTTTAGCTAAGTCAGTGACTGGTAGCCAATGCATCTTTTCAATGAGTGATGCTTGTATTTAGCAAATATGTGGGATGCACGTTTTGCGACCCAAGACACGGCAAACGCAATCATGTCGTCTTTGCTCCTTAACAGATTTGAGATGTGCAGACGATACGTTCAAAGAAGGGTCGTAATGCTCGGTCCTGTACTCATTTTTTGTCGCTAAAATCTGCCGAAATTTAATTTGACGATTCAGTTAAATACAGGAATTACTCAAGGCATCTGAAGATTTCACTTGGATAGCTCCATAGGCAATTAGAATTTTCTCAAGTTGAAGTTTCTAGTCGAATAAAGACTATTATGGTTCAAAATAACTGAAATGTAGCCGCTTTTGAAAACCAGTTCCAAAGTTATCGGGTTTAGAGGTTAGCGTAGGCAGGCTGCAGAACGTGACGGGTTGGGGGTAGGCTGAATGGTGCTAACAGAACGCTGCTTCAATTCCCTCAGTCTTTAGTTCCTTCGAAACGCATTCTTTAATACAAAGTGTGACATGACCTTAATCCGCAATAGACTTCGCTGAATCGGATCGTAACATCATCACAGTCATCATTGTTGTCATCATGAGCTTCGCCATTAACAGAACGCTCCTGCGCTCGCAAGGAACCATACTGTTACTGAGGAAACCCATGGTTCTAATAACTTTATAATCATAAAAAAACATGGCACAAAAATATTTTACAATAGACAGCTGTAATCTTTTTACGAGCTATACTCAAGACTTTGTATAGTCTCATATCCTTTTTGTCGTTGCGGAAAGCTCAACTAACCTCTCTTTAATATGACCTTAGGTTTGCAATAGCGGCCACTTTCTATTAAAATTATTCCATAAGTTTACTCGGTAGGAAGCAAATTGATGTATATACAGCTTGTTTGGATTATGCAGTTCTTAAACGTCGGGACGTAGAAGGATACGTAAATACAGGGCTTAAACAGACTCTAAACGGTAAACGCCTATGCGGTATTACAAACTTTATAGCAGTTATTATTGAAGGATCAATCCACTTCTAGTGAAGCACAAATCTGGTACTTCACTAGAAGTGAAGTAATCTTTGTGAGAGTGGCCATGCTTTCCCAACCTTTTCGAACAGGTTTACAATGAAAATAAGAATTTAGTGGACAAAAAAATGAAGGGAATCACATTTGAATACGCATGTTATAGATCATATAGCGTAAATCTATTAAAAAGTAAACCTAAAAAACATATGAACGGAAATAATAATACTAAACTCAGTAACCTATTCCTTCTACTTGATTCTAAAATACTTCCCGACCACATTTCACTTGCCTTCTATACGTGGTTCCATTTGATGTATTTGTATTTTTCCGCCAGGGAAGGTGCTACTAGCTGAGCTGCATATAGAAAATCTAACGTTAGCCTAGCGCGTTAAACATAAGCTGCACTCTTTTTATATAACGCCAACAGTTCCATTTCAGTATCAGATAAAGGCTTCCTTAGCCTATACCAGTTCTTCAAACAATAGAGCTAATTCAAAGGTATAACAACTCGCAGACCTAATTTATTTTTGCAAATAGGCGCGCTATATTAGTCTATGTTGAAGACTGTAGTACTGACTGATGAGTGCAATATTAGAGAAGGCACCTTTGGGGCTTTTATGAGCGTACAGATCGAAAATATCCGAACGGCTAAATACGTTGTGATATAGCTTTAGACTCAACTAAGCTTGTAGCAACGCAAAATGACTAAGTAATTTTTAGATAATGCATACATAATTCAGACCACAGTTATATTGAATGTAAAAAAATTGGTTTTTGTAGCAAGCAAACATTTATCACGTCCATGCTTAAAGTGGACAGATGTAGATGACCGATCCCCCCTCGTAGCGTAGTGAATGACGTATTTGCCTGCTTGACACGTAGTGCTTTAAGCATGAGTCCGGGCATAGAAGCGCTTCGTTTTGTGCTAGAAGTCAGCCGTCTATCTAATAACGCCTAACAACTTAAACACCATATGTAAAACACGTTGCAGATATTTAGTATTACAGAAAAAATGGTCTTTGAGTATTTAGGACCTTAATGGAGCCAATCCTGATCGACGAAAGACTAGACTGTTATTAACACGATAAGGTGAGCCTGGATCTTGCAGAGCATTAGCAACATGCGCTGGTGTCCAATCGAATTATATCTTAAGCACGCGAATCTATCCAAAAGGAAAGGCATTACCGACAATTTAGAAGGCTCGTGTCTATCGCAATAACTCGTATTCGCCTTATGTCAATGCTCGAGTCAGGGTACGTTGTTAAACGGATTAATCCCGAGCTGAACCAGCGGTACAGTACGAAAAAACGCGAGACCTGAAAAGACGGTGAGGGCATCTCAGCCGGCAATACTGGCTGAGTGAAATCGACTGATTTACATATTTAAGCTTACAATAAATGCCCTTGGTAGGAACTAATCGATAGAACCAACAAGAGGAAGTTACAATCGGGCTGATACATTATTAAACGTTACAGAATCCTTCCATTGTAATGCGAAGACTATTGATCCGTAACCCATTGACTTCTATCATTGGAAATTATGATAATTATGGGTGTTCTACTTTGCGTTCGATTCTCAAAGCAGCGGTCGTCTCAATATCCAGCCAGATGTTAAACCGACAAGCTATTGCGTCCGAGTTGTCAGTATTGAGCTGACGAAATTTATCAGTTAGAAGTATGTCCGTGAGTAGAATAACATTAGACTAAATCTAGTTTCTATCAAAGATCCTACTTCAAACTCTGACGAGCTTCGGTCGATAGTCGTATGACGACACGGTCGGAAAATAAATGTCGTCCTTTAGGAACGTTCCGATCGGCCTCTTGCCTTCGCAGCATTATCTTTATGACCAAACTTAGCGCCGACACTTAATAGTTATCATATCAATAGAATATATTACTCCTATCTCAGTGTACATTTCTAAATATGGCTGGCATTGTTCGAATATTTTTTATGCTTTGTCTGTAGGCATGAATCTAATTTAGTAAAATAGATGTAGTTATATTTTACTGGGCGAATTAGTGTGAATGTTCGTCACGAGGAGATTAAAAGTTAAATGTAAGTTTAACTTTATTATAAATCGTCACGCTTTCCCAGGAGAACTCGCATTTAGCTGGCATAACATTTTGTATTGGGTTGCCCAAAACGACGACGATATAGCCACAATCTATAATGGCATGCTCTTCTTATCTTCTATGTTGGTGCACCTGTACGTTCAAACCTTTGTTTGCAAGAGTGTTCGCTAACGAGCTGTGGATTGCACAGCGTTCACTGTATGCAGCAGGACTACGCCTTGAGATCGTATACGTTTCTGCCGACAGAAATGCAGATGAATTGTTCAACTTCATGAAGTCGCGACCCCAATGGCACGCTCTACGCTTCAATGACCCAGCCGTTAGGTAAGCAGAGTTTACGATTCTCTACTAACATGTACTCGGGCTTGCGCGTACGAAAGTCACTAAAAGGCTACAAATTTTCCAAAGCAAGCTGCAGCTTGATGGCTCACGTTGCCTGATTTCAACTGAAAGTTGACGGTAAATACATAAATGATTCTGTGAACTCTGCCTATACTAGAGTTACATTGAACCACAGATATATATCTATCGGAAGAATACGGATCAAGTTAAGTGCTTAACTATTAAATTTTCTGCCTTTAACTTTACCAATTAGTGTACACAAAATGGTTATAATCTGGAGCCTACAAAACCTGAAATAGGAAGGAAAGTGCCAAAATAGCTACTATTCCTTGAAGATCTCGAGCAACAAATAACCAGTCGCATTGACCTTGCAGCATCTATCCACCTAATTTTCCTTCAGTAGGGTTTGTTCGTGCGGTTCGATGTATAATAAGCCTAAAATGCAGTTGTTTTAGAGATCTTCTGCTGAACGGTACGTGCTTTGCTTTATCGAATTTCAGTGAACTGCGTTCATTTTTGTCCATTCGTGAGGTGCCTGCTTTAGTCGTGATCGACAACGTTGGTCTCGTAGCACGTTCTGGTCGTCGGGATTTACAAACGCTTGGTCCTATTGCCATCTGGTGCAAGTGGACCAGCTCTAAGCCAGCCTCCTCTGCTCCTGCTAGGTCAGCAGGACCGTCAACCATATCCTCAGGGCCGTATGCGTCAAGGAAAGCAGGTCCTTCAAGAAATGCCATAAAGCCGCTCAGAAATAATTAAAACTAGCTAGGAAACAGATAATATCTAATCAAATACGTACGGATCAAATGATACCTAGCTGTACCCCAGGTGGCTCGAACATCCGGTGGGAATATCTACTAGCCTCCTCGTATCTAAACCCGTCTTAAAATGTAGGTTACAATCTTACGTCGAACGCTGTATTATAGCTACCAAATATAGTGGATATACTGTTCAGTCGATGAATAAATTCTACTCAGTCTGGAGTTGGTACTTTCGAGCCATTAGACCCTTTAACTAAGCTATTAGTTTGTATACGATATAATTCAGTTAAAATATTATGAATCAAACTTTGAATTCTGCCAGCATAGAAAACTCATAGATATCGGTTGCATACATATTTCTCGGGGTTTGTGATCATATTTGGGCTAGACCCATTTTTTATATGACCCTAAAGCGCTTGAAAAGTGTGCGCAAGAATCTTTCGTTGCGCCTCGACATTTGCACCAAAAAGTCCCCTTGAGAAAAAATTGCACCTCGTGCACAATTAATATGATGTCACTTAGCAACATCGTGGGTTAGCAGGTTGATGCAATAGCTGAAGACCAGTGCCATTTTATTATACAAATATTTAATGGTACGTCTTTACTGAACTTCGTTTGTGCTGATGATTGTACATCAGATAACTATTAGCACCATTTAATTAGTTTAAACTAGCAAGATAGCTTTCAATTTATTAGATAATCAATTCAATCTACATAATAAACGTAGGACTTGGTCGATGCATCCATTCAGTCATCTGGACGCGTTTTATTTTTGAAAATGTTTGTTCTTCGCAATATATACGGCGTTCGATCGTTAGGAGTGGCAGGAAGAGTTAAATTGTATAGTTTTCATAATTACTTGCAAATCTCACTGGATACGTTGGCTATGGAAATTATTATAAACAAAAGCGCTAGGTATAAACACGATCGATCAAAACGACTGATGCGATATATTTTGATCAGGTTCGCGTAAATACCCGTGACATTTCCAAATATAATTTAGCGCGTAGTCTGCAGCTGCTTATTCGAAAACAACCAGTCGTCGGAATAAACGCTGCCACAGGAACTTATCCCTTGGAAACAACAATGGGCCCCAGTTTGCCTAGCTTGCTTGGTAAGTTTACCCATACAGTCTAATCGAGTACAAGTAGGAGTCTATAAATGTTTACCATGTAAATACGGCATGTGTCTAAAGGTGTGCGTAAAATTTCGTCGTTACGCAAAGCTGTTGTACAAGTACTACACTACGATGCTAATGGTGTTACCTTCGATCCACAACGGAGTTTCAAATTATTTAGCTTCTTAATATTAGTTCGCCTTGCGATTACATTTTTTTTTCGTAATATTGCATATTCGAAGTTATCTCTACGACAGCCCAAATAATACACCCGAACTTGATGTGCTTGAAGTATCAGTTCCTTCAAGCCTACGCCAAACGTAGTATTATTTCACCTAGGCAGAAATAATGCGTAATAATTTATAGCCCGGAAAGATGCCACGCGTCACTGTACACTAAAAAAAGCTGTACATTTATGTACTTATCGAAATATGCCAGTATATGAATATGTACGTGACAGTCGTACGGCCTTTCGCGCAGAAGGGACGACTAAAAGTCTTGACTGTATTGCAAAGCTGTTTGTGATCACTGGTCATTGTGAGTTAGTTAGAAAATTAGAATAGTTATATATCTGGCCGCGGAATTGTATCATGTGCCAAGTTCTGTTTTCACCTATAGAGATAACACAGGATTTGATATCGATCGCTACGCGCTACAAAATTTCCATTGTTACAAGGATATGAGAACTATTTTGACAAATTCATCCTAAAAGACGTTTTGTATTCTTGCGATTGTAGCGCGGCTGATTAATGTACCCGTTTGGGTAAACGAAAACCCGAATAGTCTGCGAACGAGCGAGCTACAAGCGATCCACAAACAAAGCATCTCCGAGCTCATTGAAATAAGGTTCTAAATGTATGTATTTTACATTGTTCGCGTACGCGCACTATTTCGAAACGATTATGATAGGCTAATATATATAATTCTTCTATATAATTCGATTTTCGATATTAATCCAGTTGATACTATTAGGCAAAGAACGAGTGAAGAGATTTTAAAAACTCGGAAAGGTTCAATTTTTCTTGTTTAGTCGTTTGTCGGTTTTCGACGAGTGCCTGAATGTTTCATAACGCATTTGAGTTAGCCCTTGTCATCAGGCGTTTCTCAATCGGAGCAGGCAAGTGACGTATGGCGTTAGTAAAGAAAAATTCCTAATTATTCAACCCAACAACATATACATATGCAACATATTGAATACTAGCAAAAAAAAATTAAGAATGGATCTTGATGGCGTTTGTGTAATTACCCTTGACCAATGTATTTCTATACAGACATAAAGTCTAACAGCACACAAGCAATGGGTAGATATATTCATGACCACACGTTCGGCAAGTATGCTACTGGATACTGTTTAGGTCGAATTGTATGGTCTTGTGGACTACCTTCGTATGGTTACAAATATTCTATGCTATTTATATATTTACTGGCCTTAAATTTTTGTCGACAATGCTGATATGGTTTAACTTGTTTGTATGTAACAACATGCTCATTCAAGCGTTCCTCCTAACGACGTATTCAACACTTTTCTCGACCAATCCAAGCTGCCAAACGCTAAACAAAAATCGGTTCTGGTAAGTTTGGTGCCAATGCAGCAAGAACTTGTATAGGAGAAAAAGTTCAGGAATCCTACGTCATTTTCTAACACTTCAAAACCCTCGCGTAACACGATATTACCGGAGAATTAACATAGAAGTTTCGCGGCTGATTTTTTTTATGAACAAATGATTATTTTAAATAGTAACTATATCGTACAACGTTTATTAAGACACTATATTACATTTTTAGTGTTCTTGACTTGCATATTCGGGGTCTTTCGGTACCCCTCTGTTTATCCCCCTGGCCCCCAGCCGTCCAACTATGCGAAAACACAAATCGCCTGACCCAAATTAGATACAAATTTTCAAACTCTAAGAGATAAACTGAATAACAAAAATAAATGAAAAAAAAAACTCTTTTCATCCACCTTTGCTGCTAGCAGTCAATACAAATTAAAAACTGAATATCACGATATCAGAGGGAGTGGGGGACCATCAAAACACGTTTCATCATACGGATTATACGAGTCCGATAATTATAATATCGTATGTGCTCAAATTTTTCGCAGCAAACAGCATCTGATATCAGCAGTAGGAGCAACGAGTCGATTTCGATCGTTGTCGTTTGAAACAATTTAACCTGAACGGCTATGGAGACTCGTGGCTTTAGTTGAAAGAACAACTGCCTGACAAACCCCTCTTTCTACAGAAAGCGTCTAAGAGACTTTTAATAGATTCAAATTTCCACAGAATATCAATACCAGTAATTCGGATATGAAATATGTTACTATTGTCCTTCTGCAGACTCTTTGCACTTTATATAACCTGCAAAGGAGTATAAACAATATAAAGTTTGGGAAGTGTTCAATTGTACAATTGCGAGGCGGAGATCGATTTTGATTCTTGCTGTATGATATACTTTTCGACTTGAATTCTGTTCATACTTTTAACCTCGTTCGATTTCATTACAAATGAGAGGACCTACAAAAGAAAGCGTAACCTGGTAGGCATAGGTTATCCTCGTCCCCTACTTTTTTCCGATGCTTGTGTCTGAGTTAGTGACTGGAAGAATACGTTAAGGTTGTTTCAGGATACCTACATTTCATAATGCTAATAAAAATTGTGATTTTTGTTTAAGATATTGAATTTACCGTTCTTTTAGATATTCTAATATAGACCCCTCTGCCCTAAAATAAATGCCGCATTTTTATAATCTCTTTCGAAAAGGTCATAATTGTGTTTACAAATACATTGACTAGTTACGCAGAGCTCGGGACACTTTTATATTGAAATATTTCTAAAAAATTTTAAGGCCTGTCTGAATAATCATGGGTTATTATTAGGTGCGTACGCAGTATAACTGTGCAGTGGTTTAATACCCTCTTAGCAGATCCTTTGATAAAGGTTTGCGACTCTGATTGACTACGACAAACGTCAGGTGTGTACGTTAAAAATGATGCAGATTAGTAATGTGGACTATAAACGGGTGAGCGATAAGTTGATTGACGACGGAATGCAAACCTATGGACAGGCACTTTAATATCTTTATTATTATCTTTAATATTAAGGCGCCTTAGTACAGCTAATTAAGTTACCTGAGCACGAGCCAAAAAACGGCGCGCAAATTTCCGGTGATAGATGAGGCAGTAACGAACTTTGTATACTGGCGTCGCGGAAGTTGCATGTTCGAATCCGCTCGTTTGCGCGACAGATTTTTCACGCTGCCTTTAGTTGGCTAACCTTCCGTCTCCATTATGAATTCGTCTCAGCGTAACGCAACAGTAAATAAATATGATATTATATATAGGTTGTATTTACATACTGCTTTCTGAATTATTTTCACTGGCTTTCGATGTTCAGCAGCGATAAGCTGTAAACAAGAACGAATCTATTATTATTATTAAGGCGTAAGCCTTATGTATATACTGTACGCTATAATTGAGTGAGATTTGATTTTGATCAAATCTTTCGATACGTTAGTCCGCTTCGAGCATAAATGGCAACTGCTCTCACATGATTTCTTTCCGCTGTCTGCTGTAGAGGCTCGGCAAAAAGAGGCGAACCTTTTGAAGTGTGTATCACCTTGTCCTGAGATACTTATGTGATGTACTAGTTAAGCCAAAATATTAATAAGCATTGAATATCTATTTAAAAATACTTAAAAAAAAAGGCAGATTTTCAACTTCGATGACTTAGCTTTAGACTAAACGGTTTAACACACAGTGTTATTTTCAGCGATATGCTATGGTGAAAATCGTTTTCCTGTCATTTTTCTGCCTACTGCATAGTTTGTTACTAGGCAATACGAGTAACAATAGTATATTATAATAAGGTAACTTGCTACACGGTACTCTTGCACTCCAGGCATATGCACGTAGCTCTCATGCACTGCTCATTGCCAAAATGTATTTTTCTATTTTCACAAGTTATAGATGAATACGAAATAGCCAAACGCGGTATGACATAAAGCCACTTAACAGCTAAAGCACAACATTAACAAGAATATTTAAGTGTTTGTTGCCCAGTGTTGAGCCCGGAAGTGACCCAAATAGGTGAATACTTTGAAGTATCATTAGACATTACTATAACTTATGCTATTGTAATAGGCTAAGTATGTCGATGATCTATTCCGACATTAAAATCGCACTTAGCTATCTTTCTCAAAAAAGTCACAGGTCGTTCCTTTTCTCCAACTAATCTGAGGAAGGTACCCAACACTGGTCTCTCTACGGGCTCTCTATGTAGGTTAGGCGATCTTTGCTTCGGTCTATTTGACTGCCTTTTCGTCAATATACCAAATAACATATAATGTTTTTTTTTAGAAAAACTTTATCGCGCTAGATATAATTGTTACTGAAATGCTATTCTCTGTTAAGCGTTGCGCGCGCAAAAAAAACACTGCCAAGCTTTACACCCCTCCTTTTATTATCCATAGTTAGGGCTTAGAAGGGCAGGCGTAATAAAATAGCTAATATTAATAATAATTTCATTAATAAACCAGTAGTAAGCAAATAATGAACAAAGCACAGCTTGAAACTGGCTGGAAGAAGTGTTATTTTCGAAAGGAAGTTTTTGTGTTAATTCGACCTCAGTGCAACTGGTTTTTAACTGGTTTCTTTCAATCAAGTCAGCTGAATGGAAATCTGTATGCTATTTCTAGTTATGGCTCTGTTGGCAAAGAGCTTAACGATTCTCGCCGCTTCTTTGCAGATAGGTGGTTTGATGATAGCTCTTTTAATTGTGCTTCCCCAGATGGCTCAAACGATCTTCATCCTCCGAAAAAACCAAATAATGATTTGTTTCTTTTAGAGACGCTCGTTTTGTTGTACACAGGAAACGACGGGCCTTATACACGGCCTGGGTTTAAGGCATTTGCTGTAAAGGCTAGGTTTGCACTGTCTGCAGACATTGTCTGGCGGGCGAAGTTTTCTTGAAAGGGAAAGACTTTATTTTTTTTATTTAGGCGCAGATTACATGCTACAAAAAGGTAGCCGCAAAAGTGTAGAATCTCTCATGCTTGTGGTCGCGCACTCGATAATCCAGAGCGATAATGGATATTTCAGATTGTCAAAGCTTTATAGAACTAGCTAAACAGCTCTCTGAGTACCCAAATAAATAACCTAAAATACGAGTATATATATCTTAACGTTTATCGGAGTAACCAACACAACGCGAGTAGCACCATCTGTGGTGGTGGCAAAAGCTACAAAGAAGTTAGCAAGCGAAGAAATCCTAGCCCGCGAGGTTTGTGCTCGATCTGTTTGAAGGATACAGCCTTAATTTGAAAGTGCAATCCCGACCTGAATCTCATAAATAATGAAATAACTCTAAACCTCCTATTTATAATCGTAGCCTGAAGTAAATATCTCTATGAAATAATAAGGGGTTGGATATTCTAAAATTTTGATCTAGTTCAATTAAAAATCTCACAAAATCGTTATCAGCTAATCGTCTATCTATGAACGCCGAAATAGTTTATCCCAGCATTTTCCTTTGTTATTTATTATGTCCTGGAATCTTCTGTTTTCCGAGTCCTAATAGGCCATGATGTTGTTTTTGAACGTAGGACCCTTTGGACTGGATCCGACTAGCTGTTTAATTTGCTTAACGAATACAATAGATACATTCACTTCAAGTAACAATAAACCTCCTGCTGCAATTCGAGCTCATATATTTATTATATTACGACAATTATATTTACAAGATAGCGGCGTTTCGTTTAGAACGGAAAACTGGCTATTTCAGAACATGGAAAGATGCCAATCTGTCAGCTTTCCTAAAAACTCATATAAACCGGAAACTATAGAGGAATAAATATTCGGTACCTAATATTGGCGATATCTGCGAAGCAATTACACGAGTTTTAATGAGAGATTGTTCGCAATTAGATCTCGTTCAGCTAATTTCAGCAACATTACTGTTTATTACTAATGTATTATGTGTATGTGTGTGGGCTAAAAAAGAAGCGAGCTTTCTTTTGTACGTATTTGAGTATCCCGTAGACACGATTGACATATAGTACTCGCGGAGAAAATCACCAAGAAATCGGCAGAAAAACGTAGCGGACGTTTGCTAATACAAAATTCGAAAAGAAACGTACTTTACTACATTATAAAACACAAACAATTAACAACAAAGTAGCAGAAGCATTTCGTATGCGCGTCTACCTCGCTTGGTGTCGCCGCTCGCTGCGGGGAGAAACACCACTATTCGTATCATTATCATATTGAGAAATAAATTAATCAGCTCTCACTGAACTGCCAGGTTCCCCCGGCATTTACTTATGCTCGCCAGCGCTGCGGGAAGGACGGGCTGAAATCAAACCAAAATATATCATCGTGTAGAGTTATCATTGTAACAGAACGGGAAGCTTAGCATTAACAAGTCTTGGAGCAATTCAGTCTAGAAATCGCTTTTTCCCTTTACATTTATACGAGGAAAATAAAAACGAAAAGCGTATATATTTGATAAATTTCGGCTTTTTGCCTTGTAGCAAGATCGCTTTTAGCCCAACGCAGGTTAAACCCTCTGTATCATTTGGAACAAGACCTATTATAAACCTTAAGCAATATGTGGGCGTATAGAGAAACTCACGCTTGCATTTGCAGTACGAGCAGCGCGTGCCGGGTTTTTGTTGAATATAGCAACCGTATCGGGCTGGGCAGGACGAAATTGTTGGACAGTCTGCTCGGTCACCCTGAAGTCCTTTCCAATAGTCATCGCCATGAGGATGTTGGTTCTGGATTGTGCTGAGATGAGCAGGGAAGCTTGGCCTGGGGGGATGGACGGGCGGGTATTCGTGCTCATTTAAAGCAGGACCAGTTGGAGCGAACAGAGCGTTCACACTGTTTCCGGAGAGAATGTTCTCGTGCAAATATGCCGCGGCTATACGAAGAGCGCGCCGTAAGGTGGTCGTCGCACAGAGGTGGATGAGGGACCGAGCACGATGAAATACAGAACAGTTAAGGCACATTGATTGGTATCTTTTACAGAATGTAGAAAGTTTTATCGAATTTTTGTGGACTCAAAACACTTAACGAATCAACGTATCGCTCACGACAATTCTATAGTAATACGCTGCATAACTTTCACTATCTAAAGACATTATAAAAATATAATATCAACATGTTTCAGTAAACCAGCGAAGTTTATTTGCTATATACAATATCGATTATCTTGCTTGTACAGAGAAACGAAGACAACGCTTTAAAGAGGTTTATTTTGAAAAAAACTAGAACAATCTATTAAATAACATAAACAATATATGCTTTTCGATAGATTGCCCTTAACGACAGGAGTAACTGGCAATTGGAAATTGCCCATTTAAGTTCCTGACTTGTAGCCACGCATATACACCTTTACAATTTAATAGTCGGATTTTTACCAGTCTGTGCAGTAATCTTGCTTGTTTCCCATGAAGCAGTACTGCTGATAATCGACTCAATCGTTCGAAGTTCGACACGGTGAATATTTTTGTAAAAAAAAAAAGTTTTTCTATTTCCTCCCTTTAGCAACAACTTCGATATTCTAATTTCTTAAAACTTGCTGAACTTGGCCACAAACTTAGTTATACTTATAGGCTAACAATACTATGCAATCAATGTTTTAAATAAGAGAAATATCATTTACTAAAGCTGTTCTTGCTGAAGCAGAAACATTTATGACTTTTTTGTGGACGCCTCAGGTCCTCCCCTGAAAAAGAGTAACCATGGGCCTAATTGTGGTGGCAAGCTGCCCACCATCCATACATTCCATCATACAACTGTCAAATTTAATATTTTTTTTTTATTGTATGACGTGGCACGGTCGCATTGGTATACTGAATTCTCCACTGTTGTAACAACAAATGTTCTATGCCGATCTTTTGTTTTAGGTAAAGAGGTATACGTCTTATTTTAGTACATTTATATTCACACGACGATAACGATATCAATAGGCCTATTATATTCAATGATATAATTAAACGACATTTCTTCAACGCTAACTAAAATTCCATTGCGTATACCTTTGTATTGTTATTATTTTAATTCTTCGCCTCCAGTTGATTGCCTGTTTTAGGTATACATATGTCCATATTCATTCATGACAGCGTAGCATGGTTCCACTTCATCACAGCACGATATATTTATAATTGCTTGCACGACTTGTCTACGTGCCGATGTATGTAATGTCCACATATACATGTAACATTTATATGCCGAGCGTTGCTTTACAGGTGAAGTATTTCAAAATAGGTCCACATATTTGTATTTAAATCTACATATTATACTTTCACGTATAATTGAAAATTGACAGACTACAGATTACCATAAACTACACTTAAACTATAGTTTCCACTAAGTCCTAAAACCATTTGAGACCTTCGGGCTTCTTCGCTTCCGATGAACCGAGTTGACGACAAATAGATCGTTGTGAGGAACTCGTCAGGAAAACGAAACAGTAGGCGACTTCATACGGGCCCGAACGCTAATAAAATTGTTGATCTTCAATATAACGCTTAACTCTAATCAATTGTAGTTCCTTTACCAAACGTAATTCAAATCAGTCTAGTAGAGTAGTGTTTGGTCAAAAATCCTACTACCATCTGATGTCGTACCTTTGCAGGATATACTGCTCCTACAATATATCCTTTACAGTGTATACACGTAGTAAATTAATTTAGACAAAACATTCTCACATCGCATAGAAAGCCTCAGTCTTCTTAATCTTTCCATTGGCCACAGTCGAAGAAATTTGCAGTAAGTCAAGCTTACGTAAGATGAGTGTGGATTAAGCAATTTCTAGAAACTCATTAGTTATTCCGCTAAACTGTGTTCAATCAGAAATTAAAAAAAAAAAAAAAAAACACCAGAACGATAGAAAATGCACCGGGAATGCTGTTTCGTAAGGTACGGTGGGGTATTAATGGCGCCATTAACAATTATTACGGAAACTAAACGCCAGAAAATCCGTCACACGATCGAATCAGACAAATACTGTATGTGGATCAGCGTTTATTAGACGTCAGTGTATTGTTTGTTTCTGTAAACGCTACACAACATTTTTTTTTTTTCTAAATGGATGTCGATATATTTTATGTTCAATGTTTTTAGTTACCGTTCTATTGATTATAAAATGATTCTCATCCGTGAGTCTTTAACCGTTTTTTGTTGACTGGTCAAATATTCTGATGTGAATTTGTATAGTGTTTGTAAGTGGGCCCGCAGTAACCGCGTTTCCATTTTCTAACGATTACATATAGATATATATATACATTGGGTCGTGGAAACAGTATTAACCATGTTTCCAGCTAGATGGCTATCTCAAACAAGATGCGTCAAGTCGCCGGTGGCTGGTGTTTTTTTGAAAGCTGAGATTTAACAATAGTAGATCTATTAGAATTGTTGGAACGTTTTTATTCAGAGTTAAGATAGCGAGGTTTCGAGATGACCATAATTCCTACAAAATTTCGCTGTATTACATATTTTTATTATGATACAGACACAAATTTTGGCAAGGCCCATAACTGGGGCTGTTTATAACCAATATGCGTTATCGAAAGAATGGCTCAAACCTAGTTTTCTCGCTTTCGTTTTAGGAATTTTAATCTATACGATGCTCTCCGTAGTAAGCAATCAATTATGAAAGAAGTTGATGAGATGATCGCGAAAGTTGGCCAAGAGAGCTACGTCAGTGGCCATTTCTGAAGTGGTCGATCACGAGTAATAAAAAAAGATCACATATAATAATAATGTGTGAATAATAAAAAAAAAAAATGTGCTCCACAATATGTGCCAAACCTAGGCTGAAGAAGGTCGTGCTATGTGTCTAGTGGGATTGGAAAGGAACCACGCGTTATAAATTTCTGCCGCCAACAAAACGGGTTACTCAGACCTCTATGGTAAACGACTAACACGACTTCAACAACCCCTTAAAAAAAACTAACGAAAGAAAAGAAGTGTCCCTTTCCGCCATGACAATGCCAAACCTCGTAGATCTTTCCCTAGCTGGAAAAAATTAACAGAAACATTTCGATGCATTTGACAGATAACCCTAATTTTGCACCATCAGGCTATCAGCTCTTTCGGTCTTTGCAGAAGTCCCTTAATGGTCTCAATAGGGGAATGCAAAAATTGAAAAAAGTCAACATTTTTTTCTAGCCACCAGAATTCACAGAAGTTTTGCAGTTTATCATGACACCAGGACAATGGCAGAAGGTTATTAATCGAAACGGCAAACAAATAGTTGAATAATGTTATTTTAAGATACAAAAAGTCGATCACTTCTTTCCCTCTCGCTCTCTCTCTCCCTCTATATATATATATATATATATATATATATATATATATGGAAGAAAATGCGTAGTATTTTAATTTAAGGCAGGAATAACAGTTATTTTCTCAGAAATTATAAACGCTCCGAAAGTTCCTTTAAATTAGTTTTTTTAGTGGACTCAACATCAATAACTTATAATTATTTGTCCAGCCTGAAGAGAAATCAAGCCACAAAGCAAGCAAGGTAGGACAGATTTAACAGTATACGCATAACAATGCGGACCTTACAAAGAGATAGACTGATTTATTTTAAGGCACCGTTTACTATGCTAATACTGATTTCCCTAAGGTAAGTGCGCCTTTTTAATTGAAAACGTATAGTCCTTATCGTAACCATGTATGCAGTGATAACTATAAGCGGGTAAAAATTATGGGCAGGAATGAGATGGGTGCATCGATAATTCTCGTCTAAACATCCAGCGATGCCAGACAGTAATAAACTGAGTCGACAAGTGCCAGTTGTCCCAGGAGGATTAAATAAAGTTATGCAATATTTTTTTTCTGTGTGCATGTGCTTATTTTTTTTAATAGACTATTTTCTAGTTCATGGTTGTATTCTTTATTTTTAGTTCTGCATTAGAGGAGTTAATAGCTCCATCATGATGAGGCAAAACCGTTGTCATTAACTTTAAGAACACTGAGGAACGCTCAGGCCCAAGATCGTTTAGACTGAGTGTACACCCACTAGCTTGATTGATTATTAGCTTTCTGAGCGAATGAACAGCTAAACTAGATTGTCATATATCACTTGCGCACGAATATAACGTAAATACGTCTTCAAAATGATCTGCCTTCTCGTTGTTAATCACGAAGATAATAAGGAGCCTGCTGTTATTGCTGCCAGCTGTGCTTTACTCGCATTTAGTTATTACAGTGGTTGTTGTTTTTATTGGAAGTCTGCAAGGGTCCTTCTTGCAAGAACGCCAGCTGATTGAGCAAACAACTCTATAAAGATATATTTCTTGATTCATATTCCTATTTAATAGATTTCAATTTCTGGGGAGAGTAAGGTAGCGCTAATTTTTTAGCGTAGAAATGTAAAAACGGACGCTCGGTGCAGCCGGATCAGAACTCGAAATTTGCTAGCGGAGGCTCTTCCCATACGTTCCCATCTATTGAGAATAGATAAATAGTGACGTCCATGCCAACTCATAGCTTGTCGATGGGTTAACGGAAGTGTTCTAACACGGAGCCATTGAGTGTCAACGTGCATCGAATGTTATGCGTGCACAACTCTGAAAAACGTGTCGTAGTTTGAGGTATGGATAACGGACAATATATTATTCATTTGCCAAACATTTTACTTTTTGAGGTAAGTGTAGATAGAACACTTCGCTGGAAGATGCTTAGCTGTGTTTATCTGTACTTAGTAGCAAATGTAATACTTCTATCTCAAGATTTGTATTTGGAGGTACTAGTTACAACAGGAAGAAACATACAAGGAGCTGTACTCTGATGATTGCCAAAGACGAGTGTGTGCCAGTTATTAGCGGGGCTGCGTGTTTTTGGGGCAGCCGGGTAAGGATACGTCAATGGCACAGAATATTCAGGCCCCGCTGACTGACCTGGGGCTGCGGCCACCTGTTGCTGCTGATGTCCATCCTCTGAAAAAATCAACAAAGACAAGTGCATTCAATAGCCGCTTAGTGCACTCTTGTAAATGTCAAGTAAATATTAGGGTAGCTCATCGATGCGATTACGATCTGAAGTCGGTGCTTCAAATTAAACAGATCGTCCATCGCCGTGCAGTAACACGTATGAGGAGGCACTTCCGTCGCTATGTGATTTTTGTAAAACATTCGATCTTATGTTAATAAACATACTCAATTTCTATAAAACAAACAGTGAAATAAACAATTTGTTCTATTTTAATCATGGTTAGCTTTCGTATTTGTTTAGGGTAAATTGAACAGATGGTTTTCGATGATTTAAACCTTGAAGTTCCATTATGAAGGCATTTTCAAGCTCAAACGGAATCTATACGATTAAGTGCGCACCCTCAGTGTTTGTGTTGATGTCAAAAAAAATTACCAATTTACTTCAAAGCTGTTAATTATCGTCCTCAAATGATTTATGTGAATTCTATGTTTCCTTAGCTCGTTCGTCTATCATCATAGACGGTAACAAAGTTGTTATTATAGACCCAGCAAATAGATTTTTTTTTAATTTTAACTATACAGTTTTAGAAATAGTTTCTTTGACGTTTTGTTAAACGACTGTCAATGTCTTTATTTTAGGTACAGAAAGCGTTTGTGTATAGTATTGAACGCTTTTGTTGATACTGCTGGCCGATTTTTATTTTCGTCAACGTTTTTCACTGTAATAACTGTTTCATTTATGGCAGTTATTTAATGCCTAGTTTTTGTAAATAGCATGTTACAAACTGACTGCTTAATAACTTTTTGCCATTTAGATGAGCTGACAACTGAAACTTAGGGGCCCGATGTATGTGGAAAACTGTATACATGAGAATACCTTTTTCTAGGGAACACAAAAAAGGTGTACGGAAGCAGGCGGAAAGTGGCAGATATGCCATTAGATGCTTTGTTTGCCAAATACAATGCCAGTTGATCACTCCGCAGGTTTCAGCGGAAACCTCCCTAATTTAAAATATAAGGTCTATCCTAGATGACATGAAGAGTGACAGGTTGTACCAGCAGATCTGTCGTCAAAAAATTGCCATTTTTTTACAGATATAGACTAATCAAATAACCCATGAAGGGCATGTAACCCCCAAACAATCCCATTTGTGTTCCAGAAGTCAAATTTCACAAAACCGCACCAGCACTTCTTCTTAACAGAAAAGAAACTGCTTTAAATTTCAGCGTTTTCCATTTAGCTCAAATTGAGTGATAGTACTTTAGATTTCATTGCTGTTAGCAAAAATTATTTGGCCATTCTGTTGAGACTTATATCAGTCATCTTTTGTTGACTCTAGTTGAACGGGTGATTTATCTTATATATGAAGAATCCGGGCTGTGTTTTCCGCAGGCCAGGATTAACTGAGTCTTCTGGTCGGGAATATAATGACAATTTAGAGATAATATTATCATATAGTGGTTCCCTGACCTAGCTTTTCCTACTAAAAGTTTTTAAAATCAGAGTTTGTGTAATATTGAAAGCAATAAAGATACAAACTTAGTTTAGTTCGGCCACACAAACGCGAATGGTTCGGATATACCTTTTCATGAAGTACGTTACGAATATTATTTGTCAAGATTTACCAGTGTCTTTCCAAGCCAGTTTATTATGGGAAAGGTTCTTGACAACAGCTATAGAGTCATTTAGCGCTGTTCTACCATCTCAAGAATCGATCTAGGTAAAATTCGTTGCCGAGAAGCACCGACTTAATACTTGTTACACAGTTTAATGTTTAAGAGTAAATAATTTCAAAAGTTCTTTTTACACAAGTGGCTTAAGATATGGAATAATAAAGAGGAAACTGTCATTTATGAAACTTATACCTTCATAATATTTGAGAAGTGGGAGTATGAGCGACGAGTATTGAAATTATTTGCCATAGACGCCGTTCAATCCGGCCCGATTTAAAATGCAGAGATTGTGAGATTGAAGCCGTTACCAACGGCTTGCAATTCTAACTTATAGATGTTCTGTATTTTGAAACATTCAGCCCTATCCTAATTTTTGATTGACTTTATTTGAAAGCAGATAGGAGCCAGACAGGGGTAGACAAATCTACAACGGCCACCATCATTGATACGATCACACCGGAGCGGTGTTAAAAAGAAAACGTAAAATTGTTTTTCTTCGTGTCTTCCCGTTCGTGTCGACATGACTATGCATTCAATGTCGCGATAGCAGCGTCTCGGCATCTTACGTGCGAAGTGACCGCTCGACAAGTTTCATAATCAAGGTCTTGTAATCAAGGTTCATATAAAATCCTATGCACGCAAAGAAAGGAGTGCTAAAAGCCTTCAATTCCTATATAGTACCCGCGACGAGCTATTCGTACAGCTCCTATATGGCCTTATAGCATCATCGGTCTTTAACGCCAGTTGTCTGTATTCTTCGCCCAACGATAAAAATTTTATCACAACTTCGCCTCGTTGTACTCTTCCCACCAAAAACAGCAAGGTCACCAACGGTAACGCAATGTAAAGAAGATGAAAGCATTATAATTTGGGAAGCAAAAGATGCAATTTTGTGCGATTCTTTTTGTCCCGCTCCAAATTGCCCGCAATAACTCCGGTTCCGCACCGATGACCATTCAGGATACAAATGTCGGGAAGCCAAAATGATCTTATTGAAATTACAGAAAGTTTTAACCATTCGCGGCTGCCAGTACCGTTTATCGTCTACTAATAATCTGGGTAAGGCCAGGTGAAGTACACCTTATGTTGCTACCACATCTCTGGCAAAATAGGGGGCAGAAAATTGCATCTGAGAAGCGTAGCATGGAGATAGTGAAATACGTGTTCGGGGTCCTACTTCTAGGAGATGAGTGCCGGTTAGTACACATAAGACCAGTGTAGCATATTAAAAAAACGGAGCTGTATAAATAGATAACGCAACGAAAATATAAGCCAGAGAAGTAATCATAAAGGTGCGCACTGGATTATGACACAGAAAATAAACTGTATCAAAAGGGACCACGAAGCTTCGGGTTTATTTACATGCTTGATATCGATCGAAAATGTTATCAATAATAAATAATAGTACCAATATTTGATATAACATACATGATATAATTTGAAGATAATAGTACCATCGGTACTGTGAAGATGTTCGGCTTGGCAAGTTACTATTGAAAAGGTACTAAGCAGCGTTCTTGCCAGTCAAACACTGAAAGAAGCTTATACCACTGACCGGGCTAATGAGAGACAAGGAAGAATACAGGGAAACTGAATATCGACTTATACTGAACTCGTTCAAAATGGTATAGAGCTCGTATGAGCTAACGCAATAACGTAAATTCAAGTCATACTTTTGAACTTAACATTAACTAATAAATAAATGGAAGTATTTCCTTTTTTTACAAAGGCCATTTCTTGTAAATAAATATACATTGCGGAACAAAACTAAAGGTACCACAACAGACGCCACTGATTTGAAAATATCGACGCCAAGCCTTCAAGTAACTGTGACGATACATGTTGTTGTCAATGGATCGTAGAGAGAGCCGATTAATTCAGAGAATAGTTTAGAGGTACAGGTAATATTTTAAGTTGTCTTTTCATTCCTCGAAAAACAGATCAGAACGCGAATGAGATCAGAGAAAATGTGTTTGTTAACGTTGTTGTAACGTTGAGTCCTAGACGCACAATTTGTCGAGCGTTAACTGCGGATCGAAAATCTGACACATACTGGCATAACAAGCGGATCATTGTAAATTTATATTTGTCATAAATGAACCTTTGGTCGTATTGCGGTTCGTGCAGAGGCTGTATAACGTATTTTCCAATAATGATTATCTTGTTACGATAAAAATACGAGCAATTATACAGTCGTATGTAGTTTTAGACTAGGTAATGATAGTATGTGTTGTAAATTGTTACATTATTATCCATCAAGGACCTTCTGTTGATGTCAACACGCATTACTTACACGGTAGAAATGTGGCCGTGAGAGAATGATATTAGTCGACGATGTCGATTTAAATCAATAGAATACCAAAAAAATGTTTTAGATTATAAAGCTTATAATGATGAACTTACGGAGCAACAGGACGAGCACTTGGTACTGATTGTATGGGGGCTGATTCATACTGCTGGCCGAAAATTGAAGATCTTGGTCAGAATAGCTTGCCGTTCCTGTAACAGTAATTTAATATTGTCATTCCGTTAGAGTAGTCACGGGAACTCTTCGGTCAGTTATTAAAACGGCACAATGGAGAAAACTTTTACGTACTTTACCATCTCAAACGTATGTGCTAACATCCAGTTTAAATCATATTACTAAGTTAGCCGTCCATGTCTACACATAATTTTTTACAGGGTAGTTAATATGTTAGTTAATCGTCATAACTGAAGCTATACTAAGAAAACTGCTATTCGTGAGCACCGCGGAAGTTCAGAAACGGTAGGAATAATACTAAATCTAGTCGAACAATTTGCCACATTTTCCTATATAGATTGTTTTTCGTTGAAATGTGGACTTGCGGGCCTATCAGCAAATCGGGGAAAAATCACAATGCACATTCTCAAAGATAAATGGGCTCCAAACAGCGGTAGATGATATACAGCTCTATAAATACCCACCTATTTCGGTATCCCCAGCAATATACTAAAGTCCACTGGGAAATTAGACTGTGCCTAGCTATTCGGCCCTCGAGATGTATGTGTCGCTGCATGTTCAAAAGTAATCACCGATCAGTGTTTTTCTCTATAATAAAGAAGTAATTTTTAGCTATAATAAAGCAGAACATCATAAATCTGATCACTCAATAAATTGCTGTTAATCCCATTTCATCAGTGACATTTTCTGTTTTAACAAAAATTAACTAACGTTTTGCCGTTGCATAATCTTCGCCGATGCTGAGGTGCCGTTTTCGCAAACCATAACCTTCCCTCAATTAAGTCCATTGAACACGTCTTAGTTAACCCCTTCTTTGATGCTTGTTTTTATATATCAAGTTATACTTCTCCGTTCAAATACGTGCGGCTCATTGATTTAGCTATCTGATCTGTTACCAATAAATTTTTCATTTTCATCGTGCCGGAACATGCTCCTCGACCATTCAAAGGGCTTCTGTTCAGGAGTTCTCCGGCGTTGCGACTTCTTGGGTTATCACACCTCGTATGAAGCCTGTATTGTGTGTACCCTAAAAATTGATTACCACTGCGGTTTTTGTTGTTCGCAACTGATAGTACGCTTAATCGTCGAACAATTTTACGAGACGCAAACTGGTATCCACAAGCCTCTAAAAAATGAGTCATCACTCAATGCGAAACTTCGGATACAAGCGGAAGCTTCAAGAGGTGCCTGCCTTGTTGTTTCTTTTGTTATCAGCAAACGTGCCATTGCGTGCGATCTGCTGATAGACGGAACGAGCATACAGCCAGCGCCCTTACGGCATCAATTTCCAACGCTTGCGGTACCAATGCAGTGCGACAATTTACGTAATTGCCACTGTCGTTTGCTTGTACGATTTATCGTGAACAGAGATGTACTTTTAGCGCAAAGATCAGAAACAGTACTGCCACTATTAAAATACATGCCGTATTGGAAGGATCAGGAGACGGCATCATTTGTCCACGCGGATCAATATATTGCCTAAGCGGCCGATGATGGTACAATGTTCTATTTGAGTGGGTACTTTAGGCCAATTTGACAAGTCACAAGTAGGAACTGGTGTAGAATAAGTGTGGTTAATTACGATCACGCCATACATCGATTATGCAACGCGGCCTCCAGTTTGCCACGTTTCGTTTAAGGAGACGTTGTGACGGTAGCAATGCGCAGTAATCCTTTCTTGCGGAGTTAGCGCTCAAGTGTATACCTACATAATTAATAAAAAAAATCTTAATATTACAAACACAACAATTCTTTTTTCTATCTAAAGTTTTTAGCCATTCTTAGGTGTACCTAGCTTATGCCTCGATTCCAGTAGACTCCGGTCTTTATCTACCAGTTTAAATAAAGGCTGTCTCTACGTCAATAATAAATGTATCTAATATTTTATATCAACTGATCAGATCACATTATTTTTTTATTTTTCAAATGTAAAAAAAAGCTGTTTTAAATGTCTATAATTGCAGTAGTTCTCAATGCACTACCGTAATAATTACTTTCATGTGGACTTTTTTTTTCACAGAAAACATGGAAAGGGCATGAGGATGGTATTGGGCATGATATATTCTCTACATATATTTGCAGTTTAGCCGCTGTATGATCTATAAAAAAGAATTGTATTAACAAGCATCCTAGTCGTCCATGAAAAGCAGCATTTTAGTATCGTATAGAATTATAAATTTACCAGAATCTTGCCGAATGTCCCAGATCAGTTATGCTGCCGAGCTCTGCATAAACAAATACTGCTGTTCGATAAAAACTGCATAAGCGGTCCGTCGAAGAGTACTGATTGTTGTCCGTATAAAAAAAGACTGCCATCGTCGATCTTTGTTTCTTTACGCCCCTGGATATCGACATATCTTTTAATCTTATTTAGCGCCTACATGTGTGTATATATCTACTCACTTGAACGCTTTTTTCGACTACAGCCTGGAAATACTGCACAAGCTGTTATTATACTATAAAACTCTCTCTAGTTTATTCTCACTATCTGCCCTCCTGTACGGTCTCCCACATCGACGTCGTGTCCATCATCAGAGCTCTGGTTCATTTGTCGGGTACGGTTACGTAGACCTGAAGGAAACTTACGCAGTGTTCGTCTCGCGATTCAGATCATATGGGTAGCGTATGATTGAGTTGATTCTCTATGCCACAGGATTGGCAGACGATTGCTAAGAGTTTAGGTGGCTTTGCCGATTTTTTGGAAGTTAGCGTGGCCGACGAATGTCTGCGCGGCTTAACAGCAGGGCCCTTGTATGTGTTCTCCTTGCCTTCCAAATTACATATTAGTCCTTTACCGGCGCAAATGTATGTATCTTCATATTCAGATAATTAAACTATTCGGACTATGAACCTTTCGACCGACTTGACTTGATATATGACCTACCGGTCCATTGGTCTCTGTCCTTGTTTGATTTGTTTGTATTTCTTGCCCAAAACGCCTATATTTTGCATGAGCGAATATATTCGACTGATCCAAAATAATTACATACGCCAATTTTGAGACATGTGTTGTCGTTGCAGTTTCTAGATCGTGTCGATATACCATAAAACCGAAAATTTAGAGTTTCGACACCCGCATTTATCGTCGACATGAGCCCACCACTTTAAGCCTTCTTATAGATGGAACGAATATTATATTCAGCATCATAGCATATGTCTTTTAACGAATGGAAACATAAAAAAGATCTTCAGTTAACACTCTTAGGTGGAAATAAGTATGTATTGACTATGAAAGATAAAATGTAAAGGTTAGTGGATGACGCAACTTCTTCGACTAAGGACTTGGACTTGTAGAAATATGCCGGTTGTATCTACCAGTGATAGGTATTTCCTCTTTTATTAATTTGGCCCAATATAACGTGCCTATAGTCTTTACTATTGTTATAACTAGTACAATGCGAAACATATCGTTGGTTGTCTTGTTGAAAATTCTCTATCGCAATCGATTGGAGCAAAGATGAATTTGCCCCTGTGCTATCGTGGACCAGCTAGAGAAAAACAATAGAAAATCATATTGCACGAGAAATGGATTGTAATTATATGGATTATCACAGCTGATTAAACAGGTCTTCTGCTCGGTGCGGTACTCCGGCAGAATGAGGGACGGCGACACCTTTATCGATTGTTTACTGCAACAAATAGGCAATCGTTCCGTCTTTGACATTTTTCTTACATACAAGCCTAACCAGGCTGACCCCAACTATGTTAAAAGGGCAAAAAATACAACTTAGCATTATTTCAAGAACCAAAGTTAATCTTTAGCGTGTCCGTAAGTCCAATCAGTAAATTTACTCTATAACGGCTCGCTCCAACTCGTACGAGTTTCAATAAATAAATATATTTCAAAATGATTAGCGTAAAAAAGAGGTGGGTCTCTTCAGTCGCCTTAGATTCACCACGGTGTTGATGGTGACTGCCTCTTCACATCTTTTGTGGATTTCCATGGAGTCAGAATTCAACAATTCAGGTAAATGTGCTGCTCAGCGTTTCATACCGACGAGGCAGTTCAGCATCTAGTCTAGATTCAGTAAGGACAGCATCCTTATAGCACCTTTAGGCCGTTTAGGCCTGTCTCTCTAATGTTGATCCCTTAATAGATAACTCTGCTTAGGTCAGTATGATGACAATGTGTTGAGAACGCCGGTCGAATTAGTCATAGAGAACAACTGATATAAAAAATTGAGCAAGTTTAGACCAATTTATTGATTAATAAAATAAGCTTCTTTTTTCGCATCTATGTCTAGCTCATAGTGATAGTAAAAACAACGTAAGCTTATAGTCATGGTATTATTAACGCAATAGATCGTAAAAATAACACACTAATGATCCTATTACAACACAATAGCGAACAGCTGCACTGGGCCCTTTAGCGAAATAAAAGACCTTATGTAGTCCTGACTAACTTACGCTTAGGTTACTCTTATATACAGGTACCTAAGCACAGTATTGTAGCTTAGCATGAATCGATCGTAATGTTGTGAACCTTCGGCAGATTCTTAAAGGTGGTTCACCCTTCACGAAGAAGTTTCCTAGTAATACTTGAAGCTCAAACGCTTGTTTAAATAAACCTAGCTCGCTTACTACCGAAATGCAATGTGTAGAATTGTGGTTATTATACTAGCGGCTGGCAGTATCACCTTGTCCGGAGCTAGTCAGCAGGCCGGTAAAACTATTTTTCTTTATAATCATTTATAATTAACAAATGAAGTTTACTAAATACTTACATAAAATCTTTGGCTATTTGCTACTTGAAACAGATTGAATATCATGACAGAATAGCGATCTTAGAGACCGAGGTACGTTTTAGTGCTGAAAATCAACGCTCAGTAGGTATGTCTGTGTTTCACTATAACTACCTAAGGCTTATAAAAACTTTGGGCACACAGGACCTCAGAAAAGCAACAGTTTATTGCTGCAATCATTTTAACTACTGAAATGGAAGGGTGGACACCAAGAGGGAGGCAACTGCCTCTTAAGACCTGAGAAGAAAGAATTGGTTGCTGAGGCCTTCGAGAAAGGCAAAGCATTGCTAGTGAGCTCATTATGGGCTTAATGTGCTATTCCTAGAAACACGTAATACGGAACTGCAACGAAAACACTGGAGATGATGAAAAAAGCACACAAGGGTTCTTCAAGAACTGATTGTTAGTGTCGCCCTAATCTAGAAAAGTTTATGGGCACAACACGTGCCTGAAGACGACACATTCTTGCCTCAGATGAAACATGGGTCCATCTATTGGGCTCACCATAAAGGATCAAGTGAAGGAATGGTTTCGAGCAGGACAGAAAGCCGTTTCAATGCAAATACTAAAAGAGTCCGAGCGTAAGCTAATGCTCACACCTGCGATGAATACCTGCAAGGAACAAATACACTACTGACTTTTGGAAGGAAAAAAAAAGAGGAAATCATGCTGTCAGATATCTTGAATTTTTCAGGAAATCACATGAATGTATGGAAAATCGGCAGGTACAGTCATTCGATGACAATACAAAGTCTCATTACCATACTCGAATTACGGTTTAAACCAAGACCAGCAGGATGGCCGTAATCTTTCTATTCGCCAATGCAAGGTCCATATAATTTCTATTGCTTCTATTTCTCAAAGAGAGTCATATGCGGCGGAACTTCTCCTCCTATGCAAGGAAATCTTCAATAACAAGATTATATATCGGTAACAAGCACATGGCTGTTCAGACCATGCAGAGGGTGAGTACATCCTAGAATCTTAGACGTGAAGACAACTGCGGTACGGAAGCCTTTGAGCAGGACGGGACTTGACTAACGCACTCCTATCGATTCAATGTAAGATGTATTGAAGTACATTCTGTAAAATGGCAGTGAAAATACTGAAAGTGAACAAGAAAAGCAAAAACAAATCGCGCCAATGAAGACCAATACGAGCGCACGCAGTTTGTATAATGGTCACCAGTAACAAAAGCACAGTGCACCATCGCAAGAGACGAGACATCGATCAGCCTATGCCGCTCATACAGGAAGTATTAGGCGAAAGAATGCCCCATTTTAGCCCATATTGTCCAGCTTCAAATTCGTGTCACTCCAACTGCTTAAAGAGAGCCACAGGTCTTCGACCGTATCTCCTCTCAAATAAGTTACCTAAAATAAAATTTGGTAGGCTATGTAAATCATGTTCAAGCTGTTAGGAACTTACGGTCGTTTGGCTTAAATATATGATTGACAAAGGAGCGTACATATAGAAAATATCCTTATCCTACATTATGTAGACTACAAGTCATGCACGTTCTTCAATTCATTCAATAGGCCCGGAAAATTCAATAGAAGTACGTTTAAAAACAAAGAAAATAGTGGAACCTGCTACTTCATAGCTACAGCGTCGTACCTACAAAACCGAGTGCCAGCAACTATGTTCGCATCAATTCAGTCAATAACACCTAACCTGCAGCTCTTTCTTGGTTGTATTATACTTTCTCATAGTTAATATGAGCGTGTTTTGCATCGCACAAGATATAGAGAGGTATTCTCTGCCGGTAAAGCTCTATTGGCTTAAATTCATGGAAGTATCTAACGAGGCTCGTGAAAACAATTTATCGTTCACTCAACCGGTAATTTAGCATATGTATATTAGCGTATTCCATCGGTAATTATAACTGTTTGTACTCTTTTTTTTCTATAATTGGAGCCATGCATATATGGTATTAGAGAATTCAGAAAGAATAATGCTATAACGACACAGATATAATGGCTAGTCGATAATATATATGTATATATAAGTCTCCGTTGGCCCGCCAATGGCGAGAATTCTGACGGGAATTCTGCATCGGAAGTGGACAGCATCGTAAGGAACGTGTGTTCGGGTGCAATCTTTGCGCTTGTTTGACGTATTTCTAGATGGCCTTGCCGTCGGGAATAAAATGGGATACATTCACGGTAAGCTTGCTGCTTAATGTCAGAACGCGCTTACGTTTTAGCAGTGTCGCAGAAGGATCTCTGTAGATTGTCGATCACTGATCGAATTAACGCCTTTCCAGAGCAATGACATATTTTAATTACGTTCAGAACACGAAGCCTTTAAGTGTGGACTGCTAGGATCGGCGCCGTATCAGAAAATCACATGTCGCAACCACCACGAATACGTTTCTTTTTTTTACATTTGCATATAAACAAACAAATGGGAAAAAAACATGTGAATGGATCTTGACGCGACAGTTTTCGATTATGCCGATTCCGTTGTAGCTGTTTGCTTTCTGTTAATAACCGTAGAAAGATTTTTGGCTCTAACTAGTAATAAATATCCTCGTTATCAAAAGATCTTTGAACGTTTTCCATAGCTACCATGCAGCGACCCTTTTGTGGCATGTCGCGATAACGCTGTACGGCGTTGCTTCGAATATTCGCCCGGGCAGAGGCTCACATATGAGTAATTTGGAGGTAATGAGCAGAAAAAAAGTTACAAGATTACTTTTTATAGCTCCAAAAAAATGTGGCTCGTAAAGTATTCGGAGACTACCCGAAATGAACGATTCGGACCTCGTGTCGAAACCTGAAAGAAACAGCTGCTGGAATCGTTGACTGGCAAATGATAAAAAAACGTATAAATAGATGCCATTTTCTAATATAATATTACGGGTTGTAGAACGCAGCAAGCGAAATCATGTTCACGCTATTCGTATTATCTGGATATCGTACTCTATGACAACGTATTTAAGCAAGTCGTGTTTGCTTAAAATGTACTTGAGGCGTTTTTCATCAATCACGTCAAAAAAATCACTTCGGTGGGTCGTAAGAAAAGGGTCGTAAGAATCATTACATTTCAACAACCTTCACTGAAGAGTATTTCCATTCGATAGCGAATGAGCGATATACGACCAGTCAAGGCCCTGTGCATTACAACTATTATTTATTACTGCAGCGTTACGCAAAAGGCTCAGCGAAAAAGTGGTATTTTCTTCTCATTGCATCGCGAGGAATTGCTTAAGTCGTCATCGACGCAGGAGAAAATAGAAATCTTGTCGGAATACTTCACTTGCTGTTGTCCTATTATGTGGACTTAGACCTTTTGTCTGCTACAGGCAAATAACAATCAGTTGAGCATGCTATATGCAACAAAGTCGTATGTTGATGAGAGGTCTGAACTATGACATTGCGAAGGAACGTTAAGTAGATGCCTCATTAACTTAAAAAAGATGTCGTACGTCCGTTATGCCATCGTTCATTTTTCAGGAGTTACGACGGTAAACAAGAAAGCCTATTATATGGTTTCTAACGTAATGCCTTTTCACGAAATCTGTGGCTGGCGCTGTTGGCCGGCTGACGTTCATCTCGACAGATAAATGCTTCAAGTTATTATATTATATTACTTCAGACAGCTGACTACTTCCACCAGTTCGGACTGACCTGTTGGACGTCAACGGCAGCAAAAACAATAGAACGGCAACCCTAGAGATTTGTTCTGTCGTTCACCCAATTCCGTCCGGTTAGTAATTATAATAAGTATTATTAATAACCGGCATACTGAAGCTATGAATTTTGGCTGAACGTCTTGCAGCCACATGCTCCATTCGTCATATCGATAGTCGTACATCGTTTATGCCCAACAAAGTTTTGATGAACATCTTCCTTCATCAATGCATAGTATTATCGATCGAATTGAATGCTACGCCCCCGTTCCATCACAAACAGTTTCCGTTACGAACGAAGGTCGAACTATGTTTCATAATATTATACATTTATAATGTCCGCCATGGTAGAGTATAGCTTTCAATGAATGTATCGCTTATTCTATATTCTTCCTATTAATCGTATTTAGTTGTTTGTTGCTGGCTTCTGTTGTTGGCATTAAACTAGCACTTTTATTTTCTCGTATTGTGAGATGATAAACAAGTAGTGTTTGAATTCAAAATGGCCACTTGGCAATTGCAGTCCCTCGAAGGCCCTACATCGCCCAGTATACCCAGCTGAACAAGCGAGCCTCAAGACCTGGCTATGAGGAATCACGCGCTCGTTGCATCTCGAATATTTCTGTAAGAGTAAGGATCATAGCCTTACAAACGATGAACTAAGGCAACAGCGAGATAAACAGAAGTACGCTTATTGTCGCCATTGGCGTGTAAAGGTCACGCTGATTTAGAGTAGAAAGAATTGCTATTTGAAGACGCAATTAGGGCAGCAGGTGCTCCGCCCGTACCAAGTAAATACTCATAATCGATAGACCACAGCCAAATCATGTACAGTCTAAAACCTAATTAGTAATCAGTAAATTAATTTTAATGGCTGAAATTCGAAAAAGACTCCGGTGAGAATATATAAGCGGATTATATTATCCATTACGAGCAGACGAAAAGTTCCGTACATCACTACATGATCTACTCTCCCCAACAGTCGATTAAGCTTCATCAATGCGGAACGTTTTAAATGTCAGACGGCCCGTAACAGAAGCACCCTCATAAGCTTCACATCGAGTATGCTTTTAATTGACTTCGAATATGTCTACTACCAAACACTACGGTCTCAATCTATTTTTGTCTGTTATTATAGATATATGTCGCAAAATTAACCATAAACTTAACAAAAATGGAGCCAGCGAGACTTCGAATAAGTGGCAAAGCTGCGATTTATGGCGCGCCATATCGCTTGGGTAGGCTGCTGGGATAGGTTAATCGATTTACCTACTTAGCTTTACTGATTTCGTCGTAGAAAGAAGCCTTGATAACTTCGTCCTTAATATTCGGCCTATCATTGATTGTTCCTTTCAACTGTTTTGCAAGTTTTTAACCTCAGAGTTGCATTAGTTGCCGCCTACGGAGTAAGCTCGACCTGGGAATGATCTTACACTGGTCAATCTCGAGCATTTGAATATAAAAAGTCTCGTTACTCAAGAGAGCTTCACAATTGTACCGGACAACCCATCAACCTCCTGGGCGACGATGCCATCTTAACCTATCGCCAACTCCGGTATTCTGGGTATGCCTGCCAAAATGGGATAGAAAATTGACGGAAGTCAGTTCCTAGGTCTATCAACTACTGAGGAGCATGACAGACGAAACCTCATCGCTCTAATAGATCTACTATCACCATCACCTACGCAGAACACAGGGGTTCCATAGTGAATATTGTTATTGTACTAGGCGTAAGCAACCTTATGAACCGTATCGTGCTTATCAGTTAGATGACATAGTAGCTAACTGAGAAACGATTGTATCATGATGTATAATTTACAATGCCAATCAGTAGCGAATCGTAAACAAACAACTTCGCAAACCATAGGTACCCTTTTCAAGAACCGTTTTAGGATATTAGCTTTTACCAGGTCCGTGTTTAAGCTAGTAAATAAAGCTTAGTATACTAAGGTGTCATACATGTGTATATTTATAATGCATCCTGCCAGGGATGAATAAATGAGCTCGATTGATTGATCATACATATATGAAGAATGTCATTTTTTACGGGCCTTTATCACCACAGGCCGGTTGAAAATATATGGTAGAAGGTTGTACAATACGGCGACCTAGTTGAGTTGAGATGTATTATTTCACACTGTTCGTTCTAGCCACGGAACGAAGTGTCTGTGTCAGAATCCGAACCTATGCATCCACTTGAACTTCGGTAGGCAGACACGTTACCCCCTGCAGTATCAAAGGAACGAGAATAATGTGATGAATGACTATGACTGGGATCCTTATCGTGTTTGCTGTTCCTATAGGCATGAATATACATAAAGTACCATAACATATTTTCTTCGATTTAAAGCTGATTGCTTAATTTTCATCACACGTTTTCATCAAATGTTTTCACAAAGCACATTCGCGTGCTCGAAAAATGTTGTCAAGTTAAATATAATAAGAGAAGCTAGTAACCGTCAAGACTGTAACGGGACTCAAAAAAAAAGGTAAATGTAAAATGCTGATATTGATATGAAAGTACAGGGTTAGAAACTCTCAAATTTGGATCGCACTTTTAAGGGGAATTTACAGCTTGGCTGGATTTTGCTTTGAACCACTTGACTAAATTGGGTGCATGCAATATGGAAATGCATTTCAGATCCTACATTATCTTGTTATATAGATTATCATTGATATACGGATGGATTTCGAAAGTTCATCATCTAAATCAATGACTGTACACTCAAATAGCCGTAACGTCGTACCTTAAAAACTGTAACCCATACCTACAAAATAACTAGCGGTCCTTTTAGCGTCGTAACAGATAATCAATGTTGACTCCCGTGAAATTGACATTCCAAGATTCCGCCTACTAAAGTACTAGAAAAAATTATTCGGTTTCGAAAAATATCGTAACATCAATAAACATGCTTTATAAATTTATCCTGCACATATTAAAATAAGCGAACATTGCTTAGCAAAAATTGCTTGTTTCGGTTTGCTATGTTTTGCACTTGATTCGGGTGTAGTTTAATAACTGTATAATTTCGAGTTAGGCCTGCTTGGCATCGAAAACACCCTGAAGATCAATTATTACTACAGGAGTCAGTTTTCGCCACATTTACAATGAAATTTCGTAATTTCGTCTGCCTGCCGACGGTAACGGAGTCACACGTCTAGGTTTTAGGGAAAGACAGGGCGTAAATAGAGACCATGAAGCATTCCGAATGGACTGCCGGGTGGGAATAGAATACGCGATTTTAACCATCGAGGTTCGATCTGTAAGATACGACCAGCATTAGGCAACCTAGGATCCAGATTCGATTGTGGCATCTAAATAAATAGTTAACCTTATCGAACGCCACCGAGGAATCGAAGAAACACAAGCCAGTCGTGACGCATTTTTTCGACTTTTATATTTGTAGACCGCTCTCCTTAACAGCCATGTTTGTGGTATTAAGCAGTTTGCTTGATGACAGGAAATGTTAAACAGCATGAACAATTTTTTTTTTTCGTCAAGAAACAGGGTTTGCAGTCCTGAATAACAGGTCTGTTGTTTGTTGGCGATCAATCCGACGCTCTCAGAATAGATTTGCGAAACAGTGAGAGGACGACATGATTCTCTAGACTATGAGTGAAGGTAATAGTTAGTACAGCGCGAGAGAACAAGCGGTTTCCCTGTAGAAGATTGCCCATATTTTGTTTGGGGTAAGGCTGCGCTTGCGACTGATCTCGCAGAGTCTTGCAAAAAGAATTTCGATATTGTGCCGTCACCTGCGAAGGTGCATCAAAAGTCGCTTCGCTTGGCTGCATATACGAAACATATCTTTGTCAGTATACAACTAACATTCGCGCTGTCCTTTTAGGTCAGAGAAAAGGCTCCATCGTGAGAATTTAATTGTCTATTTGCGTAACGAAAGAAACTTCGCAGGTCACCAGTATAAATTCCGATTTTCCATGTTGACGGACAGACAGACAGACAGACGTAGAGTATTCTCCAGTTAATATTATATATGAGAATATTTAAAAAAAAAAAACTGAATATTGTGCGTTAACTGAATTGCAGTGGAAAAGGAGCCGTAGCCAGTTCACAAGCCTTAAATTAAGCCTGATCGATTCGTAAGCGGCTTTTGCTAAATTTGAACTGCATAGAGGATTGTGATAAAATAATTAAATTTTATCAAAAACAAGATCTAGGACAGTACTACTCCTAACACACCTTTATCTCTTAACTAGTTCCAGGAAGCCACTAGTGATACAAAAAGATGTTAAAATATATTCGTTTCCGACCGTGGATCCGGTACCATTTGGCGAGGCCTGATTCACAGTGGCAATGCTGACGTATTACCGGAACCTGCACTAGATCATCGAGTGCACCACAGAGCGTCTCGAAGCTATTTTGATGATCACTTGAGGATTCGGTAGGGAAACAGTACATACAGATTAGACGATCGTAGGTTTCATAACTCCACAGAAGATCAATAGCGATTTGATTTTAAAAGTGTGCGTCGCCATATCGCGCAGCGGAATTTAAATTTTACTAAAATCCACACGCTTCCACCGGCAAAACCAAGTTGATCTTTACAGAAGACAGCATAGCTACCACTTAAAAAGATCTGCATTAAAAATTTGATTATTAACCCATTATTCCATAAATCGAAAAGCATTAGCTGAAGTGGAAGTTGTACACTCCAATAGGGGTTCACAAGTAAATAAAGTACCGTTAGGTAGTAGGCAGGTATATGTAGATAAACAGGTTTAGGTTGATCAGAGTTCTAAGCCGAACTGACAAAATCAGGGGTAGCGAAACTCAGTCACTGCTCTTTTTGGGTCAACGATGGTGGGGTTTCATATTCCACCCCTGTGACTCAATATTGTTGTTCCATTGGCCTGCAACCAACCAAACTTCACAAATCGATTTGTGAATCAGTAACAATGAATAAAAAGTGATCCGTGAATCGAGGTTGAACTTTTCTGACCGCAACAAAGGGTATTTTATGACTTTTTTAATTGTCCATGCGTTTGAGCTGCGATGATTTTTTCCAGATTAAATACAAACATTTCTTGACACAGGGAGGGATACCGGAATACAGGGAGTTTCGAGGATGTTTTATTACTATTGGTAGATGCTACTGTCTTTTGCGACATACGTTCTATGAGAAGCTGGAAACTTTCACGAGACAAATTCGCCTACACGCAAAAATCCCGAGAGCCCCCTATGCTTTTAGGTCTGAATTCCCTTTTATTTTATGCTGGTTCTTTGCCGCTTCCGATATGAGAATGTTCACACGAATTGTAGGAAGTTTCTCTGAATAATACTTGAGACGTTAAGTGTCGTTTAGTGCTTTACTGACGTAATACAGATGTACCGTGATACCCGGGTGTACTTATCGGTCGTAGCGACCTCCGCGAAAAAAAAAGCCATACTTTTCACTTTCTCTGTTTCTAGTTTGTGCTAGTTTCTTATTTGTAACGAAGTAAACCCATTTTTTTGGACAGCGTTCATAGTGCGACTTGGAGCGTGTCAGCCATGTTTTCCAGTTCAACGGTATCATTGCGCAGATCAAATAAACGGTCGCAGTTGACATAAACGATTGTGTTGAGTGTTGCAGGTTTCTTTCGGATATCCAACGTAATGTACGTAAAGCCTACCCGCTTGCCACAGTTCTTCATCAGGATATCTTCCGGGTTAATGGAATGATTTCTTTGCTGTAGGAGCAACATCGGCAATAGCGTTTTTTTCGTTTAGGGTCTACACCCATCGTATTGGATCTCCACTGGCACAAACCAAAGAAGACAAACAATGCACTCGGATGACAGAAAGAGCTTTGAGTTCTTGAAAAGTACACGTCCTGGCTGCAATGCGCTTTGCCAGAAACATATAGAAAAAGATCATTACGAACATTAATTGAATCCAGGTGACGAATGATAGTGGAAGTAGTGCATGTCTCACGTAATCATTGCTCGCGTGCAGTCTTCAGCCCAGTTCAGTATTTAAGGATGCCGTCTTTTCAGCTACGACATTATGCGAAAACACCTAAATCGTTGATCAGATGGCCAGTAAAATTGAAGTATTAGTCTCACATTCCGTAGTTCGCTTACACATTAAAATGATGCAGGCAGATAATTTATGTGCAGAAACTCGCCTGTGTGATAACTATTTAAGCATACGTTTACACTACCATTTGGACATGCTTGCAATACGAATATCTAAACCCGAAACAGGTGATGTAATGCTAGTCTACTAACAAAATGGTAGACCTGTACACTACCATGCAGTACGTATGTGCTGCGCGGGACAGATAAGATGCCAAAAACTGGTTTATGGGCATGGATTACGGGTTTTTCAATCTTAACGTTATGGGCAGACAGAGATCGTTGACACAAGAGATACCAATGCTGCGACTGCTTGCCTTAGCAAGCCGGACCAACTGGTAGTATATAATAAAATACCAACTTGATAAACTAGTGTTTTCGTTCAATTCAGTACTTATGCCTCTTGACGAACAGATTTGTTCATCAAGAGGCATCTCGGAACGTCTAGGCAGTAGGACGCCATCCGATGAAAAATACCTAACGCCGTCTAGCAAAGCTATTTTAATTGCCGCAGTTTACTAAACCGCTAACGTGTAGTATTAATTTGAAAAGTGGACGTTTTTGAACTCCGTTCGGTTGTGTATGTTGTAAGCATTAGATTTGAAAGGAAACAATTGAAACTCCGTGAAACAGAACGAGGTGCTACTGTAACTTCAAGACTATAGCAAGGTAAATTTTAGCTAAATATTTATCAGCTAAAGTTTAACTCGTAATAAACAATAATTCCATCGAGGCATATTTATTACTAAGTTGGTGTTGTCGATTATTATATTATAATATGTTCCTTTTTCAAGCTGGAGCATAATGTTTTAAAAGAGCTTGTTATTAATATCTATGTATGTGATTATGAAGATGTTAATACATACATCAGTGCAGAAAAACAAATTGTTGATTTGTTGCATTTACAGGGTATCGGTAGATGCGTGTAGTTGGTACGTCTCTACTTTGTCATGTAAAGGCATTCAAATCAGAGCAACCATCTTAATGGAGTTATTACCTCATATTGTTATTATTATTATTATTATTATTTTACTGAGATAAAATAGCAGGTTGATGTCGACATTCCTGTCAATTTTGTGAGATAACTTCGAATAGCTTTACATAGACCTGAGCACAATGGTCAGCGATCATAGGTTCTAATGTTTTCATTGTTAAACGATTACAGAGCTAGTTATTTTTGCTTGCACAGCATAAGTTATAGTGCCTGTTTGATATCAAAAATAGTAAGTAATGAAACGAGTTGTACGCATCTATAGTCCCATTCAGCTCATTTCCACAAAGCTTTGGCCTGTTTTTCAATAGTTGCCTTCTGCCGTTTTAAGACAGAACTATTATTTGATGCTGCTTGCGTTATTCCTCTTATTGAAAAGATACTTTTGTCTCTTCTTTCAATGGAAGTATCTGCTACGGCTGCTAGGTTCGTCTGCCCTATCTTCTCATAGCCAGAACTATTAGTCCGCAGTTCCAGGTTAGAGCGTTGGAATAGGACACGGTTGGCATCTGCGGTGCATTATTTTAGTGGTCGACCCCCCTCAGCGCAAAAAGTTTGCACAGTGAGTTCATAAATAGAAAGAACTTTTTCCTATTTGATAACTAGACCTTTATTAACCAAGCAGAGTTAGTGCTTTTAGCAGACTTCGAACATGAGATAGAATCGGCAGAGCGAAAAAATGGTAAGCTCCTGATCATGCTGTGATGGCAAGACCTCTGTAGGCATTTTGAAATATTTAAGGGGCAATATAAAGGCAAAAAAGTACAATGCTGGCTATAGCAACAAATGGCAAGCACAGATGTTTAGTTTTTTTCCTATGCCAATCATCAGGACAAAAATATGAAATATTTGGAATGTTTCAATCCCTTCGCGGATTCCTTTGCAAATAAAAAACGGGAATCAGATGATAAATTATTTTTAGCTAGCTTATATTACGCCAGCTTTGATTTTTGTATTCACTACGATGAGTGTCAGTCCGTGTGCACGTCTTGCTAGATGCAATAAAACATTGACTATCTAGGTGGTGTCAATCTACCCGTCGGCGTCGTTTACCACGTTTGTAGAAAGAAAAAAGGTCTCTAAGCGTGGCCAGTTGGCGACTACTGCTAGTCATGAACGCCGCAAACTTCGATGAATTCGAACAAATCAATGGTTCATCAATCAAGTTTCTTCAGAGTGCGGTTGCAGGTAACAGCAAGCTCAGATGGTGGAGGTGCCATAAATATATGACAATAAATCCGGTAAATAACAATTTGCTTACTAATTGCGATTTGGAAAAATACTAGGAGCATCTACCCAGTAGCGATAACTTGATAGATTGTAAGACGAAAAAGATTGTTGCAGATTTGTTTGTCTCATCATAACCATGCAAAGGAGGAAAGAAAGACCCCACGTAAACCTCCGCCATATCATTTCTCAGTATTATTATTGCAACTGGTAGCTTTGTATTTACTGTATTTTGGTATTACTGGGTATCTACTGCATTACACTAGGTAGTTTTGATACAGCATCTATCTGCTTCTTCCCTGTCGAAATGCCGCGAGACTAATATAATTTTCCTCACCACTTTTTACTATATATATTTATCGGAAAAATGTTTTCAATCGTCAAATGTATCGAATGGATCGCACATGGACATGGGTGCGAGAGGTCAAGCAGTTGAAGTTCACAATCGAGTGAAGTGTTATAGGCCTGTGGATGATCGAAACAATAACAACAAAAAGACTAGCGAAAAGGAAAAAGAAAGAGCTAGAACATTGCCTATATGGTTAGACTAGCGTAACGTGACGTGATGGAAGTTCATCACTGAACCAGACTTTCGTGGTGCTCCCGTTTCGTGGTGACGTAATGATAGTTTTTGAATTAGTTGTTGTGCCTCTAATTTCTATCTTTTTGAGATACGTTCAGTAAGTATTAATTCAAATTCATCTAAAATATAATTTAGCTTTATCCACAATAATTTGACGATTTTGCATGTGGAGGGCAACCGTGTTACTGCTTCCGCGGTCGTATCTAATGTGTTTTTCGGCGATGTACCTGTGAACATCTATTGGAACACTTATTTTCGTTTAATCGAAGCCTTGACAATATTTATACTCCTTTCTCCTAAACACAATCACCCACTCAAACTTTAGAAAAGTTTATTAGAAACTTATTTTAACAGCCTGATTTCTACACGCCAAAATACCTCTGCTTTAAATTCGCACCGTCGGATGAAAAATTTACTACACACTGTCAAGACTCGTATCATGACTCATGTCAAGACATACTCAGATATAAGTTCTCTGCAATTTGTAAGGATTATGATATTTGCAGTTCCATAACCAGTCCGTAATAATGATGGGTTGATCCGTGATGAATACGAGAAACAACTACAAATTGGTGTAGATGAGATAGGTATATGTATATAAGCTACATTGATGTCTGTGTGACATACATATCCACATGTAATAAATAGCTCTCAAATAATGGTTTAGTATCGTATTTGGCATCCCTTCCATGGAAAGGGAGTTAACACATATATATGTATATATATATATATATAAAATAAGATTATATTCTATTTATTCGACAACTAAGAAATTCACAAACCCTACCGCCTTTCTCTATCTACGTTTACGACGTTTGCCACAACGGAGTCCCCGCTCGATTATACAACAATCATCAGTTGGCTGGGCATTTGTGCATGAAGTTACACCGAAACGTTGATCTCCCAATTCTATTATAACTGCCGAACGTCACTATCGCTCAGCCATTCTTGAATAAGTTTCTCTGATGTTGGCGTAAGATAGGTATCAGATCCTCCGCTATAATATCCTTATTATATATTTAACAACGCACGAATTGTCTGCAGTGATCATCAACGAATTTGCGTACCGCGGGGATATAGGTATGAAACGTAAACTTTGATTGCGTTAAATCTGATCCAAAGTAAACGTATTTAGGATAAATGTGTTAGGCTTAAGGGTCTTTATCTTTGTTTACAACAACAATTCTAGAGGTATGTCGGAACTTTTGAGTAAGCCTTGGTTGTTGCTGTTCTCAATAGTGAAAAAAGCACGAAAAGGCGGTCAGTTGGCATGAGTCTTACTTTAGAACACACGACAAAAAATACTAGGTGGATTTTTGCAATATTTCATAAGCCCGATCGCATAACAAAAGGTCCATAACAAATCATTTTGTAATATATAAAAAGGAGCATTGTTTGAAATTTCTCAAGCTTAAGTGCTATTTAATGCGTACATTGAAAGTTTTTAAAATAAATTTTATTTAACCTGCACAAGGAAAGAATGTCATATATAAGCGTGCCCAACTTTAAAAAAAGAAATATTGACCCTAGACTTTATTAGCATTTCTTTTTTATGACAACCTTGCTTACTTCTAGCGGTTATTATTACTATTATAACTTTTTGTGTTTTATTGTTCTACAAAAATAAATTGATAAATGAAAGAATTCAACTTTGTTTATGCAGTGCCTTTGGTGGAGCAACCTGCCTTTTTAATTTTAAAGGTGTGAAGTTCTAGGCTCTAAACCAGGCGTGGTCACACATTATTTCGTGCTGAGGGCCAGCTGCCTGAAGTAATACTAAGCCGCAACACCCGACATAAAACTTGAGACGTTGAAGATCTAGAATAGAGTTTTTCTTTTTCCGACGCTTACACGCGAACCTAATGATACGCCCGCTCAATTATTTTTTTTTAACTGATATATAAATCTTAATTATAACAGCGACACGTAGGTAACAAAAAGGCGTCATACTATTAATCATGATGACCCATTTTCGGCCAACAATAACGACAAGAACGGACCAAAGGAAACTGAATCGCTGATCTCATCCACCATTAACTTAAGGACGATTGGTAAACATCATGACACAAATAAGCTGTTCTTAGTGCTTATCAACTTGCAAGCATAGCAAAAAACAAATCGATTCCCGTTTAAATGCTTCAATATGCTTAAACGCCATAAACTTACTTGTCATAAAAAAAATAAACTTTCATTTTTATGAGATGCTTTTAATGTCTCGTAGCCAGTAGCAACATAGACAGAATGGACAGAAAAATTATTTCTAGCAAAAATACCTATTAAACGTATGCTCCCAATATAAATATGGATTATATAAATGCATTTTGAATGACGGGTTGGTAAGCTTCTTGCCTTTGATGATATTTCCTTTCCTGGGTGCTAACTATCTTGCTTACATGAAACGAATAAGGATGTGTTTATATACAATGAACTGAGATATACTTAGCGCGAACGTCAAGAGAAACTGTTGCCAAGGCAATAAAAAAAAAAGAGTACTTTTAGCGGATGTACTAATATCTTTTATTTAGTGGCTTACTTAGTGGGCTCACAACAATGAATGCATTATTATTATTATTACGAACCCACAAGATTTTCCAAATATTCGTTGCAGAGGTCTATGTCGTTGACGCATATAGCCCCATAAAATATAGTTGAATACGACAAAAATGGAGTTATAGGGACTAAAAATCTAGTTCAAACAAGTCAGTCGTTCAACGAGGACGATACTTCATAAACATTTAGTAGCGAACTAGTTAGGTCAAAAATAATAATTCATCTATCAGAAGTTCTCATTAAATTTCGTTGCGAAGTGTTAAACCGCGTCTTGAACTATTCAAATACTAACACACCTACATATTGAAGTTTGTTCGAAAGGCGAAAAGTAACTGCAACAATATGCATACCGATCTCCGAAGCTAATTTAATAATTACCTTGTCCGCGATATTGTTTAGTTTGACGATTATGTTATGCCAATGGGGTCGTAAAACATTTTTCAACAACAACTACATGCTGCCAATATAAATAACTTAGGTTTTTAATAAGTAATAGTCATTGGAAGTCGTCTGTATGATTGAATCGCGTTGTTGTAATTTGCCACCCTGTTTTAGTAACTTAAATAACGAAATAACTTGAGGATTATCATGCAACATCAATCTAGACTTCAGAATCTAGCAATATTTAGCAATAATAGACACATGTTTTATATAGTAGATAAATTGAGAAACCTATGAAAACTTGCGATGCAATTTAAGGGCAGCTGATAGACACAGGATTGTCATGGATAACCAAGATGCGATGAGTGACAAGATTGAAACTATTCTGAGTACGTCGCTCAGCTACATAGCGGTATCATGACCGCCGTCACTCTACTCCTGAAACTTCTCGTACGGAGTTTTTACACAGATTCTGCTTTCCTTTCTCTTGTTTCATTGCATGCATTCACCCTATGGTACGACATGGTTATGTTTACATTTAGGGGCTGATCTAAAGATATGTAAAAGACATTACACCGTATCACGGAACAACCAATTTCTACAGCAGATAGCACTTGGAGCAATAACGGTGACGATAATCACAACGAGCCTGTAAAATTGAGGTGGTCAAATAAAAAACGAAAATTTTCTTATCCCTGCATATATAGATCTAACTGCAGTGCCTGATACGCCGCCTTCTAAAAACTAACCGTATCAAGTGTTAAAGAAAAGCGGGTAAATGTTCTTGTGTCGTTTTCAGACGCAAGCCTAAAACAATTATCAGTTGAGTAGATCCGAAGGGTGTCACTAATCATCGTTGTCGATGATGTCTTTTCTGTTATGGTACGTAACATTGCCAACGACACCTGAACTATTGATATTAAACCTAACTTAATTACTGCTTGAGGGCCATGCAGCTTTATCACGGGTAATGATTTAATATCCACCTCGTGTCTAGTCTAAAAATAAATATTAGATTGAGATCAAACGTAGATCGTATGACAAAACGGAATCCTCGAAAAAGGAGCGATGATAAATTAGAATGGTATTGCTCTCACTGGTACCATAATTGCGACAGTCGTCGTAATTGATAACTATTAGGGTGATCAGATTCCCGCTGCTTCCTACCCTCCAAGCCTATGTTGGCCGTACAGTTGTTTTTTTGAACATCCTCATCATCATTTCGTTATTACTAATAAAACTACTATCGGACTCGACCACATTCTACGACTAGGCAAGCATACTGTTGCTTCTGATGATGCTTTCAAAAGCAGCAGCTGCAGCTATGGCAGCAGGTTAAGTGCGGTAAAATTACCTGTCGGAGCAAGTCCGCTTTGACCATGGCCCACGATACGCGGTGCGTTACTCCGATGTTGTGAACCCGTGCAGCTCGCCTTACGCGGTGGCGCCGTTGTTCACCCGCCTCTACTGTGTACGATTATTACCACGACCGCTGCTGCAATCATGAACATCGTTGTCAGCATCATCATAAACAACGTTGTCATGGATTATCATGCAGCACAGCGTCGCGAAGTATGAAGAAATACCAGGTGATTATGATATCAACAAACAACAATTCAGCGCCCGCTTTTGTGATGGTCCGTTAATAATCCTGAGTTTTCTGAAGAAGACCGGAGCGCCGGTCCTGAATGGCGCCAGCGATATACCTGGGAACCGTCATCAGGACAACAGCTCAACTACAATCGGAGTCGAAACAGCAAATAAAAACAAACGTGAGCAAAACTACTACACTAGTTTTATCTACCCTTTACTGTTTACTGCAATGACTAGATTAGAGCAGACGTCGGTGCAATCATATATCATCAGCCACGGCTTTGGATCTGGGTTGTTACTTAAGGGACGGAGTTTGTAAACTACAGAGACTACCTGCTTCTTGGCTTCGTACCTGTCCATACAACATGTAACTGTGCGGCCAAGGGATAAGCAAGTCGAAATGTTACAGACATATAAATACAAATATAGAAACACACACATGATACGACGATACGTTATCACAGAAAAGCGAGGGACAGCGAAGAGAAAAAAGTTTTCCTTACAGCCTTATTTGCGCCCCTGAAGTCGGGCCATTTATCATGTTCTTGAAATGCTCGTCGCGAAGCGTGAACAATTGCGTGTGTATGTAAACATATATGCCTACAAGTCTGTGATAAATTTATTTCTGCTGACGACGATAACGCTTTGTGACGTGGCTGGTATATATTTAGAGACTCACGTACTTCGAAGAGTAGGCATTATATACAGAAGCCGCTTCAAATTTATATCTTGCTGGATACGTGCATCATGTCAATGTACTCCGACCCCCAGTTTGACTCCTCAAATCATATCGTGATCTAGCTGGACTACTTTCATCTGCAGAATATGGAGTGCATATTGTAACAAACAGCTTAGCAAAAAGCAGAAAGAGGAAAGATCAGATATAGATTATGCCCTCAGCACTGAACATTATATCATTGTGTTGGATCCTGCTTTTGTATTTTTCATTCTGTCCCATAAAGCTGCTCGGCTTTAAATGAAATTGAAACGGATAACATGTAATCAACCAATATGTTGCTATATCCACTCCATTCAAGTTACACTTAGAACTTCTATTTATTTAAAGCTGTGTGTTACAACTAAAACACGACAAGTTTTAGCTATATCACGTCGTCCCATCACTACAATTTCCTTTGAATCAATTATAAAAACAGATACCTGAAACATTTACCCTTGTTGGACAAACGGATCTCTATAGTAAGGACCGTTAGCTTTTATTCATATAATTGTCAATTAGAAACAACCCAGATGAGCAAACAATATTACACTAAAAACCTACGCTTCCGGGCATAATGCTTCATTATAACTAAATAATGCAGACAAAAAACGGATTCCGACATCCAGATATGTCTCTATACGTCAGGTAAATGCTGCTATAAAAAGAATGCCAAACACGTAGTAATCGAAAATTGCTGAAAAAAGGATGCAGGGGCACAAGTTCAAAAAATCAAGAGGCAGAGAGCCTTGATGCGCAAAATGCGCGCAGATGTTTTATTCTGGTACACAGATGATTTTTCAACAAACATACATAGTAAGGGTAGATGAATTTCTTATCATTCGCTTAATGGGTAGATGCACTTCTACGCTTTCCATCCTTCTTAAAAATTATAAATGACAACTACCATAATATTAATAGCGCACGGCACGTGCTGGACGTCTTAAACCGCATGCCTCGCGCCGTTCTAAGACGACTGGTTTGATGTATAAACGTTATATTCTAACAGATTCACATAATATTCAATGAAATTCCAATCGTGTACTATCCGTGTAACCACAAGGCTCCTTTTGTATCTCCGAAAAAGGGACCAAAAGCAAACGAGCGTGTTTTTCGGATTTAGCCAGCATCGCTCGTGAGGAAAGAATATTAACTTGAAGTGTTCAGCTAAATCGGCGTAATCGTCGTATGCCATTTCACTTTCTCAATTACTACATCACTTGTAATAACTTAATGCGCCATTGACATTGCACTGATGTGAAAGACATCACGCATGTAACGATAAACGTGTCCGAATGTGGTGGATTCACTGTCATTGTCTTGTTACAGCCTGCCTGTCTAATGACACACAATTGTCAACAGCCTTACACGGTGGCTAAACAAAACTGTATGCCTTGGTGTCGCAGTAGGCTATCCTCATATCACGGATTATCAGAGTTATCATCAAAGAAAGATCAATCTCCGATAAAAATACACATAACGCATCATATTATTAAATCTGTCTCGAACAGAGAAAACACAAGATTTTCGAGATAATATTAGAGTAGCACGATGCATGAATAATGGGCTTTTTGCTACCATTATGGACTAGTAGGAATAAATTTAAAGTTATAAAGAACATCGACCTATTGTATATATAGGCAGCATACTGGGGAACTTTGCTAAAAAATTGCAAATAACAGCAGTGACGAAGTGAAATAAGACAACGTTGACTATATGCTTTAGCAGTCTGAAATACTGCGGAAATAACGATCTACGTGTTCTTTAGATCGTGTCCTGTGCTTAAACTTCTATCAAGTCAATAAAACGAGCGAGCACGCCTGGATTTACCATGCCCGATGCCGCTAAACGTTAGGCTAATTTAGAAAATTACCTCGAATTTAAAGGTAGGTGATACATAGCGTACTGTTATTTTAGTTCCTCTGCTATGTTGACAGACGGGTATCGTACCATTCGACGTTGACGAATGAATTTTAAACGTGCTTTGTGAGGCAGTTTTTTTATTGTTTTTTTTTAATCAGCTTTTCCTACAGTATATGTTTTGTACTTCCCACTAGGTTGAGGAATCAGTTTGCCCTATAACCTGTTATTAGACCAAACCCAGATGGAGAGATCAGATACGAACAGATTAAAATTCATGAGAAAAGATCGGGCATGATCAGGAAGTAAATGGTTTACTTGTACTTGCTGCATGTTCGACATACATATCATTCGAAGAACGAAAAGGTTATTCATAATGAATGATTTTAAAATGCATTGACTAAGAAGCCACCTGACTAATATCTTAATGCGCATTGTATAAAATACAACAAACATTTCCTAGTGAAATTACTAAGTTTCGTTACAAGTATCTCGGAATGAACGCAACAGGAATCGAAACATAGTCCTTGTACTATAGAACAGCTCAAGTGGTAACCTTCAGAGGCTACTGCTCAAACTATTTACGAATTACAGCACACCGGTGGCTTCATCTACATATATTTAACTAACTGTGGTATATCGACAAGGAGATGTAGAGCATGTATTGCATTCGTGTTGGTATTATATGTCCGTCATACGATCTAGTTCACCCTAAATGCTAAACGTCTAAGCCTTCGATGACATTCGCCTGCGAATGCCAACCTTTACTATAAATATAGTATGCCTATAAATATTGGCATATAAATATATGCCAAGGTTGTCCGATCATCCACAGCCTTTTCGTACCGTCCCGCGAGGTTAGCTTGAAACTGCAATCAGTTCTTTGCTGCAGCGGGTAGACTTCCAAGCATTACGAAAGGTGTACCACAAAGGGCACTAATACGCTTCGACCTCGTCCCCGACCTCTAGTCCCAACAGCGTCTTTGTTTCATGTATCCAGATCCTAAGGGGCCAAACGCGTATATCCGGGACATCGACCCCCATTCAAGCAAACCTGCAATTAGAGCGGTGATCAATTGCAGCCAATGCCGAGATGCGTACCTGCAATGCTCAGAGCGGGTGGCTTCAATAGAGGAAAAAATCGGCGCAAAAAAGAACAGGTAACACAACGCACTCCAACGTGTACCGCTTCTCCTGGATCTCCTGGAACGCACTCCTTCAAACCCGCCCATAATATTCCTTCACACAAGGCGGTGCTTCTACAAATAATTATTAATTATTCAACCTTTGGAAAGGCCATACGAATTACAAATCATAGTGCTCCACTTATACTATGATATCCCACTGAGTTAAATGGAGTGTCATAAACTGACTCACGAAGTTACTAAATGCTCGCGTAACTGCTGCAGCTTTAACAGAAACAATGCATAAGCTATGCTAAAAGAAGCTCTTAGCAGGTGTAATTATTATATGGTAGCGACATTCCCCGTTTGCTTTGTTTCCTTATTTTCGTCTATCTTGCAGAAAGAAATTAAAAATTTCCGTTGTTGTGCTTATATGGGGCTTTCACATATACTGCTATTTCGGTTGCCCATAATGGATTGATGAAGATAATTATAATGCTAAAACCCTATTAAAGTTGTGTCGTTCACCAATAGTCATTTTATTGCTCGATGGTGCCACGAACAAACGTTTATAGATCTTCCGCCACTAAATGGTTTCTACAACGGCCGTTTTTACTAACAAAAAGAAAAGAAATTTAAATTCTTACTACTTTTTCTTAAATATTTTTCATCAACACTATTATTCTTCTTTAAATATATAAACATACAGTTTAATTTTTTCTGTGATTATCGGATATTTAAATTATACCATATCTCCACACACTTCTCCCGTTTATAACCGGACGTCCAACTGTAATTGCGACAAAACTGATGGCGCCAGAATGTCATCATTTGTGTCGTCCTTTGAGGAATAATAAATGTATAAAAAGTAAGTATTGAATCAAAAAGCGAGAAAAATATAAAGACAAGAAATTTACTTTTCTACGACCTTCTATTATAAATCTTATAATAAAATTCTTCCCATAGCGAAATGAGGGTTGTCATCAGGCTTGACGATAGATACGTCTGCTAAACAAAAACGGTTAGAAGTCTAGTCTAGCCGTGTCAGTCAACGTGACATCACAACTTAAGAGATGAACGAAGATGCATCTGTACATTTATTCGTTCGGTAACATTGATATATTTTTATAAGCGCAGCATTATTTGATTGAATACAAAAACAACAGCGTTACGGCGGTGACCCAGGCGAATTCATAATTGATACAAGAATCTCGCCCATAATTACTAATTTCTTGGCAGATCAGTTTTTTTATGAATTATCGATTGTTTTTTACAGAAAAATATGGGGTCAGGACACCCTTTAAAAACCCAACGTTTTTAAAGCGTTCTGCGCGTACATAAGGCATTAAAAGCACAAACACCCTGGAAAGTATTAGTACAGGCGCAAGGGATGATGAAGCGATGACCGTAACAACGATCAGAATCAACCCTATAAGGTCAATAATTAGTTTACATGCAAGACTAAGTTAATGTTGACAGTAAATGCTTTTTTACAAAAGAAAATATATTTTTTTATCGATTACTGGGTAGATCTTAATTCACATAAATAGCCTTGGCTCGGTCGTCCATGTCATATTACTAAATAAAAATCAGTGACTTCAGAAGGCTCAAAGAAATCGGCCGATTACGGTGTTGGTCATTGATCAATTAAAAATAAAATTAAAATTAAAAGAATCATTCTATGAGAGTTTCAAATTGCCCTTTATTTTAAGGGTAAATATATATATATATATATAGAGAGAGAGAGAGAGAGAGAGAGAGAGAGAGAGGGGAGACTGTGTATTGTTCCTCAGTGGCTTCACCCACGCAGCTCATATGATACTGAATTTATTTGTTGAAAAACGGCTACCGCAATGTTAAGGACTTAATTCAAAAAGTTTTACAATCTAATCCAAGTTAGTTCTCCTTGAGATCTCAGAGATATAATAAGTTGCTGCTGTTACCACCTTAAACTCGTCAATAAAAAAAAGAAAAAAAATTTATAAGCAAACGAACACAGCGGGAATCAGAGAAATGAATTGCTGAATATTTTCTTTTGCCTATTCGTCTGTCAGCATTGGTAAATTTCCTCATTCTTTCTAGGCCAGAGCACGATCCCCTGACAGCATTCACGAGCAACACGCATGCTCATATGACTAAACAACTACATCAAACATAATACAGGCAACAGATGTTTAAACAAACTGTGTAATCCACATATCGAAAAATTAGTTATTTTTGATGGTCGTAAAGATTCGTGTTATCAGAAAGTAGTGCATGTATAGAACATCCCTTTGCGCCGCGTCACTTAGTGATTGGTGGAATGACAAAATGACGGTGTAGTATATCGATCGTTAGCCTAGTTACACTGCGTAGTACAGGGAGCTCATAAGAGCATTAAAGACAATAGATTAACGTTATCCGAGGCAGAAAACACAAGGTTTGCATCTGGGATCTGATACCTGTTGTAAAAAGACAAGTGATGATAGACGTGGTGTAATACACATCGCGTTTATCATCGTGCTTTGCTTCTGCTACATTGTGACTTCAGTCTCCAAACTTCTACGCTAGAGAAGTCATACTTGTGTATTCACAAATTGTCTTACAAAAGTTTGAATAATAATAATAGCGAGCGCAAGATTTTAAATGCATCATGTCTATATACTATACTATATACAGTTTTTAAAAATTCGTAAAATTTACTCAGAGAAGAAAACCTTCAATAATAATGCAGAACGCCCTATTATACGAAGGAAACTACCAACCTTACAGACACTATAATTCTGCTAAGGATAGTGGTGATAAAACAACTACATATAAACGACGTTTAGCTGCATAAAAGTATAAACAAAAAATATCTAAGCTACGATTTGGTCTTATCCACAAATAAAAAAAATATAGCAAACAATTTTAGATAATCCTGCTTCGGTTAGCATGTGCTCTCGAAAATTTGCAGCTTTAATTCAATCCCCAGTTTACCGGAAGTGCTTTTCAGTATTCAGATTTGATTGGCTCAACGAATTCAAGAAAATCCTCTTTGGTGCTTCTACTCTGCGAATTTTCTAACACCTTCCATAAAGCATCAGTAATAGAACAACAATATAACAGACGACTTTTGCAGTATGTTACGAACGAATTGCGTTTCTGCGTTCTTACTAATGTTTTAAACTACTTAACACAAATGATAGCTTATTTTTCAGTTCCTGTAATAGTATTCATAATAAAATATGGGTATGAAGGGCCATCTGACAAATACGCTTTTCACATATGCAAATGTATACATATTGGAAACTTGCTTGGTGCTAACCTACTTGGAAGCTACGAAAAAATACGCTTTAAAATGAAATCCCACATATTGTGATAGGCACGGGTTTGAATACGCAATGTATAATCGAGTTTAATCGCGGTGCTATCAGATGTTAGTTTGTCACGCTCGATATCGTACGGCAAAATCCATAGTTCCCAACCAGGTCTATAACTTAGTATTCAAGTTAAGGTGTTGTATCTTGAAAAAACATAATTCAAAAACGTAAAGATTTCTTTTGTGTTAGCAACTTAGTACAAAAAAATTCAGGCACTTCCTACAGTACACATATCGTAAACATTGCCTTTTTAAATAAATTACGCGTCACTATATGTGTAAACGATTATTTAAACCATATCTTCTATTTCGGGCAATCCAAGACACATTCAAAAAGAAAAGCCAAGGTTTCTCTGTAGTTAGCTATCAGTCATAATTTATTGTTCAAAGTGTTTACATTTCAGTTACATTAACGATCCTTCACATGCATGGATCCTTCAAGGCCAGACAAAAAAATTGGCGCAAAGATAAGATTCCTTTTTGCTCTCACTTTTCAACTGGAAAAACATTTGCGCTTGCGTATTTTTCGTTTGTTTCCGAGCGGTTTCCAGGTAACCATTTGACATTTACAACAATCCTCGCGGCGCTACCGTAACGAAAATGTTGCCTGCCAAAGCAGGTCAGTAACTTCTCATAAAATCTACAACGCGCCTTCAGATCAAGACTCTGTATTTTTTGGTATGACAGATGATGGACAGAACACACGCACATATACAGAGTAAAGCAGAGTTTTCAGCTGCTTAGTTCGTTCTTTCGAATGTCACCCTTCTAGCCTCTTCGTTAAAAACAACCTGTTTGTATACAAACTATTGTAGGTGCATTTTTTAGTTTCACTTTGCGCTACCGCAGGGTTCGCCTATACAGTACTACATGTCGACATGGATAAGTCGAACGACTCCTCACCGCACAAAACAAAGTTGCTCAGTACCGGGCCATTATCATTATATACCTTTTAATAGTAAACTAACCTTAGGTTCTCCAGCCCTTTTGTGTGTGCTTCTCCTAGGGACTTTAATCCACCTCGTCCAACCTAAGTCAGCTCCTCAGCAAACCAACTTATTTAACAGTTACCATCACGTTTTCCTGGTTCCCAAAACTCAAAAGAAGGTTATTTAAATATTTCGACGGTCACATAGAATCGAGCGTCTATCTATCTAGATCATTTTTTATGAATATCATGTAAAGATGACTCGCATATCGAATTTCGTATGCGGTGCACATTATTGATGTGATGGTAAACTGTAACGGTTACATGGATAAGGAAACTATTGAGGGTGGCAATTACTGGCCAGTATCCTGACGGTGCAGCTGTTCAAACGGAGGGGATGCGGCACCTCCCCGCAGGGCCAGAACGAGATGCAGGACCGATCCGCCGGTCACCTTATAATCACTCGCAGTTTTGTCATCATTCATCTGTTTGCCAGAAAAGATGAGTCGTTGCTGGGCCGGCGGAATGCCTTCTTTTTCTTCAACCCGCTCCTTGATACGTTCAACTTTGTCCGTGGGCTCGATGTCAATCTCGATTTCCTTTCCGGTTAGAGTCTTCACTTTGATCAGCATTTTCAGCTAGCGTACCTTCGCCGTTGATTAATCCGAACTGTCGAATGCACTGATTTCTCTATACGCGCACGGCACTACCGATAGCTGTTGCTTCCACCGATTCGCACCTATATTAACTAAATTGTATAGCTTGAACACCGGCGGCATGCGACTCTTCAACACTCACACTCGATTGCCAGACAGCCAAAATATGTACAACAACACAGTGGATGAACGCATTGTTTTGAAAAGACAGCGCTACATTCAAACGGTGACTACGAAAAAGAACAGGGACCGCACGCGGCAATATTTGAACAAGCGCCTACCGCGTTTTGCACAAATTATGCGCCCTTGAGATATCGCGACAAGGATTACTCATTATTTGCACAATTCAAGAGCCTGATTTAATGACAAAAATTCCATTTTGTATTTTTTTCATTCAATTCTTTTTTTTTGTCGAGGTCTTATGTCCATTTTATCAGTTTTATAGGTACTTAGAGCTTCATGAATGTGTGGTGATTTGCAAATGACATAAGCCTCATTAGTAACAACGTTTATAATACGCATGACTCCTTGAAGTTGTTGTGTAAATCCTCTGTGGAGTAACGCGTGCAGGTTAATAAGGTCAAATATTTGCACACGCAGTCGAGAAATCAAAATTAATTTTTTTGTTCATGTGACGAAAATCCTGCAGAGTTTACATTTGCTGGTTTTGGCTGTGTTGGCCATTTTACTTTGACTAATTACTAACGAGACTGGCTGAAAATTAGCAAATCAACGTCCTGAAGAACTTCAAATGTTTCGTCTAATAATAGCACATCTTTCCATTTTTCGGTTATCTTTTAGCATCTGAAAAGCTTTATAAGTACACGTTTGAAGGAAAGCTCATTGTACGAAACTTTTTTATCTATTGTTAATAAAAATCCATTGTTTCTTTTGCCTCAATGCAATCTTCTTTAAAGACAAACGTAAATAAGAAATTCTTCGTAGATAAATATCTTTTAATGTCGTTAAAAAATAATTATGATTTCATACGCAAATATAACGATACCATCAGCACATTATCTAGCAGTAAGTATCATTGTAGCTAGATATTAGTGAGGTCTAGATGACCCGTTCTTGATCTAGTAATTTTGGGCAGCAACTAAATTAGACAAATGGGAGATAGATAATTATAAAAGCTATCGTTAGCCTCTGAAGTTAACGCATTTCTTAAACGAGTTCACTATTGGAGTTGTTAGAAAACAAAAAATGTTACACATCTACTGGTTTGCGAAAATCCGTGTTATGCAACTTTGTAAATATTTTTGTTGGTAGACAGGCACTACTAGAAGCCACAAAGTTGCGTAAATGACACGAGCGGACAGTAGAAAATTTGTAACCAAAATCGGCAACCTCTCGACCATTCTTGATACAAACTATGCATTAGGAAATATGGCATTCTATCCGTTCGAAAAAATACATATGCGAAATAAGCGGGTTTGAGTTCAAATAGAGATTAATGTAAACATAAGGAAAATATAAGAGCGGAGTAAAATGTATATATATGTAGATACATATAGCGAATATTATTTTACGTTTACAAAAATATGCTGGTAGTTAAAAGAAATCTGTTCGTTAAAAAGCAAGCCTTGGTAAGTACTATAATGGTACATGGTTTTTTCCATTTATCCTTTCTGCAATATCAGGTTTGTAAAGGTTTAAATGTTGTATGTGAGAAACAAGCATCTCAATAGAGACATGCCGTTTGAAAAACGGTTACACAATGTCATAGGCTTTTTTTTTATAACAATTATTATTACTAATATTTCGGCTACGAGAGATCGACTGACACTGGAAAAAAAGTGAGCCCTAGACGAAGTCAGAGACTTCTTGTTATGATATGAAGCTATATCACAGCTGATCTATTAGTATTTTTCTTTTATTGTTGCAGTGAATCGTATACCGAATTGTAAATCGTTAGCATTTCTCCTTATAGCTATTCTAGCATAGAGGATTGTCGTGACGTTTGTGACATCTGGCCCATATAGACGTCTGACAACTGGGTCTCGTACACATTTCCGCTTTGTGTTCCTTTAAACATTGCGTTGACCCGACTTCCTCCAGACAGCGACCATTTGACCTTCAATGATTCTGTTTAGAGCTAACTAACATGGCGATACAGAGTTGATATGAATCACTTGAATTGTACATAGATTGTAAGTCCTATGAAAAGCAATCGGGATACATGGGCAATACATTGCCGTGTTATAAACGGGTACAGATTTAGATTTGAGTGCCTGCTTCTTTCAGTGCATGCAGTATTACTATTGTGAAAGTAAGCGGATTGGAGTTCTGATTTCATCTACGCTGCCGTCAGCAGTTGGCCCACTAAGAATACTACTTAACAAGATGGCACGAACTACTACAAATCTGGAAATGTTTGCCTCCTCTCTACTCGTTCATCTTTTGTGAAATCAAATGTAAAAAAAAAAACATTTAAGAAGAAGCATCGAAAAAATAATGTAATTTTCCGAATACAAGCGCGCTATACGTTCTTCTCTAAGGGAATTTTAATTGACGTTTTCTAGAAGTGAAATGGTGCTTGTTTTCACAAAAACTTGGGGACTGATTCGAGTTGAGGTGATGGGTGAAATGTCTCTAACAGCGCCTGGAAAAATCGTTTTTATCGTTGGTGCCTATAGCAGTAGTGTCCGTACAGCGAGATATTAAGATTGTATGGAACTCGCGCCAGGATAGCTAAAATATCCTCGCTGAAAAAAATACGATAAAGAAATTGAGGAGCCTTTTTTCCTGTATTTACACTGTCGGTTGAAAGGAGTAAGGTATTATTAGTATGAAGTGGATTTACCACTTTGTTCACGTCGATTTTCTTGGAACAGATATATAATAATTCAGCTTGCTATAATTCCAGACTCTTCTTCTATGGTTATATATGTAAAGAGTAATGTAATTTATACCTAATATACATTTGTTTGTGGCCCTCAAGTCAATTCGATTATCTTGCAAATATCACCCACCGTATATAAATCTAAGAGCATTATTATGAACATAGTAAAAAACATAGGAGGAAGCTTCGTCGGCTATTGAGAGCCAATGGTATTGTCATTTGCTGAATGAAGGATCGATAGACAGAAGCTGAATTATTTGATCTCCTCAAATCAGAAGCTCCATGTGACTGATGTATAGCGTTACGGCGGTAGCCAGTTCTAAGGTAGTGGCTGAGTATGCTCAGCTTTGGCCGTGCGCAGTTACTGCAAGGTGCAAATTTAAGGTCACAGAATTCTACCGAAAAAGTACAACGGGACACACACGCTGCGTTCGGACCTATGTTCATGTGCTCTAATCGTACACATAATCGTTAAAAACAATAGCTCAAATTTTATCAAAATTCTAAATAATTAGCAGAACAGGAAGCAAACCCCCCAAAAGTTCGGTACGAAGAACTGACTTCAGTTCATAGCGGGATATACGATGTCAAAGATTCTAATCAAAGTAATGAGCTTTTCGGGAAACTATTATCACTTTGATAAGCTTTACTCTAAACGAATGCTTCGTTTAGCATGTTTTATAAATTACTCCACACGGGGTAGCATAGGTACGCATCTTTTACCGCCCTTTGTAACAAATGATTCTATTGAGACTTCATTAAAAGTCAACAAAAGCAAACAGCTCGGCAAAATTGATTTTAATTATGCGACTTATTTACAGAAAAAGAAGAAAGAAAAGAGAAAGTTACAAAAAGCGACAAACCAGATCAATGCTAATTTTCAGGTTACGAACAACAAGGTGCCACGCGTGTATTAAATAATCAAACAAATATTTAGTATAAGCTTGAGTTTAGCTTTATTATTTTTTAAACTATCTTTACGAGTATTTATATTCTTTCACTAGGTAATAGTAGAAAACGAATTCTGAATTAGATCTAAAGTGCGATAATGTTGTCACACCTCTAAACTATAATATAAGTATATAATAAAATTATTTGGACTGCATCTTAGTTTTATTAGTTCAGTTCTAAAAACGAGAAACTGCTTCGCTTTATTAACACGTCGCCAATATATGAGGTTACACTCCTTTATTTACTGTAAGCTTGAATTGAGCACTGGGTTCCCTAGACAAAACAAACTTTGTACCTTTAGCTTATTACATACATTTAGCAATATTTATTTGTTCATTAACTTCAGTGAAAAAAAAAACAATTTCATAAATACATCATGGGCCCTTTATACAAAAAAAAAGATCTATATTAAGAAAAAATCACATCTGAGAGCTATCGTCGCCGTTTGTTTGATACATGAGAAAGTCTTGGTGTACGTGTTCGCGAGAACTAAGTGCTTTATCCAAGCCAATTCAATCTTGCAATAGTCGTTACCAGTTAAAGTTGAGCTATTGTTGATACTGGGTCGTCGACCATCGTTGCGATCGGATTCGTTCAAAAAAGGATGATTGGCGACTCGTGATGATGGGATGCTGTTGTGACGGATGAGTTAAAACTCTATAGGAGCGAGAGAAGCGGTAGTCGTGTTGCGCGTTATAACTAGTAACGGGAGGTGACTTTGGGGGGGGGGGGGGGGACAGTGGTTACCGCTGTAGCATTCGACAATGATCACCCCAGTCGTTTTGTGACAGTATCCATATCATAGCTATAGTTATCATATTGAAACAACGCCCAGGCTTTAACATGATGGAGTGGGAAGTAGACGGTAGAGAATAAAGACGTAGAAACATAATAAACTAACCAGAGAAACCCAGTGACGGTTAAACGTTCATTTTGATAGCCACAACAATAACAATGAGCATATAGATATCTATTTCTTCAACGTCTAAAGTCAATCAAATACACCTAACACATTTTTACTAGTGTCTTATTTTCTACCATATCTCATTTACATTCGTGTAGAACCGTTCAGCTCAATTAGGAAGTGAGACTACAATCATTTTTATAAAGGCGGCCTACAAGGTAAATACAACATGTGGCCTTATGTGGATCAATAATCAATCCTATTCGTATGCCTTGTGATATGCCTCCGAGCGTCAAAAATACATTTATAAATTTTTCAAAATAACTCTACATATTTACACTTGTTTACGATATGTTACACATATGCCACACAGAAGCATGGGTCTATAGTGAGTGCAGATCTGAAACAAATTCAAAACTTCTATATTCTGTGGTGTTAATATTCTATGCGGGTAAGTTATCGCATTAGCTATGAAGCAGATTGGAGACAGAATTTTCAAATGTCTACTCGTAAGGAATGACGCTAGAAAACTGCCTCTATAGATATATGGCAGGACCTTAAAGATGTGTGCTCTGTTTTCGCAGAGAAGAAGGGACGAATTATAATGCGCTGTTTCGTTAATAGACAATGTGATTTCAGCTCCTTTATTTGACTGGACTAGATTAGATGGGAACTAACCTTGGAAAAGCGCAGCTAGAAAAATGATGACACACCACGTCGTACGCATTCTGACTATCCAATAGTATAGGCAAATTTTTAGTAGTTCCAGTATGTCAGAGTTGAAGAGTTCCACTTTGTATTCGCAGAATCGCAACGGTTTACTATAAACTGAAACAACACAGTCTCTGTTCGTAGTTGTCTGATGAGAACAAAGTGTACTCTTTTTAGTGTACGACACTTGCTTTAAGAACGGACTATAGCAGTTTCGAAAAGTTCTGTTCACTCCCTAACGGGATATCAACGATGCGGCTCACGTCGTTTGGTCGCTGCGCGAGTTTGAGGTGCCTGCTGCTACCCCCAAAGTCTTCAGCTGCGCTGGTGAGCAAAGCCGTGTTCTGCCAGCACTGCGCGCTTCCTTCTGCGTTTTGGCCCTTTCCAGATCGCTGGATGACAGACGATTTCAGCTAGATAGAGCCAAAAAACCGACACCTGCCACCAGCGTTACGACTGCTTTGCAGCGCGTCATGCGATCGTGTATTTGGTTTAAACGATCTGGCAGCTTTCTTTCCGTTCGACCACCGAATAGGTGGAGAGGTCAATGCGCTATCACGGATCGAACAAACGCACGGAAACTCATTACTTAACTAATAACGGTACGCTGATGATGAGCATTACATATCGTTTAAATTCAATTTGATGCAGATCACTAGACAAATTAGACCTATACTTGGGCGGAAAGATTCTAGTAGGACATATTCTCCTTATCCTATAGTTATACCCTAGTTATTTTTGGCTAAGCTTTTAAAATTTAAAATAAATCCTCTGTTTTTATGTAAGTTTATTTAGTGTTTACCGTTGTTTTATGTGTTCGTGGACTGAGTATAAAAACGATATATAATTTACTTACATATAAAATAGTCAAGGACACTCGTTTGAATAAACCAGAGATTAAGACAAGCTAAGGTTATAATTATTCAATGTTTCTAAGCATAGAAACGCATCAATATAGAAACCATCCACACAAAACTACGATTTAAAAGAGATTTCGTCTTCCCTTTTGTTACAAAGTTCCCAATTTCCCTGCACAATACCTTTCCAGAGTATCCTGTTTATATCATTTCGTTATATAAAAACGTTTCGTTATTCGAAATAATGAGGCGTGCTTTGAGCTGTAAATAAAACAGTCCGAAATCATAAAGGCCCAGTTCAGAAGCCAACCTTTAATGGAGAAACTAACAGAACTTAATTAAAACATGAGCTGCAAATAACTGATCTAATCTACTTGTACAGGACAAGCTGCGTGTATTTTTCATGTTAATGCTTCTGTCATTTATCGAGAAGTCTTATCTTTTGTTATATTTACTTATGGCCGCGTCCGCGTGACAGTGTGGTGGTAACACGTTCGTTTACAAGTGTGGTTTGAATCCGAAAGTGGGCGCATTTAATTTCATCTCCTCTTTCTGGGCACTCGCCATTTAAAACAATGCCTAGTGACTCAAGTGCCAGATGTAAAACTTTGAACTTAATACATTTACTTAGTTATTTAGCAAAGTTCGGTCTATAACGTAAGTTTTTCGTTTTCGAGTACCTTGAATGCGAGTAACTTAAACGAGGCCTGCTCACTATAAGGTCAGGGCTCACAAAGATAGTTTTTTGGAAAAAAAATAATTTGATTCGTAGAGAACACGCGCACGCTTTCTTAAGTGCTACCGCAAATAATTTCAAAGAGTTTATTATAGAAATACAGGATATCTGAGGTTCTATGAACATGGGCATTGAGGGACGATTCTTGGCTTAAAAAAATAGATATCCCATGAGAGTATACAGACAATTCCTGAACTTTCTTTTGGGATCACAACTTATATTGCAGTTACAACTCAGCTTCAAGCCCTTATTAGTTGTTTATCACTTGCATGTATTGCCATTTCGATTCCTGTTTCCGGATCACTAAAACATGTGACTGAATAAACAAGTTCACTTGAGGTGAAAGGTAACTCACTGTCAGGCGCACACTTTTCCATAATTTTTGTTTGAATGAGGCGTAACTCCGGCCACCACAAATAACCAGGCCACAATGAAGGAAGATGTTATTAACTTCTATAAACGAGCATCGTAGAACATTTGTTCAAAATGAAAGACAATATATCGTTTCTCTTGTTTGCAGAGCGGAAGCGGTTGAACAACGTTGTTAAAACCCCGGGGCAATTTGAAGCGTATAGTGAACCAAGCGCTTTGACCGAAGATTAGTTCTCACAGCATTATTTGATGCTGCTAGCACATGTTTATACTGTCTTTCTCTTTATAGTCAATAACTGAATGCTACCCATTTAGGATAAACGGGTAGCATTCAGTTATTGATGCCTAAACCAACATAAGGAACACTGTGAGAGATTAAATTGTGCCTTCTTTTATTTGAAATCATTCCTTCTATTTATAATGTAGACTCTGATCGCACTACCTATGATATCGGATCTTGTAAAGGTCCTCATATGAACCCGCGTAGTAGTGAATCGCACCACATATCGAACATTTTTTAGGTCTATAAGCGGCCCTGGTTCGACTACCTAATTATCGTTGTTTCATAAAAAAAACTTCAAAGTTGCCTTTGAAATATCTGTCTTTTGTTTTTGGAAGTATACAGTATTTGAATAGGAAAGGATTTAAGCATTTCGTTTACCCTTTTTCAGCGAGATATAGCGTATATTGGCTGTGGTCCAATTACGGTGCGTCTATGTCCGAATTCGATTCTAGAATACAGCGTGGCCTTAAAATCGGCATGCAAATAAATTATCCACAAAGCTATAACAGGGACTTGTTTAGAAACACTTATTCGTCCTTATTTCTACTTCATTGTCTGATCGAGTTCCATAGCTGTGCTTTCTAATCTATACATAAACAATGACATGTAGGCGCCTCTAAGATCTGTATTGGTATATTGACACCCGTTCAGGTGTGTCATTAACGGCGACGCAAATAATGTTCGGCCGACCTAAGTTTACTCAATGTATAGTAGCAAAGTATACAAGGAACGTCCAAATCCAAAAGAAGTACAGATCAAATTTATGATACCATACATTCTGTACATAAAAGGCTACTTAGATCTGAAAAATATCTTTTGACAGTTGCAAGTAGTTGATCAGAGTATCGTTTTCGAAAAAAAAAACATGGGGGTTATCTGAAACGTATCAATGAATACGTTTTACTCAATTATTAGCAACCAATAAATAGCGGCTTTACGATGAACACCTTCGTCTGCAGGATGCAAATAAACGCAGCGTTTCCTCATCTAATTATAGACATATTATAGAATGAATAATGGGGAGATAATGTTTCTAACTATTGCCATCATTTCCGTAAAATATTTAACACAATATAGTAGTCCTATACACTGTTGTATATAGTGCCCAGCAAAACTGGTGTGAAAATGAAAGTCCCTCTCTACTGATTTCAAACGAGCTTACTTGGAAAGTGAGGATGAAAGTTTTTTTCGAAAGACGCTACGCTGCCATTATATACACTATGCGCAAGGCATTATTTAGACTCAGGACTTCATATTTAATTATATAATGGGACCAGAGTCGCCTATATAAGTGGCGGTGTATTTCTAGCGTGAAAATATTATTTTAATCGATTCTATATCCGTTCAGGTTATCTGAGAGCTAGATATCTAGGCCTAACTCTTGATTTGTAAACGCCTGTAACTCTCTATTTTTTAGGGTGAAACATTTTAGGTCGCTCGCTGTTTTTTTGGAGAGAACTTAAAACAAGATTCGATCAAAGCAAGATCGTTGCCCTCGAATGTCTAGGTACTACGCACCCCTCCTCCTTCCTCTATCCTCTCTTTCTATACATTTTTTTTTTGTAACACCTTAATTTGGGTATAGGGTCATCGTTGGAAAGTTGTTTGGACAGAGTTCAAATTCGAGTCTTTCGTCAAACACATGCACCTGTCTTGAAAGGATATAGTTTCGTCCATCTCCTGTACTCCATTACGTTGGGCCTCCTGAATCTTTCCCTTTTCTGCAACGAAGCGATACCTATTACATGCTATTACTAGTTAACTTCGCTTACTTTTTGTTTGATTGTCATGGTCCAAGCTTTTTATATGCTATATTATTTTTTTAGGCATTTCGGTTCCGCTGGACGAACTACGAGTAACGAACTAACCCGCTTTATTTGTAACTAATTGTCTGAAAGCCTTTTTCATACTTTGGTCATTCCGATTTTCCTAGGGTTCTGCGGCACATAGGCACTCCGTACAGGCAGATGTTCCAAATTGGCGTTTGTGTGACAGGCGCTTAAAGAACAACCTCTAAATATTATTTATGTGAAAATGGGAGTTGAAATTGATAAACGCACGTTGAATAGAATCGACGTTGTGTAGAAGGAAAAGGTCCAAGCACAATTTATTTTGACATCTTTCTTACGCATTTTATCTGATTTGAGCCCAAAAGGATATTACTTAACCTTTGCAATTTTTTGGTTTCTTCAATTTGATCTGCTACATATATTTTTTTTTATTTGATCGGAGGTTCGCTAGCTTCTGAACTGAACGGAGTCCGAGCGACGTATGGCGCGGAATAAAATAACAACGTGTAAGAAACATTTTGGTTTTACCTACAAGTTATGCTTATTGCAGTTACGGCTGAGTGGGAAGTTTTTGTTTCTAAGAAGATTTCAAGCCCTTCACTTGCTATGCTGCGATGAATGTGAATTTGTCCGGTTATATACGTTAGCCTTACGAGTGGAGCGTTCTGCTGTATTCGGGGGTGCCGTAGACGAAGAGGCAATGGAAAGCATCAAGATTTAATTCCACTCTTAGAAAATAACAGAATGATTTTGTTTCAGAGGTATTGGTTCAGTATTAACCTAAAATGTAAAACCAGCCCTTTGTCCACATCGGTCTTTTATAAGAGCTGGAATTTTTCAGCAGTAGCGCTCTAATTACCATAAGCATTCTTGGATGGACGTAGAAGATTAGCAAACAATTTTGGATGGCCTACCAAAGGTAAGCAGCTATATTCATCCGTCAGACATTGCCGTTCAGTTATTGTCTATCTGCATCTCGGTGAATTGATAAAAACAAAGTGAGAAAGCAACAGGATCATCACATGTTTTTTTGGTTATTTGTATTAAACAGATTCGGAAATTTAGCCCTTTGCTAGCGGGGCCTGAACGCAAGTAGCAAAACGTTGTTGACATGATATCGGTCACGAAGCCATGGGTCAAAATCGCCGTTAAAATGATATATGATCGATATCGTCGCATGTACATAGAGCGTCGCATTTAACTGTCTTATGTTTCCCTGACGATTTCGCCTAGAACAGAGACGGAAAGCCACGTAACGAGATTACGACTGATATGTAGGACGTATCGCTTTAGCTGCTCGAGTGAGGCAACTGTGAAACAATTCATAGTACAAAAAATAGCTAACAGCAAATCAAAGCGATCGAGCAGAGTCCCAACATAGTACACTGTGGCGGGCGTATATTTTAACTTCAACAGGCTAAATGATTTGAAGAATACTGATGCTCCAAGGTCCTTATAACGCTCTCACGCATACGAATGCATACAAGCACCACTTTTACTAATTGTCGAAGTATTTTCAGAATAACTACTCTCCGTTGGGGGCCATTTATAATCACTGACACCGTTATTACTAACAACAGCATCGTAATCGTCATTTTCAAGGGGCGGATTCTGTCATAGGGGAAATTTGCCCAACTATTCAATGGATGAACTGTTGAATGCCTCGAATAGAATAGAAAGAAATGACGGAAAAAACAGCAAATCGATGTCTATATGCACGGCACCTGCCCTCAGCATGGTCAAAGTGTTGCTTTCGGATAACGTTATGATGGAGGAGCGCATCAATCAGGAACAGGCATTGTATCCACGGAAATAACTACCATCGACAGTATTGCACGAGAAGTTTTCGGCTGTAGGAATCTACCTCATGCCTGTTCACTACCTATAGATAATTGCTAACTTTCAATATCCTGTCGAAGTGACGGTGGATATTGTATAACGTGTATTAATCCACCAGTCACGCATTGGGGAAGTCACCAACCCTGTATAAATCATCACCATCATCTGTTTCGACATACTGATGATAATTATGAATATTCATTTCGCGGGTTTCGTCTAGAAATTGGGCAAGTCTAGTAAATTATGTTAGATGCACAGGTTATGGGAGAAATTTGCGCAAATCGGAAATTGTCGATATGCTCATTAAGGCGATATTTTTTAATATTCTAGTATTCGTTGTTGTTATGGTGCAACCATTAATCAACAGCTTCTTCCTAGACACTTGTCCGTTCAACTCACTGTTGCGCTCGTTACTATTTGTAAAATATATTTACAAATAGTAAC